>NC_090938.1:192431968-192734999 GCF_040938575.1 Ambystoma mexicanum | reverse complement strand
ATCCCAACACATGTAACCAACAATGCACCTAGTCCTGTCCACACCCCACAGTCCATAAACTATGTAGCTTGCTCCCGGTCCCAAGTTTCTGTGAGTGGCCAGCTCTATCGCCAGCCGTTGTATGGGCCCTTGCATCTTTTGAGAACCCCCCTCTCCCATAGTTCTCCCTCCCCATGAAACTTCAGTCATATCTTCTCCGAGCTTCCTGTGAAAGTGCCCTCCCCAGCAATCTCATTTTCCTCGGGCACCATGCTGCCCGCGAGTCCTGCTGCAGGTGATGCAGGACAATGTCCCAGTCTCAGAGAAACATTTGGTGATCCCCTTGATTCGAATAGATCACCCACTCCATTGCCACAAATTTCCAGATTTTACTAACCCGTTTGTGTTCTGTGGGGGAAGCTTTTTATTTTCTTCCAATTGTGTTCCACCACAAGCGTTGCCGCCACTACTGTCTTTCTTTGAGCTTTCGAGAGTAGATTTTCTAGAACCCCTCCCATTCCCAGAATGGCCATCCCTATGTTGTCTGGCATCTGACTTCCAAAAATACTTTTCATTGCTGCACAGGTCATGTCCCAATAAGGCTGTATGACAGGGCATTCCCACCAGATATGCTTCCACAATTACAGATCCCCACATCCCCTCCAGCAGAGCACTGATGCAGTTGGTTATAACATATGTAGTTTTTTCTGGGGTGAGATGCCATTGGACCATTATCTTAACCCACATCTCCTGAATCTGGATGACCTGCGTGAGCTTGGGGATAACTGTCCATAACTGAGCCCAAAGTTCCCCTTCAGCGGCTGCCCCATTGCAGTTTCCCACTGCTCCATATAGTGCCATGCCTGGCTCCTTGCCCCTTCTGCTATATTGCCATATAACGCTCCTACCAAATGCCTGTCCCTGTGTCTGTCGTTACAAACCATTCAAAGGGCGTGAGATCCCTGGTGGCCGCTGACCTGACCATTGGGTTCGTAAGCCAGGGCCTCAGTTGAGAGTTTTGATACCGCTCCCCCTCATCTAGCCCAAAGTCCTGCTTGCACTGTGCAAGGATTTAATGTCCTGACCCGAGAACATGCCATGTAGTTTGCAGCACCCTGCTGCCGCCACCTATGGAAGCACCCCTTTCCATACCTGGTGTGAATCGGGATTCCTAAACATTGACGTCTACGGGTAGGGGAAGGTGGTCAAGTTCACCCTCTGCACCATCTCATACCATGAGTCCCCCACTAGGGCCCTGATACTGCTATGGTACATGTTTGCATGTCTATCCCCCATGGGTCGTCACAACACGTCGACCAGCGGCGAGCCCACCACTGCTTTGCCCATTCGACAACAGACCGTCAGCAGTCGCCCCTGAGCCAATCCTGGCTCACTTTGATTTGGGCGCGTAAGGAAATGGAGGCGGAAGTTTAGCGCTCACAGCCCTCCGTTGCCTCTGGAAGCATGAGCATCTGCATAGCTGCCCTCGTTCTTGCGGTTCCAAATAAATGACCCCACATGTTTTTGAATGGTCCTGAAAAAACCTTGGGATCCCTCACTGGCAGGGCCGTGAAATAGTACAGACATTTTGGTAAAATCACCATTTTAAGGGCATTTATCCTCCCCATCCAGGACATTGACAAGGGCATCCATTCTGCTAGCAGCTGGTGCAGCTTTTACGCTAAAGTGGGTAGTTGGCACGGTAAGAGCACCCGGTGAACCAGTAATCTGGACCCCCAAATATCATCAGTGTGCACATGTAGATGTTGAAAAGTAGAGGGGAGAGGTTGGTACCCTGTGGAACGCTGCAGGATACATTTTTGGTGTTTGAGGTGAACGGTGGTAGGTAGGTTCTTTTGGTTCGGTTTGTTTGGAATAAGGTAAGCCACTTTAGGGTGGATTCCTGCCACATTCCATCAATCTTTTTATTTGTGTTGCGTGTCTGATTGTGTCAAAAGCCGCTGAAATGTCCAATAGAAGGAGGGCCAATTGGGTGTTGTATGTGTTTTTCAGGTTGTCCTTTCTGATTATGTTCCTCTTATCAGTCTGAAGCCAACTTGTGATTGGTTGAGTGTTCCATTTCTTTCGACTTGTTTGGATTTTGAAGACCTGGTTCTCCTGGATCTTCGCTGGGTGTAGGGCAGGTTGGATATTGGTCTGTAGTTGCTTGGGTCTTCTGCGCTTTCGGACCTTTTCTTATTCGTGGTTTGATGTATGCTGATTTTGAAGGAGGATGGTACTATTCCTCTTTTGAGTGATAGATTTGTTAGGTTCCGGAAGCATGTCACTGGGGTTCTTTGATTGAGGATTCATTTGAAGACTTCCGGCGGGCATGGGTCCCTTGGAGATCTTGGTCTAAAAGCCTGTAACTCCTAACATTTCAGGACCGAGAGTGTGCACCTTTTATCCTTTTCTGTTCCCTTGCGGATCCTGCAAAGTTGGTGTCCTTGATCAGTGTGGTGAAGGTTTCCTCTGTGATTGGTTCTAGGCAGATGAGTTTTGCTCTAGTTCCTTCTGGTGTCTGTAGTCCAGTGGTTGTATTTACCCTGGCTAGGTTGATGGTCTCCTGTGTTGTCTATTTTTGCTCTCAGGTGGTTGGTGATTTTGCCATAGTGTTTGTGTAGGGGTGATGGAATTTTTGCAGGAAGAGTTGTTTTTAATTTTTTATCTCTGAGTCTGATGAGTTCTTTCGGTGGTTTATTTGCCGATTCTATTCTGGTGGCGTAGTCATTTTTTGCTTTTTGCTATGGGGACTGTTGCTTTGTACAGTTTGTGTTGTCTTTGGTATTTTATTTTGTCTTGTGCATACTCCTATTTTGTTTCAATTTTGCAAGTTGTGTTTTTTCAGTTCCTTTGAGAACCATTTTGCTGCCAGTTTTTTTTGGTGTTGCTTTGAATGTTTTAGCTGGTGCTAATTGGCTAAGGGCCTTGGAGATCCAATTCTTGAGTGTGTCTTCTATTGTTCCACAATTGGATCTGTTTGTATCTGTGAGATCTCCTTTGATTGGGACTGTTGCGTCTAGGTTTGTTAGGTCCCCTAAGTCCAAGTTCCTACCGTTACTTTTCTTGCTGGTGTGGAGTATTTCCTTCCCGGCCAGTAGGTGTTTTTGGGGTGTGATGTAGAATGGTTTCCAGTTATGGTCACTCCACACGATTGGTGTAGGTGGCACCGATGCGCTTAGTTCTTCCCTGCACAGAATTGCAGCCAGGTTGTGTTCTGACGTGGTGGGTGGATCCATTTACTATTTGCCTGAACTAAAGCTTTCCAGGTGCGTGAAGAGTGAGTTTTCTGTGTACACATTTTCCTTTTTCGACCATATGTTGAAATTTCCCAGTATGACTAGGTTGTCGTGGTGGGTTGATAGCATGGGGCCTTACCTGCTAGTTTTGTGGCTAAGGTGGTCTGTAGATCAGGAGGAATATTATGTTGGTTTGATTGTTGAGTTCTATCTTGATTAGGAGGGATTCATAGCCTTCTGCGTTAAATGTGATGATTCGAGATGCTGAGGCTTGTTTTTTTTGTATAATTGTGATTTCGCCTCTTCCATTTTCTCTGTTGGCTTGTCTTAATTCATAATTGTTGGGTATTGCTTTGTTCGCATTGGCTTTATAGTTGTTTGATAGCCAGGTTTCTGTAAGGAAGAGCACGTCTGTGCCTCCTTCGCTTAGGTCATTGATTTCTGTTGAGTGTTTTCCAATGGATCTAACGCTGAGGAGGCTGCAGTGTAGTTTGCTTGATTTCCCTTTCGTGTTGTTGTTAGTATTGTTTGTTCTGACCGGTGTGTTGGTTTGGTTTCTGTTCCAGGTGGGTTTATCCCAGTTGAGTCTTTTGGGGGGTGGTGTTCTTTGTTGGTCCCTTTGTCGAGTAGACAGATAAGGTTTTTGGCGGGGTTCGGTTCATTCCAGGTGGTAAATAGGGTAGCTATGCCTGTGTTGTTCATTCCTTGGTGATATAGGGGGTGTAGAGTGTGATGGATTCCAATTTGTCCCTTGCTCTGGTTGGGATGGTTTATTAGTTGTCATGTTACATTTGGTGTCCTGGTTGGGTCTGTATTTGTGACGCTGGTTGGCTGTCGGTTAGTTGTTGCTGTGCCATTTTTGTTTACCAAGTTGTCTTATGTGGACGGGTAGCGAGCAATGTAGTCTGCCTTTGCTCTGTTATTTGTATGTCTCCTTGTGCCATCTCAGATGTTTGTCGAGTTTTTTGGGGTTGTGGGATCCAGCTGGTCGGTGCCTTCCAGAGTGGTTTGAGTTTTCTTACTATTTCTGTTGTCTGTTTTGGCTTCTTTGTCTCTCTTGTGGCAAGGCATGATGTGTGGGTTGTGTTCCTTTTGCTTTGGTGTCCTCTTTCGATTGGTGTTTTTTTCCTGGTCTTTTGAGTTAAGTCTTTGCTGTTTGTGGTTTGTTACTTGTATTTGGTATGTTGTGGGTAGTTGAGACCTCGCTTGATGGGACTTTGTGGTTCCGTTGTTTATTGCTTCTTTGTTTTTTGGATCCCAAGTGCTTTTCCTTATTTTTTATTTTTTTATTTTTATCCTGGAGGTCCTTTTGGTTATGGTTGTTGATTATTGGGTTATGCGTAAATCAAACATGAATACTGTGTGAAGGAGTACATGTGAATACTGGCATATATTGGTGTAGTCTGCATGGAAATGTATTGCTTGTCCGGGTGCTGGGTTCCTGCTTTTGACTGGGATTGCAAAGGATTCTCTACCAGGGAGTGCATGCTGTGTTTAGGCCTATGGATTCAACTTTGGCCCAAAATAGTCCCAAGCTTTACCCGTGCTACAGTGTGTGGGGGTGGGGGGGTGGTCATTCAGCATACGTGCAACTAAGCAAAAGCGGAGTGACAAACTGTATTGATCCGCATATCATCCTACAAGCTCTGTTCTGAAGTAATCAGTAAGTCATCCCCCAAATCATCAAGAACAAACCTGTTTCATGACAATGCTCTTGAAGTAATCAGCAGGTCATCCCCAAATCATTAGGGACAAATGTGCAATCTCTTGAAGTGAATAACAAGTCATTCTAAAAGCATCAGGAACTAAGTTTTCTAAAATGGGGATGGTGTTAGCATATTCATTAAGTAATCCTAAGCTCATCCCCAAATCATCACCCACCATTCTGAGACATTTGCTGATTACTTTAACAGCTTGATGACGTCTGATGTGGGAATGTCGTCTAGTGTAGTTTGATGATCATCAGATGACCCCAGGATGGTCTCTATAGTCATCCTTTAGACCAGAGCATACATAGCCTGATGGGACTGAGTCCAATGGTCGCTTGTCAGAATTTCCATAGCTGGTGTTAAAAGAAAGATGAAAAGACCTGCTGGCCTGCAGGACATTTATATGCTGGATATCTATGCCTTCTCGTATAGGCTTCCAAGTGGTGAGTTTCTCCTCAAAGATTTGGCTTTAGTCTTCCATAGCTCAGGTTGTGCTGGATGTACTTCGCGGACCCATGAAATTCTACATGGTGATTTTTCAAAAATCATATTCTGCAGGAATAGATACTGTGAGTTGTCCAGGGCTTAAAGATTTGATGAGCAGGAGCTAATACCATCTCCATGTGTGAGACATCTCCTAGTAGGTAGAAGCTACTTCTAGGTAACCAGTAGCAAGTATACAGTGCTCAATGAATCAAACTTTTATGTGAGGTGCACACTAACTCTTTTTGCCTATTATGTCTGATCCATCATATTTAAATGTGTACCAGATATGCCCTAATTCTTCTTTATGTATATTCTCAAATGCTCAGTTAATCTGTTTGTATGTATGTATGTATTTTATTTTTGTATAGCGCCGGTAGCCCGAGGGCATCAGGGCGCTTAAACTTACAACACAGCAGCTGCAAGACAGACAATCTAACATTGGTAAGGCACCAGTTGGCATGTGGAGCCAAATGTAGCTGCTGATGTTAATTTATTTTTTCTAAAGCGCATACTCGCCGACTCATCTTGGCGCTAGCAAGAACCGGAGGGAAAAAAGAGATCAGCAGAAAGAAAGGATAGATTTAGAATAGATAGGTTTTTTTTAACAGTCAGCGGAACGCCAGACGATAATCGGTGGATCTTAATGGAGCGGACCAAGAGTTTCACAACTTAGGAGCGGCCCCCGCTTAAACTGATGGCGAGGAACAATGAGGAGACGGGAACCCCTTGGACCGTAGTTTGCGAGAGGGCACATAAGGACAGAATATTTCCTGCAGATACTCCGCACCTGACCCATAAAAGGCAGATGTACTATCACCAGAGATTTAAATGGCACACGCTGAAGAACTGGCAGCCAGTGCAATGATCTAAGGACGGGGGAGATGTGAGCCCCGTAGGGAGTGCCCGTACAGATAAGTGCCACATAGTTTTGAGGAAGTTGTCGCCGGTGCAGCAGGTACAAAGGTTGTGATAAATGTTGGTTTTAAGCTAACTAGGCCCCTGTAGGGTAGAAGCAGCAGATAAGTAGCTCTCAGCAATTGTGAATCCTGTATTAACGTGGCAACCTATATGATATCTAGCACTGATTATTTTTTTCACTGGAAGGTGAGATTTAGGCTTTGGGAAATCAAACTGTGTGAATGAACCTATCTTGCCCTTAAACTTGCAGGCTATATATTTCTTTTTTCAATAAATAACTTTATTTAAGGTCAACAGTGAACTTACAGGGCCATACAGTAGCACATACATGTGAAATTGGGTATAAACATGTTATAGTTGTTGAGGCAAGTAGAATCATCCTATAGGAGTTCAGCTAAGTGGATTCATTAACTTTGACCAAATAACCATGACTAAACAAGAGGGGATGGGGGGCCGACCACGTACGAGTAAGCAAGGGGGGGCGGGCCATGATAACTAATCAAGGTCCATTCCATCTTATCTCTAGTCATCTGCAGATGTTAGGATGGCATGCCAGGGGGCCCAGATGTCTTTGGGTCTACATCTCGACAGGACTGAAGCTATGTGCAATTCCTCCCTCTCAGATGTATATTCAAGGTCACGCAACCTCTCTGCATGTGTTGGGCTGCGCTTCGATTTCCAATACCTCAGTACACCTTTTGTGACAACAACACATGCTACATTAAACAGTTGCCTTACTCCAACCGTTACCTTACCTATATCCCAGAGATATACTTGCCCAGAATCTTGTGTAATGTATTAGAAATCTTTCCCCAGTAATCATGCACAACAGGGCACCCCCAGAACATGTGCACTGTGTCCGCCGTGGTACGATTAAATTTCATGCATGTATGCATGCTATATATTTCTACTGGATCCATTTATTTCCTATGTTTTTGTTCCCAAGTTTTCTTTACATTTTTGGGGAATGTTGGGTCACACGGATGTCTTTTTATATATTAGTAATGCACAGAAGTCATAAGTTTGAGGGTGATTGTTTAGGATTGTGACTTTATCTGCAGTCTAACTTAGTGTTTAAGCTTAGTATAAGGGCTGTAATCCTGATGTGAGTATCTTTCTTTTTGTGGCCATTACCTCATTTGGATAATCGGCAAATGTGAACATGTCTATATAGTATTGACGTGTCTTTAACGTACGGTTATTATGGTGATTACACATTATTCCAGCTCCAGGTTGCAACTCTATTTTAGAGATGCGTTTTTAAGGCAAAGGTATTTGGTGTGGAATAACCAAAAGTGAGTATAGCCAATAGCAACCTGTAATTTATTCATCTTACAAAGAGATGGGCACTTGAATCTGAGCCTATTCCTTGGGTGCTTGGCAGTGCTTCAGATAGGATTTTGGAATTAGTATTTTACTACCAACTTTTAGAATTGGAGAGTAAATTTGATTTAAAGAGTAAAAATGAGTTTCCTTGACTATCCAATTTCTGTGCATACAATTAAAACCTTGTTTCAAAAACATTAGTGACAAAAAGCTGTATTTCAAAGTGGCTTTAAATAATTTATAGCACCTGTGAACCATTTTCCACACACAAACCTTGTAGATGCATACTACCCAGCCTCATCTTCATGAAACTTTGGCACAAACTATGTTACTAGCTACTACAGAGGCCAGCTAGTTATATTGGGTGATTCATAAATCAAGCCCCTCACTCTACCAGCATCACTCTGTTTTGCCTCTCAGGTCTACTGTTGCTGCCTGGCACTCCCTGCTTGACATGAAGAAAAGAGTTGTCTGGTGAATCACCAGACCTAGTGCGCCCAAGGTGGTAGAATATACTACAATCTGGAGTTCTCAAAATTGATATACATTTTGACTGCGAAACAATGAATTTCCAGAAAGCAAATGATTAAGATAAAAATCTTCTTTTTGCTCTGAGTACAGAGGCCAACGTCGCCGATGCATTTCGGACCACTGTCCATCATCAGGGTGATTTCTACAAAATAAATCTACATCTGTTTTACCACATCTACATTTGTAATGTTTTAATGCTAACATATAGTACTATTCCTGACAAAAAATAAACAACAAAGCTGTATTGGTACCTGTTGGCTGATGGAAGATTCAGAGAGAGAGAGAGAGAGAGAGAGACAGACAGACAGACAGACAGACAGACAGACGATTTAAAGCGAGAGGTATGATGAGAAATCTTACCACGAAGTCACAATGGTGGGAAGGCTCAAGCTGAGTGTTCGACTGCTTAATCAAAATATCACATCTGATATTGCTCACCAGCTCTGCAAAATATGTAGGTGTAAATCAGTAAAGGGATCGCTGTTTTGTTAAGACACATGAATAATTGTTTGTGTCATAGGAAAAGAAATGAAGCTCTGTGAAATGGGCAAGAGACTCGTACCTGTCGGGTGAAAAACGAGGCTCATAACGTTGCTGTGCCAGTAATTGCTGTTAAAACCCAGTGGGCGAGCCCACTCAGGAGAGATAAGATGATGATTAACAGATCAAAGGTTTGGGTCTGCTATGTGCAGAGTGTAATCTCTAAGGCGAAAAGCCTGGAAATTGAGCCGGCAGCACTGCATGCTGGTCAATTAACCTGAAGTTGTTCAGTGTTGCCATGGACACCGCTCCCGTCGTGAGAGGGTGTGTTTCTCTACGACACTCGTTAATGCCTTGCTGATGTGCTCCGTTTCTGTTACAACTCTTGATGGTATGTCTGTTATAGTAACAGTGAAACGGCGAGCACCACAACGTGTATTGTGGCGTGTGTCTGAATACTGTGAATTGCAAGGTTCGTAAACCTAAGTGGACGATGTGAAATTGAAATTAAGTGGCAAGCATGCATGTAGTAACTAATCTAATTTCAAAAACTGGGTTCTAAAGAAAGGTACCTAGTTTAGCAGTTGCAGGTGAAGGTAAGTGGTTCATGTTCATATAATGAGAGCATAGTGGCAAAATGGTTAGAACACTTGATTCTGAACATAAGTAACACGCTGTAAATAAAGCGTTACAACATTGCATTGGCATAAAGCTATTAATCTTGATTGCGTCGGACAAGGTTATGAACACAATTAAGGTTGTGATGAATCAAAACATTAGGTTTCAGTGAATAACAGAATGCTATACAGTGATCAGTGGAATAAGTAACATTACATGTTCAGCATGTGTGGTGGGCCTGTTAGGAATACTGCATCTCGGTAACGTCTGACAAGATTATACACACAATTGTGGTGGTGAAGAATCAAACATAAGATTTCAGAGATAAAAACCAATGTTGTAAAAGAGATCTGTTAAATAGACAATGTTGCAAGTTCTGAATGTGCTTAGCGCCTTATTAGAAATGCTGTAACAACAATGCGCACTGTATAATGCAAATCGTCTCTCAGGGATTTACATACGTTTAATGTACAATAAAAATATCCACTTTGTTTTTAAGGGTACATTCTTGAATCATTGTCATACAAAGTTAATCCATAAGATACATTTAGATACCTTACTGATTAGTTACAGTGCTGCTCTATCATGAGGAAACACCAGACCTCAACAGACTTAGAAGCAAGTGAACAAATCTTGTCTGACTATATCATAGACATATCTTTATTTGGTTAATTTAAGGAAATGGTGGAGGGTCAACTCCTATTACATAAACCTCTGTTTATGTGGTTGATTACAGAAAAAAATGGAGGTCCAACTCATTCAGACCACCTGGGGAAACCGCGTCGAGTTTATCAATCCAGAATGCTTCTCTTTGGTGTAATTTCTTGGTAACATAAATGTTAGTCTTTCATGTTGACAGCTTCCAAAATTTGAAATTTAATTTGGGATTACTGGTGTCGTTCTTGTTGAACGGGCCATCGGGGTTACTTGATTATTGGTCCTAATGTTTGATTTGTGCTCATTCCTCCCTATACACACCTTTTTTGCTGGTTTGGCCTATATATAGCAGACCACAAGGAAATGTAATTGTGTAAATGACACATTCAGTGTTGCATAATCGTGTAGCTTAATTTTGGCCCCTGTTCTTGGGTGCGTGGTAGAGTCTTCTTTGATTGTTGCAGTTGCTGCAGGTAATACATGGGAATGTGCCTTTTTTAACTTGTGAGTTGGATTTTTCTGTTCTTGGGGCAAGTTTTTACTAACGGATCCCTGATATGATTGCTTCTCTGGAAGGCAAAAATGGGCTTTACTTTAAATAGGTCATGCAGCTCATCATCACTTTTGTAATATACTCCAATGTTAAGAATGGGATTTTTTTGATTCTTGGGGTCTGTGTACTGTATTTAGTCACAAAAACCGTCTGTTTGTCATCTGCATTAGGTTTAATTTTGGGAGTAAGTAGCGAGCTGTGTTTCTTGGTGGCCGCTTTGTTAGATGTCATTAGGAGTTCCTCTTCGGTGTATCCTCTTTCCTTAAATTTCTTTAGCATCCCTTCTTGTTCGCGTTGCTGATCTGTCTCTAAACTGACTATGCATTTGATGCGTAGTAGTTGGCTTTATGGGAGGCTCTTGATTGTAGATGAAGGATGAAAGCTTAGGCTGTGAAGGAGGTTCTTGCGGTCAGGTTTGTGATACAGTGTAGTGTCAAATCCCAGAATCTTCGTTGTAATTTGAACATCCAAAAAGTGGATGCCTGAATTGTGTTCTTGGGTGTATGAGATTGATGCATCGCAAAAAAAGCTTCCAATGTTCCTAAGGAGTCATTCCAAACCAAGAAATGTCTATGTAGCGACCCCAGTGGGTGATGTATATTTGCCATACAGGATGCTTGATATGCTCATCCTCAAATTTAAGCATAAATGCATTTGCATAAGCTGGGCCGTCGTGGCCCCCATAGCTGTACCCCTAGTTTGTATGTCATAGGTGCCATTGTATTTGAAATATGCATTCTGAGAGATAGTCTAGCATGATCATTATCCATTCTTTAGAAGCCCCAACATCTTCATGTAGAAGCAGCCTTTCGGCAGCTTGTTGCCCAAAGCCATGCAGATTTGATGGTGACTAGAATGCTTGTTTCTTGGATGACCATGTTCTTGAGTCTATTAAGAAAATCGGTTGTGTCCTTAATATGTTGGATATTTCTGTATTTTTTGGCTGTGTAATGGTATCTATGCAGATACCTAGAGGTTGCATTTTACTGTTGGTTACAGCCACAAGGGGCGACCTGGTGGTTTTGTCAATGACTTGTGCATCTTTGGGAGTAAATAGAAATGTGGAGTATTTGGACATTCTTGTAGGAGAAATCTTTGTTTTTTTCCGTTGATCCAGGTATTCAAAGCCATGCTCAGAATATTATTTAAATGATCAGTTATCTCTCGTGTGGGGTTAATGGGTAGGCATTGATATATGCTAGCATCTCCTAGTTTTACACATTGTTCCTCATCATAATCTTCCACGTTCAGAATGATGAGAGCACCACCCGTGTCCGCTTGATGGATAACTGTCATCTTCATAAAGATTTCTGATGATACCTACTTGCCTTGTACTTAGATTCTCATATTTCAGAGGTTTGTACGGTATTTTCTTGAGAAGTGCGGCTGTGTAATACATCAGTGGTCCCATGCAGTATCGGAGAAAGGAACTTACTTTTTGGCTTGAGTTCAAGATATTCTGTTAGAGATGCATATGCAGCCAAGGTATTTTGTGAGAAAAAGGCTTATAGTTAAATTTTGCGGATAAGCTTAAATACTTCAATCTTGGTGTTAAAGAAGCTAGTGTTGTAAGTAGGCCGAAAGCTGAGACCTTTCTGTAAGATCTCGGTTTCGGATGCTTTGAGGATGCGTTTAGATGGATTAAATACAAAGTTCTCTTGCTTTGGTATCTTCCTTCTGGTTTCTGTGTTCCTCCTTTTCCTGTTGCCCCTCCTGGTTCTTTTCTTCTCCCGTCGATTCCTGAAAAAGTTTGTCGTGGAGGTGTTGCTAAGCGTCCTCTGACAAAATCAGTGTTGCTGGTTTGCAGTTGTTCTTCTCCTGTGTTGGTGATTGGTGCCCAGATGTAGTAGGTTTAGTTTCGGCATCAATCTGAGATAGACTGATCACTGGAGTTCCTGCATTGGAATTGGATCCCTTGGTTTCTATTCCTGTCCATCCATGTATAGACTTAGTCGTTGAGATAGTCGCATGTATCTCGTTAACATTTTTGTATTTCTTTTGTTTGTTTTCCAACTCCGAATTTTATATGACTCTAATTTAGCATTGATATCTTCTAACGTCTTGGTTATTTCTTCTTCACTCAGAGAAGTTAGTAGTCCCGTTGTAATCCACTCTTCTACCTCCTTATCAGTCAAGGTAAGTTTGTTAGATAATTCTCGGATAGTGAGAAGGACAAGGTCCAAAGAACACTTATTTAGGATATTTTCCCATTTCTTGACAAATTCTTTATTTTCCTTGCATAAGTTGGGACATAGTGGCATACAGAGTCCACGTGGAATTCTCTGAGCTGTGTAGTATTTGGTTAGTGTTGTTGCATGCAATTTGCAGTTTGTCTTTTCTAATCAGTTGTTTAATCTTCTTGACGATCTGTGGTGCTGCTACCTGAACCTGTGTCTTTTATTTAGTTGAGAATGGCCTCTGCCTCATTGGGACAAAACTAGAGTGTGTGTGCATGTTGTGATATTTATTATTTCTTCAAAAGCCATTGCTGAAAGTGTGTCTACGCCCTAGGAGTAGAAGAGATCGGGTGGAAGGCAAAATGTCGGGTGTGCACCACGTAAAATTTGATGGTTATAAGTTTGCTATATATTTTGATTCGTCAAAATCTTTAAGATGTCTAACAGTTTCTCTATGTACACATCATCTATACAAAAATACCAGAAGAAAAGAGTTGTCTAAAACAATCACCAGACCTGGTGATGCCAAAGGGGGTAGAATATACTACGATCTGGAGTTTATATTATCTCACAATTGATATACATTTTGAATGAAACAATGAATTTCCAGAAAACAAATGTTTAAGATAAAAAATCTTCCTTTAATCTTCTTTTGCTCTAATAAAAGTACAGAAGCCAATGTCGCTGATGCATTTCGGATCACTGTCCATCATCAAGGCGATTGCTACCAAATAAATATAATGCATCTGTTTAACCACATATACATTTGTAATGTTCTAATTCTAACATATAGTACTATTCCTGACAAGAAATAAACAATGCTGTATTGGTACCTGTTGGCTGATGGAAGATTCTAAGAAGACCTATGATCCTAAGCTGCAATATCTATGAAGAACGTGGTGTGCAACCTGCAAGGGAGACGTGCGTGTGCTGCATGCTCTGCCTCTCAATCTTAAGCGTTGCGATGCCTCGTTTCGCGGTCTGTTTCTCTGTCTCTCTGCCTTTCCCATCTCTGTATTCTGTTGTTGCTGTTTCCCTCCTATATCTCGCTGTATCGGTTGATATAACTCCTCTTCCTCTCTCATGTCATTACTCTGGCTATATCTATTTTTTCATGTTCTTGTTGTGGTTGCTACTTCTTTTTGATTATCTTTCTTTCACTGTCTCTTATGTTATTGCCCCGCCCTTCTCTGGAACCGCTTTTCTATTTCCATCTCTCCCCACCTGCTGTTGATCTGTTATATTTTACTACCTCTAAATGTCTCTTTTGCTTTGCTTCTATCCCTCACTCCTATTGTGTGTTTGTCCTGTTAACTCTGTTTCCCTTCTCACTTTTTGTTACCCCTGTCATGTAGCTCATTGCTCTCTTCCTGTTGCTCAAATTCCTGTTTTGGACTGTATACTATGTTCATTATTCCTTCGCCCCTCCCCTGCCACAACTTTGTTCTCTTGTATTGCTTAGGCTCAGAGTTGCTATTCCTCTCCCGTTTTCTGTTTGTCTTTTAACACAGCACAATAAATATCCAAAAAACTGAACATGCCTTTTCTATTTAACATTCTAGTGCAGCTTTACCATTAGGTGCAAACCTTCTTTTGGCCATTAGGCTGGGAATTATAGAGTTGGAGGTTTTTCTGACTAGATGCAGCACTTCTTTGAATGCAGATGACCAACACTGCCATTACAAGTATAAGACCCATATGAGCTGTGTTCTGAGCCATTACAATTATAGCAGCCAAAATGAGATAAGACTGTTCTGGGCCATTGCCAGTAAAGTCATCCTCATGGGATATGTGTGTTCTACTTCTGAGTCATTCTAGGTATAGCGGCCCTGATGTGTGTATTCTGAGCCATTACAAGTATAGCAGCCCTGAAGAGTTGTGTGTTCTGATCAATCACAGGTATGTCAGCCCTGATGGGGCGTGTGTACTGAGCCATTACAAGTAGTGGTCCTCATGGGATGTGTGTGTTATACTTCTGAGCCATCACAGGTATAGCGGCCCTGAGGAGATGTGTTCTGAGCCGTTACAAGCATAGCGGCCCTGAAGAGTTGTGTTCTGAGCAATCGCAGTATAGCAGCCCTGATAATTTGTGTGTTCTGAGCATTACAAGTATAGCAGCCCTGAAGAGCTGTGCGTTCTGAGCCATCACATGTATAGCAGCCCTGATGGGGTGTCTGTTCTGAGCCATTACAAGTATAGCATCTTCATGGGATGTGCTTCTTCTGAGCCATTAACAGCATAGCAGCCCTGAAGCTGTGTGTTCCGAGCCATCGCAGGCATAGCAGCCCTGATGAGGTGTGTGTTCTGAGCCATTACAAGTAGAGCATCTGGATGAAATGTGTGTTCTGAATCAAGGAACATTTAGTAGTCCTTTTGATAAGTTGAAAGTCCTCTCTGTTGCAATTGAATGTTACCTACATCTTAAATGCAAACCGCTGATGCAGACTCAACTCACCGATCAACCGGATTTGAACTAGCAGGTTACACAATAATCTCTGCAGCAGGGTTATTGACCCACTGAGCTGTTTCCCAACAGACTGACACTGAAAGGCACATAGAGTTGATGCACTGGCAGTTTCATGTGAGGCTTGCCTGACATAAATGGCTTGTCAAAATCTCTTAGCCCGTTTGGACTATCCTACATTAGTCAGGAGATTCATAATAAGGCTTTGAAATGCCCTAGATTTTTGGCAGTGGGACTCGGTAAAAAGTGAAAGTCCAAGTAGAAGTGATTGAAGTATATGACAGCAATGCCATCTTTTCACGCTGTCAGAGGTTTGTGGGAAGAGCTCAGACACTTCTTGCTCGGTACTTTGGCTTGTTGCAGAAAATGCTAACACGTGTTTGTGCTTTCTTAACAGCAGCTCTGATAAGAAATGTAGGTACTGTCCCAAAACATAGCAGTCCTGCTAAGAAATGTGGTTATAATGCAATCACCCCTGCTGTGAATATTTGGCATTGTGCCGTGACATGCGCATAGCAGCTCTGTTGATAAATTGGGCTACTTTGCCTGAATATATAGCAGTCCTGTTGATTGGTACCGGTACAATCGGTGCCACTGAAAATATATACACCACTGCTTTAACCTGTACCCATTAGACCTGCTTGTGGTGGGTGGTCAGAAAGGGAGTTAAAGTTCAGACCAGATGCCCAGCTATTTGTTGCTCTCTAAGAAAACAAACTATGTATAGTGCCCTTTCATGCACGCAAAGACATGCAATCTTAAGACAAAAAAAAGCATCTTCATATAGAACACCAAAAAAGCTTTTCCTTCTCACAAAAGCCAAACTGCATGCTGGGAGGCACTCCTTAAAAAAATCAAGAGCTCAGGAACCCCAAGCCATTGAATGCAATTGATGTGCTTCTGTGATGAAAAGAAAACTATGAAATGCCCATGCTGCTGTAACTGTGCTGCCTCTATTAAAGCAGATTAAGACCCAGGAAAATGAAGCAGAAATGCAGCCCTTGTTTAAGACCGTTTTCATTTTACACAATACTACCTGTGTCCTAATATTAAGTGAAACACATGATTCAAGATGCTTTAATAAAACGGTAACCTACAAAATGCAAGCAGTTGAACAAAGTGAACAAAACACAAATTCCCTCTGCATTACTCAAAGTATTATCTTGATAGAATCATTAACATAGGAGAGGGTTAAAAAATTAAATGGACCAGGACTCCTCCCAGTTGCTTCTTTCAAAGAACTGTGTGGATTGCTAATGTAAAGAGTGGATTTGCAACCTGCTGCTGGAGAGGCTGTCACCAGTGGGCTTCATGATTTATGGGGTTGCCGCCATAAATAGCCTGTGTAAGTGGTACGCAAGGAAGAAATGAAAAGGCCGTATTGACAAGATTTCTGTGCATAAATAGGCCTGATAACGCACATTATCTGGAGGGCTCGTGCTTCGCATTTATTTTGTTGTTGGCTATGGTACTTGAGCAGATGTGACTTCTTAGATGTGAGTACAAGTGATTTGCACACCCCTGGAGCAGGCTGTCTGTTTTGGCGCAAAGCCTGTGCTGTCGTACTTCTATGGTTCCTCGTGTAGCAGACACGCGGTATGTGATGTCAATCTTTTTCCCAAGATTGGCAGATATGGGCATTTGAGAGGTGGCTGTCCCTCGGATTGACCAACCTAGATGCATTGAGGATGACTGTTCCCACCTGGATGGTGCAGGTGCAGCACTGTTTAAGGAGTTTTCTGTCGGTTGGTGCCTGGCTTGAGGTTGTCGGCCATCATCAAAGAATAGGTGTTTGGTTTCAGGGCACCCTTTTTTAAATGTGTGTCAACTTCTTGATTCACCATGAGAACATTTGGCTCGGTCGCATGATGAGAACGAGTGGCTTCAAGAATCCTTTGGTTTTTCTGATTTATTGTCTGGAATGCACTATTCATGTGGGTCTCTGTCTTTGAATGTTGTGCGTCACATGAATGGGGCCTGACCCTGCATTGTCCTAGGCATAGAGCCAACATCTTCCCCCGCCTGTTTGTTGTCCTGTGAGTGTGATATCATGTTTTCCCAAATGTGTGTGTGTGGTGTTTGGTATTTTGAGTTTTGTGTGAGTGAGGAAGTGTTGTGCCTGTTTGATTGCCCTGCCGTCAATGTGTGGTGAATTCATAGAATTGGTGCGTCACACCACTACTGAATCCAGTGCATGTTTGATTGTATTGTTTATATAGCGCCTGTACACAGGCAAGTGTTTCAAAGCGCTCAAGGAGGGTGGGAACACAAGGGGAAAAACAGTCACTCTGAGCCCTTGAAGCTCTGAGACCATAATAGTCTGCACAGGCAGAGTATGTGCATGAAATACATTTAAGTGTGGGATATAGCAAATGGGCCTGACGGCGATTCTGCAATTTTTAACAGTTCAATTTGGGTGAAGACTGGGGAGAAACAGGACGATCTATAGGCGTGGTGTGTAAGGATCGATAAGTACAGAGGGTCACAGGGGGAGGGTCAAGTGCATCTAGTTGGTTGAGATTGTGGTAAGTGCAGAGGGAGCCACTCTCTTGGGTACATTTCTCAGTGCTTTTTGAGCGAGTGTGGGCTGTAGGGCCCTGAGGCAAGTGCGAGAGGACTGGCGGGGGTGCCGGGGATCAGTGAGACTCTGAGGTGCACCAGGCGGCCAGTCAGCGTGCTGTAAGGAATAGGAGTGAGAGAGGGAAAGGAGAGTGAGCTAGGGTAGAGGGGGAGGGAAGGAAGACAAGAGGAAGGTCTTGAGGAGTTTCTGGAATTTCAGGAGATCCGGCTCAAGACGTAGGGCGGCAGGGAAGTTATTCCAGAGGGAGGCACCCGCTTAGGATAAGGATCTCCCACCAAATCTCTGCTTGGACAACCCGCTCACTCGCAGAAGGTTGGAGGTAGATGAGCAGAGGGCTTGTGAGGGACAGTATTTGGGTAGGAAGCGTTGCAGGTCCCAGGCCCCAGAAAGCCTTGTGGCCAATGCAAAGGGACTTGAATTTTATCCTTGCAGCCATGAGGAGCCTGTGGAGGGATTTCAGCGCTGAAGAGATGCGTTTCCTGGGATTGATGCCAAGAATAAGTCTTGCGATTCTGTTCTGGATGAGTTGCAGAAGGGAGGTTGAGGAACAGGCTATTGAAAAACTACAGCATGGAGAGAACCAGGGCTCTGGAGACGGTGAGCCTCTGGGGAATGTGAGAAAGGGTAGAATGCCTCTGGGGAGGTGTAGTTGGTTGATTGTTTAAAAAAAAAAAAATGTTTAATAGAGATGTCCAAAATGTGAGAAGAGAAGGAGAGAGTGGAATCGAAGATGACCCTGAGGTTTCTTGCTTCGCAGGTGGGTGCAAGGCCAAGGGAGGCCGGCCAGAATGAAGTGGGAAAGCAGGAGCAGGGGTCTCAGTGCGCACAATCTGTCTTAATGGCGTTGCGGCAGAGATCGTTTGCAGCACACGTTGAAGAACCGGGGATAGGTTGGATCCCTGGGGAATGCCACAGGTTCAGAGTGATAGTCAAGTGAAAGGCTCAGAGTTCCACCTGGGATGGGCGGTTGGCGAGGAAGGAGGTTAACCACGCCAGAGGCTGACCTGTGATTTCCAGGGTATCACAGAGACGTTAATGTTACGAATTATTAACTTTGCTGAACAGGCGAGAAACGGAGGCCTGTGAAGGACTACATAGTCTGAAATCCATCGTCCATAACTCACATCTGCAATTAAATTCAGATCTATAAAATAAAATACAAAATTTCAATATATTGAGCGAAGAATCATTTATTTTCGAAGGACAACAAGAGATTGTATCACCTCAATATTCATAAGAAGTAAACCCAGAGTGGAGGTGTGCGGCCCACACCGAAGGCTAACTAGCCTAGGTCTCCTTTCCTTTCAGACTTCATTGTGCCGGACATGGTGACACTCGCTAGTGGGCAGCACCCACACAATGCAACATTTTAAATGATGTTCTAAGTGAACATACTATAGTGGAGAAATAAGAGCGGTGCCACTCACCAATCTATCGACTAATTCACAGAACTCCCCATTCTTACATATTGTGATAGCAGGAGGATAGTGATGGAGGTTTGACCAGCTGCTATCTGATGATCCTTTCTGAAAGTGGCCAAGGTGGGTTCATACATGCCCATTATTTCCAACAAGATGCAGTATGTTCTCAGCACACCATGGGGACCTAAGCTGCCATGGGCACAATGTAAGTTCCTGGATGCCTCAGGGGACCTCTCGTGGAATCCATAGACACCAAGCTGAGTCTGACTTGGCTACAAGACCCCCGCAGTGAGGTGTACATGGTTACTAGCAGAACTGCAAACTAGTGTTTCCGAACTTGCAGCAAGGTATATGTGTGAAGAAGGATCAAATCGGAAAATCACGGCACCCGCAGAAAACTCACTATAGGTAGCAAGGAACTAGCAAGCTGGGAACCTGAGCAGGGACGAGTGCGACTGGAACACCTCCAAGGACCCCCAGCTTTGATGAGAAGGGTAGTTGGGTGATGGAACTGAAATGTGCAGGCTCACCAGAGTTTCATTGCGTCAACATTTTTCCCGGCACTTCACTGCGGTCTAATGGAAATGAGTTGAAGCCAACAAATGGTAGGCATTTGCCAAATTAATCCCATGAACAGGCAAAGATGGGGAGTAACTTGGGAACGAGGAAGCCCTGGATACAAATTTGGATGAGAAATAACTTCTGGCAAAGCAAGGGCGAGGTACGTAAGCCCTCGGGAGAGCCATAAAAGGATTGCCCTCTCCAGGAATGTGATGCGTCCCCTCAAGCAGCCTTGAGTGGGGGAGGTGAAGCAAGCCAGCTGAAGGGAGCCTGTGAAGCCTTGGCAGCTGCTAGAGAAGGCTTTGTTCTTTCAATCTATGCCTCTTTCTGAAGGGCCTCTGTGCTCCCTGACAGTTCCAAGATTGAAGGCCTAGCAACCTCACTTTCTGGGAACTGTAGGGAAACAGCCCATACCCTTCACCAGCGACCTCAAGTTGGAGGAGGAGAAACCAGACTGTGGCAGGAGGCCACACGAGAAATAGCATTGCCTGCTTAGCAAGAACTCAGAGAAGAGGGGGATTAATACCCATCTAAACCTGCTGGTGGTAGACTAGGTACCAGCTGGTCAGGGAACCTACCCACCAATTAGGAAATACCTTGATTTTATCTGTGCACCTAGGGATTCTATGTCTATTCTTCCTCCTCTCCCTATAGTATGGTCTGACCATTCACTTGTCTCTTTTTGTATCCATCAGGCCATGTACATCACACCTTCCTCCAAACCTGCCATCCCAGATGCAGCTAGAAGGTTACAAACCACCAATTAGTGACTTCATTGATATCATACTGAGTCGGACTCTCCCTGTTCTCTCACTTTGATGGAAGCATCATTTGCCACTGCTGCTGACCTGCTTGCTCCTCTTAAAATTGTAAAACAGAAGAACCATCCCTCCGAACCTTGGTTCTCGGAAGCGCTGAAGGCAGGATAATTAAGATGCAGACAAGCGGAGAGGAAATGGCGCATTGACTACTCCCCTGAAGCTAAGCTTGCATTTTGCCATTTTTTATCAGCTTATCACAAAGCAGTTATTGAAGCCAAAAAGGTTTTTCTTCCTCAAGGTGGAATTGGTGTTGAATTGGTATTGAATCAGTCCAAGGTCCTGTTCGAGTTGGTGCAGTCCCTTTCTGCTCCTACTAAAACGGGCCCTCGGGCGCCACCTTCACAGGATTTGTGCTGTTCGCTCTTCTCTTTTTTTCACACAAAGTTCAAGGCCATTCGGAAGAACATTGAGGAGGGGGCCAGCCTGCCAGCTGCAGTCCCCACATCTATGGATCCCTCTCCCCCAAGTGGTATTTGGTCAGACTTTCCTGTGTTCTAGGAGCACGATGTGCTAGCAGCAATTGGCCGCCTTAAATCGACCTCTCCGCTGATGCCACCCCCTGACCCTTCTTAAGGAAATCTCTACTGATTTGATCTCCCTACTTACCACTGATGTGAATACCTCCTTTTTGTGAAGGTTTTATTCCCACGATCCCTCTTTTGAAAAAACCCTCTCTTGATCCCTCTATACTTGCTAATTTCCGGCCTATCTCACTCATCCCGTTCCTCATGAAGCTGCTGGAGGCTCTGGTATCACAGTTGCTCTCTACTTTTTTCGAGACTTCTGGGTTCTTTGATTTTTTCCAGTGTGGTTATGGTCCGGTTAGGGAGACAGAATAAGTCCTAAACTCAGTTATGGATGACTGGGCCCTTCTGGTGGATCAAGGGGGAGTTGGAGCAGTGTTGCTGTTAGATCTGTCTGCCGCATTTGACACAGTTGACTACCCCACCCTGATCTCTCGCCTATCCTCTGCCGGCTTGTCCTGTCAGGTTCTCAAATGGTTCACTGCATTTCTTACTAATCGATCTCAATCTGTCTCTCCGCCCCCTTTTTGTTTCAAAAACCTAGCTGTTTGGATGTGGTGTCCCTCAGGGGTCCGCTCTTTCCCGATACTGTTCAACATCTTTATTTGGCCTCTTCTCCTTATCCACTCTCACTGTTGCGCCTTGATCTTACCTGCCCTGATACTGCCGCCCGGCTTAGTAGCAGTCTGGAAGACCTAGACGCCTGGATGAAAGCTAACTGGCTAAAGCTTAATGGAAATAAAACCGAGGTCCTGGCTGTACAAGTACTCCATTATTATTTTGGACAAGTTATGTTTGTCCGACGTCCCTGGGCCCTTTCCCGCTGCCGTCCCACTCAGTTCAAAATCTGGGGTACAAATTACCTTATCCCTCTCGATGCATGAACTGGTGGCGGCTGTGTGAAAAGCTGTTGATTACTCCAACTCATTGTATCTGGCTCAGCCATGCTTTCTTATAAAGTGCCTCCAACTTTTGCAAAATGCTCCAGCCAGGGCCATTCTTCGTCCCCACCCTATGGGGTGCATATGTCCCCTTTTCTCATAGTGCTTCACTGGCTTCCGGTCGAAAAGCAGATTCTTTTCAAGTCCCTATGTATCGTTCACTGTGCGTTTTTTGGCCTGGGGGCGGAATATCTTCAACTAAAATTCTTACGGTACGCGCCATCCAGCTGTCTTCATTCAGCCAGCCTCTGTAGTGGCAGTTCCTCCTGTTAGACTCTCCCGCATTGGCGGCCGGGCCTTTTCGGTGGTTGCTGCCAAGGCCTGGAATGTTCTTCTTTCTGCCCTGCAGACTACTGTGGACCATATTGTTTTTCACCGCCTGCTGAAGACACATCTGTTCTAACCCTCATGACATGCTTTTGCTGCCAGCGCCATGATGCCTTCTGGTGCACGTGCGCTTAATAAAGACAGATAAAATAACAAACGTAACATAACACAGGACCTGCCAAATTTGTAGGAGAAGATTCCAAGTAGAAAACCCAGAAACAATAAGGTCTGTGAAGATTACCTGTATGGGGGGGGTGGGAGGGAGGGTCTGATACAAGACCGGGTGACGACCATAATCCTCAGGTCTCATTCTAGTACCCAAAAGAAGCCGAGACAAGAATCCTGTAAGTTGAGAAGTCCAGGTTCAAGGGAGAACTTAAAGTTAAAACCGATCACTCGAGAGAAAGGAGTGTCAACATTTGGTGCAGGCTTCAATCTTTCGTAATACCGGATAAGTCAGGAATAAGCTAAGACCTGGAAGTGGGCTAGCCTGTGATGAAGAGCCTTTCACAAGTTTTTTACTGACTAGAAGGACTAATTAAGAGGAGATACAACTGACAGTGCTCTTATAGGCGTAGCTCTTTGACTCTGACATTTAATTTAATTATAATTTACCATAACATTTTTACTCCCCCCCCCCCCCCCCTTGAGTTCGTAATTTGAAGAAATTGTGTGGCCTCACTTACCTGTTTGAATACTAAAACAGCAATTTTGTATTGGAGTATGCCTCAGAGCAATTGAGCAAATGAGTACCTTCAATTCTAGAGTAACAAGGTCAAACATATTTGCTTGTGCGATTGGCATGGGCGTTTCACTCCCTACCAGGCCTCTAGTGTCACTATGTTGTTGTCAATCTTTTTAGCATTCAACCTTTTTTTCTGAGGTGATGGCATGTGAGTGATGTCTGCACTGGTCTATGGCAGATTAAGATAGTGCAAGTCCACAGTGTGATGCTATTCTATTTTAATTCAAAGTTATAACAAAGGGTGTTATTGATCGGAGAGTCCCTGGGTGGCAGTGCATTCTTGGATGTATGCCCCACGTTATCACTGCCTTCTCTGCTGCACGCGGTTAGAGGGTCCATTGCTGACCTATTTAGCTACACAGTTCTTTCAGTCTTGTATCGTTGTCGATAAGTGATGTGCAGTCTTTTGAAGCAGGTAAAAAGCCATAAAAAATGTATATGTTGAGTCTGTATCTTGACGGCTTGATGGTGCATTGACAGTCTGTGTAACCTTTCAAGCACCTAATTGAACTGGCTTCTTTTTGCCAGTCGGGTGGTTTCAACCAACAATGTTTTGCATTCTGCATTTTCTGGCTTAGCTTTTCTCACCCGAAGAAGAAAAGTATGAGCAAAGCTCCACATCAAAAGTAGTGGTGGCTCCATGCTAGGACTATCTGAAGATGTTGTGTATGACCTGGATCACATATAGGCAATAAATGCTTCAAGAGCTGGCTAAGCTCACAGAGGGTACTTAAATAAATCCTCATGCTCAATTGGCTAGAACAAGCTCACCTTCAACAATGGTTTTGTTTATTTTTCTATATTTGAATTGCAAGAAGTCTACAGAAAGGAACTAACAATTGCTTTGACCTAATGTTGCTAGATCTTTGTGTGTTGGGGGCGGGGTATAGGTTGCTTGTTCTTGAGTTGACCGTGAAGTTCATATGTTTCCATTGCAGAATCATGCAGAGGACCTCCAGGATGAAGAGGGAACTGATGCTGCTTACCACAGAACCACCACCAGGCATCACATGCTGGCAGAACGGCGGTCAGCTGGATGATCTGCGCGCACGTACGTACAATTCTGCAGTTAGGGATTTGGCTGGAATTATTGAAAAGCAGGACTTCAGTTGTTAACGGCAGCATGACTATGTTTGGAGTAAACACTACATGTATAGAGAACACGTATAGCAAATCATCAACAAACTTATTTCAGAAGGTGAAGGGCTCTGGAACCTGCATAACAGTTCTAGCCAGTCATTCAGAAACATGACGGCTGTAAATGTGTTATATTTTTCCGTCATTTACACATGCAAGGAAAAAAAAAGCAGCATAGTTCCTGCTTAAAGGTTATGCTACTGAGATTTGAACCACACACTGTTGCCATTTTATTGGTCTCCTTGCCGTGTTCTGTTTCTGAAAGAGATGGGGGAGGGCAGTTTTTCTAAAGTCCACCTAAGTAAGACTTTATAGGGCTATCCCTTGGATAATACAGAAATCCAAATCTTTGTACAGGCCTGTACGACTGAAGTAGTCGTAGCTATGGCAGTGCAGTTAGGCTTACCTCCGGAGGGATAGAGGGCTGTAGCAAGGTACACAACTTGTAGCATACATATGGTCTAAAGAAACACTTCTACATGGATAAATGTAAAAATAATGGTTTAAAATAAACCATTATTTTTTTTATCTACACGAGCAAAGAGAATTCTTTAGAAAGGTAAGTACTATCATAAGTAATAAACACAGTATACAAAACAACACATTACTCCTGGTAAGTAAACCACAGTATAAAAGACTTTTAGAATAGCAGTATGCAATTCAAGGAAAGTAAATCCGTTTTTGTTGTAAACTATGTCACTTATTCTATTTCAGGAATAGAACAGTCCTACTACCAACATTGCAAGTAAGTACCTTAACATAATATGTAACTTATTCTGTTTCAGGAATAATACAGTTACAATCCCAACAATAGCAAGTAATTAATAAGATTTACACCCTAGCCCCACAGGAGCAACATGACTACTTTAGGTACGTTTTTTTTTTCTTGCAGTACCCCAGCAATGAAGATGATGTAGGCAGATACCCTCTTGATGCATCAGCTGCAGGACCTGATCACTAGATTCTTGGTCTTGAGATACAAGAAAGGACACTAGTTGGGATTTCTCTGCAGCATTCAAGTGGGAAGGCTCCCAGCAAAGGATTCTTCTTAGCTTCTCGTGGGTCTGTGGTCAAGACACCAGATGATGAAAAATAGTGCTCTGAGCAATTTGACTCGCTATCTCGGTCCAGCACTCTGTTGCACAGACTTCAAGGAGTAGAATCTTGTCTCTGGAGGTCAGGAAGGAGTTCGCCAAAGTTTCAAATTTGTTCTACAGAAGACTATGCACAACACTTGGTCTTGAGGTCCCTGGGTATTGGCGGTTTGCAGCCAAGGAAGGAAGGTAGGAGCTCGTCATGGGATGGCTCAAAATGCAGATCTTCTTAAGACTGATTGGTCCCGCCAATCCAAGGGAAGCACTCAGCGTCTTCGGGTCTCCTCTGTCGCATGGAAGAAAGGGTCAGCACAAGCAGCGGTTACTCGGCAGGCATCTCCAGTTGATGGAAGTAGCTACATGCATCTTCTCTTCTTCCTCATCGGATTCAGCTGCAGTGGCTAACTTGTCTTCAGCCTCAGAATCCAAGACATTTATCCAGGAACCCAGCCAATCAGTACTCATGCTACATTTACAGTTTGGGGGGTGGCTGTAATTCTAGGTCAGCCAGCCTCCCATTTGAAACTGTGTCCAGGCAGGCATGCCTGAAGACAAAGTACTGAAGTTCCTGACTTCTCTCGTTTCCTGTCTTCAGATACTCTGGAGCCTCAGCAGACTTCACCAAGGATTCCTGCCAAAGACTAAAGTCCAACCAGGACCTTCCCCACCAAGCACGGCAGAGGAAGCACCACAAACACAAGAAATGGGGTAAAAGGAAAACGGCCACCATTTTGGGTCCATGATGACCCTTCTGTGTATTACAGCGGATGTGAACACAGCCTGCAAGTACAAATAACACAAGGTCAGTAAAAGGCACCCACTTCTACCAGCCATTCAGGTGTGCTTGTCACTGTAACAAAAATGTTACAGTAGCAGTGAGAAATGGGATACAGTGTAACCCCTCAGTACTGCGCAAGGTGGGGGTGTGCTGATCTCACAATATGAAATGTAGAGCGGATACAATCATCCCTCTACCCTTGAGATTGTGTGTTCTGACAAGGTATGTATAGGACTGTAACATAAATGTTACAGGAGCAGTGAGAAATGGGATGCATTGTAACCCCTCAGCACTCCACATAAGGTGTGCTGGTCTTCCAATGGGAATTGTAGAAAGGATAAAAAGTATCCCTCTACCCTTGGAAACATTAATTCGCACAAAGAAAATAAGATCAAATAAAAGGGAAGCCAAGGGGGCTCCTCCGCAACACTGCACCAAAAGAGCGGTGTGCTGCAACAGTAAAATGTAGATGCCAAAAGAGCTAAAGGAAAGTATGACTTTAAAATAAAGTATGGAGGGACACAAAAATGACTCCCATGAATGGCATAAAAGAAAGGGTGACGGGGGGGGGGGGGGGGAGGAAGGTTCCCACTCACTCAGGTACATAACAAAAGAATCCACAAGTCAGCAAAAAGTGCTGGTGAGTCTCAGAGGTAAAGTTGATTGGACATAAATATGAAAATCTAACCTAAAACAGGGGTTGGTAAGGGAGAACGCAAGATTGTTTTACATGCTGATGCGTCTAGTAACGAAGTACCTGGGTACTATGTGCAGGGTGTTTTCTACATGGTCTCGGCCAGAATCCTAGTGGCCATTGTGTCCAGAAGGGAGCCTCTTATGCCTATCGTGGTAGAATGTATTGGCTGGGGTAGAGATAATGAAGTTGTTCTAGAGGTGTAGCATTTTGTTAGAAATGTTTATCTGGCATAGTTGGTGTGAAAGGTTGAAGACAGCAATGATTATGATGTTAATGAGCGTAGGTTGGATGTGATTAGCATTGTCCCTCTGTTCAGTCCGGGGGTATAACCTCTGTGTACATATTTCTTTCAAAGAATGAGTAAAAAGATACCAGGGTTCAGTAAGTCAGAGGCAGATGACGAGGAACTAGCAATTGCGCTGTAAAGACATGTTTCTCCCCTTCTATAAGATTTCCTAATCTTACCACATCCCTTTCGTTCCAATCTAGAAACTAAAAGATACCTAAAGGTCGCCAAAAGAAATACCAAAACGAAAGCCTTTAACCTTCTGCTAACCCAAATGTTCCAAGGAGTGTCCTAAATAATAGTTCAAGCCTACTCTTACAGAATCTGCCCCTGGACTATTGTAATGAATAGATATTCTGGAAAGTCTCCCTTGGCTGGTACTCATTCTGGTATTCTTTCCAGTCTTCTTTGCCTTTTCCCAGGACAGGGATCTTTGTGGACCGTGTGGCAATTCTGTCATTCTCAGCTGTTCGCGCAGCAAAATACCAAAATTAAATCTCGGTGTGACTTTACACCTGCACTCCTCTGGTCGTTTGGATACCCCATGTGACAAAGGCACAGTGCCTAGATCACATTCAGCCCACTGCCTGGTAGTAGGAATGACAGGACAAGCCCTGAACTATTCCCAACTCCTCTTAGAGAGCAAATAGTTGGGAACTACCAGTGTTGTATACATACGTCATGTTCTTTTATGTATTGGGATGGGCCAGCAACCATAGGTGGGAGTGGGCAAGTACATAGTTATGTGGATAGTTCAGCTATGATGTTGTATTGTTGACCATGTTAGGAATGGCGATGCATCAGCTTTCCGGGATGGAGGGAGAACCACGCTGGGTCACACTGTTACTGGAGAGAATTTTACGTTTCAAATAAGAACTGTGCCCCAATGCATAGGTTGGAGCTGCTGTAACAATGTTAATTATACGAGCAGAGACAGAACTAGCTGATGCGTGATCTGTGAAACTTAATAACCAGCCCCCAAAAAACAGGGTGTTTAGGACTGCATCTCCCAAGATGCATCAGGTTTGCAAATCCAAAACGGAGGATTCTGAAACTTCTTCATTAAGCAAACAATATGCTATAGGGGAAACCCGAATACATCCAGTGGGACCCCCATAGAACCCTCAAAGAAATCCTAATTTAACCCCTACCCCCGCAGCAGCACTTGTGAACGAAAACTAATTTTGCCCTCCCCTGCAGCTGCAGCATTTAAGGAGACCAATGATTCCGACCAGAACTTACTAGAGGTTTTTCTGTTCCCTTGGGATGCCCTTTCAACACCAGAAACCCACAAAAATAACTTGTGCACAGACAACAGGCTAGGCAGGAGCAGAGCAGCAGGCAGTCATTAACTACTGCACGAGAAAAAAAAGTAATCCGTAATGGCTAGAAACCTTGTAAAGACTTCCGCCCCCTGGCTTTAAATAAGAAGCCAATTAACCATTTGATTCACCCCCGCCAATGGGAGTATGATGAGGGCTTTAACACTAAGGCTAAGATCCATAGACAGTGTCTGTAGGCTGGAAGCTGTGGAGAGAAGTTTGTTGAGAAATATGGAGAGCATCCTTGAGCCCAGAAGAGGGGTGTTCTCTAGTGGGGGGGGAGAAGAGGCCATTGAGCCCCAATAGAGGGGTATTCTTCTGTGAGGGGCAGGGGGATAACCCCAGAAAAGGGATGCACTTCTGTGAGGTGGAGGAGAGCACCCGGATTTCAGAAGCTATGATGGGGCGGGAGGGTGCTCTAGAGAGGGGGGAGGAGAGACCCTTGAGACCAGAAATATACACCGAACACAAGAGAATGGTGGGGCGAAAATTATCAAGATGAGTGACTTTGATTTGATGTGTAACTGAAGAAGAGAGGCCCTTAAACTGTCGAGGAGGAGTTCTTCACTGAGTGCTGTGAGCCCAGAAGAGGGGTATGCGACAGTGAGGAGACTAAGATGTGTAGCTGGCGGGCAAGGGGTGCTTCTTGGCCTGGAGGAGGAGAGGAGGAGAGTAGGAGAGTACGTAACAGACTCTTGTGACATTTTGCATAGGGAGGAATCCCTAAAATCCTGAGGCGGAGAGGCCTTGTGGTCCCCAGAAGAAAAGATTAGAACTGAGCTCTAGAAATCACTGAGACCATCCTGTCTGGTGGACGCCTTTTCATTTGCCGTCGTTTGTATATAATCCTGCTTTGAAGGTTGACGTTTCCCAAGATCCTTTGTTACAGCAATCCTGACCCAATTTCCATGCAATAAATAGTTTTATGTTTTACTTTTGCTTACTCAAACGCAGTGACCCTTTTTTCTTTGTTCCAGTAATTCCCTTGGACTCAGAAAAGATGTATCTTAATCACATTTCTAAATGCGCTTTGCAATTTGAGTCGCCCTATGCACTTAACGGGCATAATCTTGAGCAGATACCATTTAGTTTTTACTTTACAAAATAAAGAGTTTTTTAGGTCTGTGCAATAGGTGGCATTTTTACTGTTATACATAGCTAATAAAGAAAGACTTACTGTGAACCAGTACTCTACCGACCTTTGCTATGTAGAGATTTATCTTCCATGCTGCATAACTAGCAACCAGTTTCTATTCCACCAGATGAGTTAAACGAGAATAAACCCAGTTATGTTGAGAACAGCAGACATCTAAAACCCCCTGTGACCCAAACGTGAGCCCATCACTCTGGGCAGTGTTACTGCTGCTACTTGTGTGTGTAGTGCCCTGAGTTGAATTGGTTTTAGGGTGGCGGGGTGGGGGGGGGGGCTTCACACATGAGAATTTTAACCTATTGTCTTAGATACATGACCTGCTGGTAAGAAGGGACCCTGCTTCTGGTCTACCATGTAGAGTGGTTGGTGCTGTAGGGCATATGGTTTTACAGGTGGAAAGATCTTGAAAATGCACTCAACAGACATTCAGATGCTTCTAAAAAAGAAGAAAAAACTCACTCGACCCAGATAACCTAGCAAACTAACCACCCCAAAAACCCATCTTGGATTTTTGGTGTGTTCCCATGAGTGAGTGGGAACCTTTATCCACACTCACTCATTCTTTTACCCTATCTTTGGGCTCATTTTTGTATTCCTTTTTTATACCTTTTTTTTTTTTTTTTTTTTGGAGTCCTGCTTTCCTCCGTGTTTTGTGGCATCTGTTTTTGACTTGTGCAGCACACCGCACTCTCTGCAGTATTCCTTTTTAATTTTTTTCTTATTTTCCCTATGGGAACGCATGTTCCCAAGCAAGGGCAGGGGGATATTTAGTGTTTGTTTGTTTATTCATTTATATGGCGCACCGGACCAAAAGGTATGAGGGCGCAGGCGTTACAAGGATATTCTCTGCTTAGTTACAGTGCTGTACATTAGTTTACAGTGTGTACATGGGTTAATACAGTTGCGAAGGAAGGAAGCAGTGAAGTACAATTACAATTTATACATATTTACAACAGAGATATCAGTTATTGGTCTTTGTTCTTTAACCACTGGATGTAATTACGTCTAAAGTGGTGGTACGTTTGCGGTGCTCTTACGGAAGGTGGTAAGGAATTCCAATGTTGGGCTGCTTTCACCTGGAAGTTGTTGCCACCCTTTTTCGTTCATTTGAATCTAGGAACGGAGAGCAGGTTTGCATTGCTATTTCTAGTGTGTCTATTGGCCGTGTATCTAGTTATTCTGTCGGCTAGGTAACGGGGGGGCTGCATTGTTGAGGCATTTGTGAGTAAGGGAGGCTACCTTGAGCAGCATTTTGTCAGTGGTAGTGAGTCAATTGTGTGTTCTCCTAATATTAGAGATGTGTTCTCTCTTAGGGAAGCTGAGCGCTGTTCTGAGAGCATTATTTTGTAGGATCTGGATTTTATTGATAACCTGTTTATTAGCACCTACATAGAGGGAGTTGCAATAATCTAGTTTAGATAGTACAAGAGCTCTGGCTAGAGTAATGCAGCTCTGGTTGGATAGGAAGGGTTTGGCTGATCTTATAAGCTTGCATGTATAAGCTGTGGTGGAGGCCATAGAGCTGACCTGTTTATGGAAGGAGAGGGTAGAGTCGAGGTAAATACCAAGGGTTTTCACTTCCTTGGCTACCTTGATAGAGTTGCCATCTATGGTGAAACTGGTGTAGTTATGGTCCAATTTATTTAGGTTCGTGGTGGATCCCAGGATGATGAGTTCAGTCTTGTCATCATTCAGGCATAGACTATGGGAAGCCATCCATGCCTGGATGATGAGGTACACCTCGTTCACCAAGGCCAAATCCGTGTTGTAATCTCCCGTCAGCGGGATGAGGATCTGGGTATCATCGGCATAGTTAGTGTAGGTGATACCCAGACCGTCGATCGTCAAACAGGGGCTTAGTGAACACGTTGTACAGTGTGGGGGAGACGCATGACCCTTGAGGGACCCCACATGTGATGGGGATGGGATCAGAAGAAGCTGAAGTGGAAAAGACATGCATGGATCTGTTACTCAGGGATGACTTAATCCAGCCAATGGCTTCTTGGGAGAAGTGGGCAGCCGAATCTAACTGGTTGCATAGGATTTTGTGATCAACAAGATCGAATGCTGCCGAAAGGTCTATAAAAAGCAGTAAGGCAGTTTTCCCATTATCTCTGAGTGCCAATTTGGGCCTTGAGATCAATGAGAGCAGTTTCTGTCCCGTGTTGGGGTCTAAAGCCTTATTACCGGATACCTAGGAGATGATTTTGTTCGAGGTATTTTTGTATTTTTTTTTTTTTAAATATATTTTTATTTTTAGTAAACCAAACAACAATACAACAGAACATAAATAAATCACACCAAACAACAACAAAAATGCAATCCCCAACCCTCCCCCCTATGAGCCTGTGTGGTGTCCGCCATCGGTGTCCGCTCCGTGCGGTGGGGCCTCATCGCCCTCAGATCCAGCCGAGGCCGACCCTGTCCCAAACAGCTCGGCTATCAATGACTTCCATGCCGTGAGGGAGCCCGTTTCTTCCTCCTCCCCTGCCATACTGGCATCCCGCCACGCCGCTGTCTCAGCATCTGCCCATTTTTGGAGATCTCGCCACCAGACTTCAACTAGTGGCTTATGACATTCCTTCCACCCCATGGCAATCCTACGTTTGGCAAGCACATAAACCAGATCTTTAAGTTTCTCAACGTGTCGGAGCTTACACGCTCTGGGATACCCCCCCAGCAGACAGGCCCAGGCTGAATCCACTTCGAGTGTAATACCCCTTCCCGCCAGCCTCTGCGCCACTTCACCCCAATAACTTGCGATCCCTGGGCACGCCCAGAACATGTGTATCATGTCCGCATTCTCTTCGTTACACTTGGGGCACGCCTGGCGCCCAGCATCCCGAAATCTGGATATTCTCAGGGGGGTCATATATGCCCTGTGCGTAATATAGAGCTGTATCTGCTTAAACCTGGCGTTCCTCGATACCATTTTGTGTTCCCAGGCCTATCTGACTTTTGCTGCTCCCACCAAAAGGGATATGACACTTCCCTGATTGAATTACCTGGGCTCTGCAGGAAATTGAACAAAGCCCTGTCCTGACTCAGGCAAATGTTTTATTATGGGGGCCGTAAAAAGTGGCTTCCTCCTGGAAGTAAAGGGGAGGAGCACTGCCTGTGAGAGCAAGCTGGCTTGGCAGAAGTGGAAAAACCAGAAATTCAACCTTGTGCTGGGGGGAAACCACACCCCTGTAGCCAGAATATGGTTTTAGAAAAAGATGAATAACTCATAGAGCGGACTTGTGAAAATTATTTAAATGATACCATAATTCTTGTGATTTTTCTGCCCACATTTTAAGAGGTTTTTAGAACCGGTGGCATGATCTGGGGGCAAACTAGCAGTTAAGAGGGTATTACTTAAAATGTATGCATGTTAAAAATCTGACACTTCATCAAGTAATGTCCATACTCCTTGCGCACATGTGTATAAATTTGGGGTAATGTCTGATATTGGTAACCTGATTAAAAAGTGAAATATGTTGCCATTTCTGAATGCAAGCTCCCAGGAAGAGCAGATTTGGACAGGGTATACCTCCTGTGATATGTGATGGGTGCATGTAATTTTAAACAAATGTGTACCTGTGCAAATATGTCTTTTGGATCAAATATAGATTGTGTGTAAAGTTGACAGGGGTGGGTTCTCTGTACCATAAACGGACCTCATCATGATGACACTTCATTTCATTCCCCCAATCAAGGGGAAGAGGAGGAAGTGGCCAATGACAAGTGGAGAGGGGTAGAGCCTAGTGATGCTGCACACACACCCATTTTCAAAACACATAAAAGCAGACGGACAGGACAGATAGGACTTTAAAATCCATTTGCTGCGGGACGCTCTGCCGGGAAGATCCATACTTTACCACCATCAATCTCTAGAGAAAGCTGTGCAGAAAGATCCAGACTTCAAATCCATCAATCTCCAGAATCCAGAGAGAGAGAGAGCTGACCTAGATCACTGTGAAGTGCAGAGACCAGACCAGAGTCCAGTCTAAAACCTGACCAGATCCGTGGTGAGGCCCATTCTAATTCAAGAATATAGTGTGAGTACCTAGCAAGACTGTGCAGAACCAATCTCTTAGTTAAAATAATATAATTCAATCTATTTTAATCTAAGTAGAACTGCCTCCTAACTGTCACCTGTCATTTGCAAAACTGTCACCTGTCATTTTCTAGTTGCTAGCTGTCACTTGTCTTTTTGAACTTTAAAATTTCAAATCTGAAAAACGACCTTTACCATATCGCTCATATCTCCGTGACCGTTTGTCCTAGAGACTTGCAGTAACTTTCATCGGGAAGCTGAGATCCTAGGCTGTCCTAGGACCCCAAAACGATAGTGCTATTCCTTGTAGTTCCTCTGTAATCGCGGAAAACGCACTCGCGAATTTTACCGCGATTTGAAAATTCCTCCACGTGTGAAAACAGCAGCTTCTTGCTAGAACTGTTAGAAGGTTGTTTGCAACCTGCCAATCATTCCTAGATCCTTGCTAAAGTGAGCCTGAACCCATCCCAAGTATATTCCAATCACCCTGAACCTCTAGAGGGAATTAAAAGCATTGTAGCATATTTTTCACTTCATTGCCAGCACATGTAAAAGCATTTTGGGCCTGTGTTCCAACTTCTGTGGTCTAAGCTTGCTGGGGTGAACTGAATTACATTTGATTGCATTTCTGAGAACTGTGTGCTTTTCTTCCATTTCCTTGCATTGCATAAAAGGGGGCAGGGGATTGCCAGAGAAAAGTGATTACATTGTTTTGTTGAAATCATATTGAGTATTTTCTGTATTGCATTTTTCATTCAACATTACATCCATCTGAATTTATATAAAGTATTCTCTACCACCTTATTCTTCTGTTCCTATTCCTAAGTGTGCCAGTGCCAGACTATCCATTATTGATTACTGCTCAGATTGAGTGTGATATTCAATTATTAATTTATTATAAAGCGTGATATATATATATATTGTTTAAATTATCAAATAAACCTTTAAACGTGCAAAACAGAACTACTTCTTGGCTCAGTGGGGTCAGGAGGATTCCAAGAGAGGGGTGTTATATAGGGGTAGTCATCCAGAACGCATGAACTGGACATAAAGATATATTAATAAGGGTTTCCATTCAGTATCCCAGACTAGGCATTGACTTAGCTGTAGTGTTGAATTGAATCCCCTTACAAATTGGGGGCTCGTCCGGGACGTTTTGGGTTAGATCTACCATTTGTGCAGATTAATACAGCGTGCTAGCTGACCAGATACACACATCCGGTCAGATCACCACGCTGTGTTAAGCTGTAAAGCACTCCTCAAAGGAACGCTCTAAGGAAAAGGTCTGTGTTGCAAAAATAAAATACAAACTTCTGTAAGTCAGGAAGGAACTCAAATTCCAGAATGACGACCTTAGTAGACATGAAAATAGCCAGAGAGCACTTCTTACGTAAGTTATTTGTGAGAGGTGAGTGGACTCATCAGGACCAGACGGTCTGGTTGCAGGCCATCACGCAACAGGTCACAGAAACAGGGTCAGATATATGGAGAGATCAGGGTCCCTTACATGTGGCCCTGAGTGAACTATACATGGCTCCTAAAGCTAAGGATGAACAAGACAAGATGGTTAGGATAGCGGCATACCTGTACCTATATATGGGAGACATGCAGGATAAATGTACTGAAAGCCAAGATCTGGCGAATAAGCGACAGATGGCGTTAGAGAAGGTCCAATCTGACCTGGTCTCTTCTGAGCAGAGGCTGCAGTGGAGCCAGGAGTCAGAAAATGAGAGTAGACAGCACACCATTAAAATAAAGAGGGATATGGACATCCTGCAACAGGAAAAGGCTGACCACGATACCAGATTTCTGGCCTTGCAGAAGGAGTACCAAGAAGGTTTGGACTCCCTACTGCAGAGCCAGAAAAAGCTGGAGCAACAGTTAGACTTCAATAGGGCATGTGCTGAGCAGGTAGTCACCCTGCAAAGCCACCTAGATAGGGAGAAGGCAGAGAGCAATAAACTGATTTTGAAAGATCTGGATACCCAGGCAGAATTTGACCAGGAGCGCCAGAAAGCTGGTGCCTTCCGAAGGCAAAGGGACGACCTGGCGGCACAGATGCAGGCTCTTAGTCAGGAAAGGGATACCTTAGGCCAGGAAGTCTGCCACTTAAAAAGGAAAATGGAAGAAAATCACCTGGCCCTCCAGGGACTGGGTGACCTCCAAAAAGAACACCATAACTTGTTAGAGCACACCAGGAAGGTGGAGGATGCTCTGGCAAGAAAGGAGCAGGCCAATAGGGACACAGCTCAGGAGGTAACCCTCCTGCAGCAAAGACTGGCCCAGTGCTCCAGGACCAATCAGGAAACGCAGAGAGAGAATGAGGCTCTCTGCCAGCACAATGATAGGCTCCAACAACAGGTAGCGATGCAGGAGAGACTGAGAGTCTAGTAAGGCCTTAACTGAGGAACTGAAGGCGCAGGCTCTTGCATTGCAACAGGGAGCAGGGGCGGATAGAGATGAGGTTCGCTGGGAAAGAGAAACTCCTGAGCATAACCCCAGGAGCCCTAGTACCAGAGGCCTTTATTTCTCTCAGTCCCTGGACTCTGCCACCCCCATGTCCCCTGGCGCACATGAGCACAGGGCCTTAGGGATGGCAGATTACTATCCAGCCAGAAGCATGGGGCTCATAGGCCAGTACCACCCAGGAATGGAGGGGCGGGCATCCGGGTATGGGCACCCAAGCACAGTGCAATTTAGTGGGGAACCCCAGGAGAGTAGGCCCATTAAGGGCATCCTGAAAACCTCTGCCCAGTTAGGTCAGTGGGGGGGGTACCCATCAAATCCTGGCAGCAAAGAGGAATCTGAAGACTCCTCTGAACGGTACAGGACACAGGAGACCAGGTCCCCACATTCTGCCAGCCACTCCCAGGCTCGCAGAATCCGGGAAAACCTGGAAGAGCAGACAGGAACCTCTAGGAGCAGTGCCTCTGAGTCAGAGGATGAATGGACCAGGGTTACCCGAACCAAAAAGGCCAATAAGGCAAAAAGGGCCTTGATTAAGGACCCATTGAAACAGATTAAGGCAATCGGGAGTGTCATCACGCCTTATCATAAGAACGCCAAGTACTCTGTTTGGGAACACTTGGAGCTCTATGAGCAAATGATGGAGACTTTTCATTTGAAGGACAGACAAAGCTGTATCCAATATGTAAAGTGGACATTCTCCCCAGAGTACTCCAGTTTCTTTGCAGGGCTGGAGGACCAAAATCATTCCAGGTGGTCCACCTATAGGGCGGCCATATTAAAACATTTTTCTGTTCACAGAAATCCCCAAGAGGCTCGCAAGGCAGCCTACAATTTGCAGTGTGGGGAGGATCAGGCCCCACAAGAGTTTGTGCAAGAACTGAAACGTGCTTTTGCACAGACCACAAGAAGGGTGCGCACGGATAGCAGAGAATTTATTAATACGTTTTTCCATGCCTTGCCCAAATATATAATGACCCAGCTCGTGAGAGATTTTCATGAGAAAAGATCTTTAGACTGGGTCATTGAACAGGCTACCCGGATCTATGAGGTGCAGAAGCCCATAGAAAATAAAAGCAATACCCAGAAAAATCCCAAAACCAACAGCACCCCTGCTGCTGCCAAGGTGGCAGAGGTAAAGGTCACCCCCATTTTGGATTTGGAGATGGGGGGGCCTAAAAACCTACCTGCACCTAATAATGCTAGGCCCAGAAGATCCTCGGGCCAGTCACAGACAGGGAGCCAAGGAGGCAGCCCCACAAATGGGGTCCCTCGCTCTTCTGATTATGTAAGTCCCCGTTACAAGGGAAACAGACCCATCCTGGGTTATGTGTGGACTCCCCCAGCCCAAGGGGGGGGATCCAGCCAAGCACCTAACCCAGAGAACTTCCCTCCCAACTTCTCACAGGCGGGCAGAAACTCACCAAACCCTGGGCAGAACTTCTTCCCCAGGTATCCACCCAACTTCCAACCCCAAAATCATCCATCCTTCTTTCCCCAATTCCCTGAGCCCAGACAACCTAATCCGGGAGAGGGGAGGCCAAGGGTGGAGGGGTATCCAAATCTTCCCAACCAGGGGTACTACCAAAGAAGGGATAGCTACCCTTCCCGGGATCAGCCCAGGGGAGAAAACAGGGCCCCGTATCAGCCTGAGCGGGTTTCCCAGTTAGAGCGCCAGGTTCAAAACATGGCGCTGGATCTGGGTCACATACTGAGGGCTCAGCAGAACCCTCAGATCGGCATGCCGGCGCAGAACGCACCCAACTCTGGACCTGGTGCTCCAGAACAATGACGGGGGCAGCACCCTGATAGCTCACCGGTTCCCAGGGAGGAGGCACAAAGGGAAGGGGGGTGTAAAGCCTTGGAGGAAGCTTCCTTCCTCACTTGTAAACCGCCCCTGGAAACCCAGGAACCGGAAACAAAATCTCTTGCCCCTGAAAGTCTGCCTCCTAAGGAGCAGAGGGGGGGTAGGAGAAACAAAAGACCCAAACAGACTCAGTTTGAGGAGGAGGTACAGATCTTCCAATTTGAGGGAGAGGGATCCTCGGAGGATCCTGGGAAAAGGATCTTCTCCTTCAGAGAGGGGGGAACTCCTCCCAAAGAAAAATGGGTCCCTAGGGATGCAAATCCAGACTGGGGAGATGTGGAGACTGAGCTACCGCCGCCCACCATCTCATCCCAGAACCAACCGCAAGAAAATCCCCTGGTTCAAACCCATCCTGATGACTGCCTCCAAAAAGAGTGGGGCGGCCCAGAACCGGAGCCAGGGGAACCCACAATGGCTCTGATCTCCAGTTGCCAACTTTTTCTTTCAGATTCCCAAGGCTCTCCACAGAATTCTGCCCAAATCTCTTCGCGAGCGATGTCCAAAACCAGAAAGTTAGCCCACCAGTTGTCCAAAAATGTGCATTATCTGTGCCCCCTTGAGGAGAAGGAGGGAAGATATTATGCCCCGGTACAAGTACAAGGGCAGGGTACAATTTTAGCGCTGGTGGACATGGGATCTCAAGCTACCCTTCTGTCCAGAAGGGCCTTTGATGAACTGAATGCAGGAAGGGGAGGGAATTACCAAATTCCTCTCACCTCACTTCCTGGACAACTGCAGAACTTTGACGGGAAGGAAATTCCCGTTGAGGGGACGGCAGACTTGGACATTAAAATTGGGCAACACAAGTTGAAACACCCAGTCATAGTTGTGACTCCAGAGGGCACCCCTTGTTTACTAGGGAATGACCTCCTGAGAAGGTTGTCACCCCTAATAGATTGCGTAAACAAGGTCCTCTGGACCCAGACTAGCCGACCAATAAAATTAAAACAGAGTGTCAACCATGTTAGTTTAAACGGCACCTGCCACATGGTTGAACAAAAATCTGACCAAGTAGAATTTCACTTCCAGAATAGCCAAATTCCAGACGTGACAGTAATAGCAGTAGGACAACAGACTGGTGATGGAGGGTCCTCTCTATTTCTGAAAATCAACCTTCCTTCCAGTCTAAAGTGGTACTCCACGCTGGAAGGAAACACTCTGAGATTCTATACTAATCCACAATCAGAAACTCCCACTCCTATAGTCCAGAAAGATGTGAAATCAGCTCAGAGCCTGGCTGATAATCAGCAAATTGGAGAGCAGTTGTTCATCCCTATCCAATTAAATGATGGGAAGGACTCTGTTCTCGATCGAGTGTGTGTGAACAACGGTAAGAGCTTCATCAGCGAAGCCATGTTCCGCCAACTCCCAAAAGATCCAGCCATTCCCACATTGAAACTGATAGACAAATGGGGAATGGACCTGGAAGCACCCAATTCCAAACATCTCCTGCCAAGCAGGTGTATGCTCAAAATCTCTATTGGCAACAAGAGCATAGTCCATAATTGTTGGGTCGTGCGAGACGCCCCTGCCGCCTTTTACTTAGGCATTGACATTCTCAATCGCTTTGCCATTAGTTTGGACCTAATAAACTTCAAAGCTTGGTCCCGATTAGCGGATAATCCCATGGGCTTTGATGATCCAGAAAAAGCACTTAGGTCAGCTCAATTGCTACCTTATGCAGTTGAAATTCAGATCAAAGAGGAAGTCACCATCCCAGAAAGGACCCGACAATTCTCCCTGGAAGTGAAAGTTAAAAGAGGACAATATTTGCAAAACCCTGATGCTTACATACATCTAAACGCTTCTCTCCAACAGCAAGGGTTGGGGGTAAACCCAACACCATTAGTCAACATAGAACATGACACCATTCTAATAGAGGTGGATAACAGCGACTTAAAGTGTATTACTCTAGCCGCAGGCACCATTATTGGAATGGCGGTTGATGACCAACATTTTTCCATAGATTTAGGTAATGAACTGTTAGGGCCAATCCCCAAGGACTGCTTTGACAGTGACAGTGATGACAATACAACACCAGACAGGATTTTTACCCGGCATGGGGGGGAACTTCCTGGTGTACACTTCTTGCCCTTATGGTAAGGAAGATGTGACTTGTGACTTCAGGAGGGATGAGGTGATTTTCCAGGTCCATGAGGGCTGCCTTTCCCACCTGAAGCCTCCAGTCCAAATCAGCACTCTGACTAGGGACTTCTCCACCCAGCTGGAGGAGGCCGCAGGGATAGCCAAACCAGAAGTCTTTCCAGGCTTCAGGCAGATGGTGGAAGAGAGAGTCAACCTAGCTGATGCCTGTGTGACTCTGGAACAAAAGCAAAAGTTGAAACAAGTTTTCTTGGATTTCCAAGATCTCTTTGCGGTAGACTCATATGACTGTGGTCGCACTGACATCCACACAACAACAATCCCCACGGACCCTGGCATGACTCCTGTGTTTGTGAAGCAATATCGTTTGCCTCTCGCATCCATGGAGTCCCTTACTGAAATAATTAAGAACCTTGAGTCCCGGGGAATAATCCGTCCAGTTCACAGCACCTTCAATAATCCGGTGCTGGGAATATTGAAGCCAAACGGCCAGTGGAGACTCTGCGCCGACCTCAGGGAGCTCAACAAACGGATCCATACTTCCCGATGGCCTCTGCCCTACATTGACCAAGGGCTGGCCCAGATCCAGGGGTCACAGGTATTCACTGCAATAGACCTGACCAATGGATACTGGACCGTGCCTGTCAGCAGGGAGGACCAATACAAACTGGCTTTTACCTTTGGGGGCTAGCAGTACACATGGACCCGGACTCCCTTCGGATACCTTAACTCTGGTAATGAGTTCAACATTTTCCTACATAAGGCCATGCCCGACCTGGGTGCGAGGGGTAACCTGGCTTATGTAGATGATGTCCTCATCAAAAGTTCAACTGTTGAGGAACACATAGCGGAGATCCGTTATGTTCTGACCCAGTTGAGGGCCGCCGGAGCAAAACTTTCCTTTCAGAAAGCACAGTGGTGTAGAACCCGTGTTAATTTCTTGGGGCATGAGATTACTCCTCAGGGTCTCTGTCCCCAGGAAAAGAAAGTGGAAGCACTTCAGAAACTGAAAGACCCCACAACTCTGCGGGAACTAAGGAGCCTCCTTGGACTGACTAATTACAGCAGAAAGTTCATTGAGGGCTACGCAGAGATCACCAGACCCCTGATTCATCTCCTGAAGGGGGGGGTCAAGTGGGAATGGGGTCCAGAACAAGCCGAGGCAGTAAAACAACTCAAAAGAAGCCTCTCACAAGCGCCTTGCCTAGCTTACCCTGTCAGAAACAAGGAGTTCTTCCTGGAGACGGGGTTCTCTAATACGTGCTTGACGGCAGTATTATACCAAAAGCATGACAAGGTCAATAAAGTAATCTCCTATGCGAGCAAAACTTTATCCTCTGTGGAGGAAAAATTCAACGATTGTGAGAAGGCACTCCTGGCAACGGTGTGGGCATTGAAGAATTACCGCCTGTTTATCCAGGGGGAACACATCATAGTGGAGACTCCACACCAGCCTCTGCAATATCTCCAAAGTGACAGAATCCGGGCCGGAAATGTGAGTAATTCCCGAATTACTTCCTGGATTCTGTCAATGCAAGGCTTTCCTGTGGAGGTCAGATATGGCCAACACAAGAAGAGTCCCCTCGCGCAAGGTCTGGCTGACTTGCATGATTGTGCCAGAGAAAACTGTCTCGAGGACGAAAGTCTAAAAATCAAGGACAACATGGAGGCATACCTTAATTCCCCCCACAAAGTCTTTGAAGAAGACAAGTGTGAGGGAATGCCCACTGTCTATGTGGATGGATGCTCTTACCATGTTGACAACAATGGGGAGAAAGAACTGGTGGCTGGCGTAGGGAATGCATGGGTGAATGAGTCCCCAGAACCCTCCGCTGGATACAAAATTGGTCCCCGAAGTAGTCAGGTGGCAGAATTGATGGCTGTGCATCAGGCCATCCTCACTGCTGTCCAGCATCAACTCCACGAACTGGTCATAATCACAGATTCGGATTATGTACGGAACGGGTTCGTGGAGCACCTGGTTAATTGGAAAACCAGAGGCATGTTATGTGCTAACAACAAACCCTTGAAACATGGGAAGTTGATCCAAAACATTGATGATCTGGTCACCTCGAAAGGAATGACCATCTATTGGAAGAAGATCAAGGGTCATTCCAAAGTAGAGGGACCAGACAAAACTGGAAATTACTTAGCTGATCAGCTGGCCAAAACCGGGGCCATCCAAGGGGATCTAATTGAGATTGAGTCCCTGTTGGGGGAAATCCAGGTCACTGCTATCACTAAGTCCCAGACAAATGCTCACAACGACCTTTCAATTGCACAATGGAGTAAGGAGACCCCTGATGCTGATTTGATCACCGCTCAGAAGGGGGATCCAATAATTGGTAAATTTTACCAGCACCTTGAGGACCCTGTGAACTTTCCCCTGACGGATACCGATTACACTGGGAAAGAGGACCTAAGAGTGTTGATGAAATGTCCAAAAATGTTCCGGATCCAAGACGGTTTGCTGGTAAGGAAATCCAAAGCTGGCCACGATCAGTGGGTGGTTCCTACCTCATTCCGAAGCCTGATGTTAAGTCACGCCCATGATGCGGCCACCGCCGGTCATAGGGGGTTTCACACAACATTGGAAATCTTAAGAGAGGTTGCATACTGGCCACACATGGGGCAGGACCTTGACCAATACTTGAAGGGGTGTCTTGTGTGTGCACAATTTCAACCATCATCCCTCACGCACCGTGCGCCTCTCCAAAAGAGGGGGATGACACTGCCATGGTCAGATTTACAAATCGACTTCGTAGGCCCCGTGATTCGCTCTGCTAGAGGGAATAAGTACATGTTGACTGTGACATGCTTGTTTACCAAGTGGGTGGAATGTCTCCCAGCCCCAAATTGCAAGGCAGAAACAGCAGCTGCCCTGATGATTAACCACATCTTTTCCCGTTTTGGTCTACCTCAAAGGATTGAGTCAGACAGAGGTAGCCACTTCACCAGTGAAGTAATGACAAAGATGTGGGAAATACTGGGGTTCAAGCGAAAGCTACACATTGCTTACAGGCCAGCTTCGTCTGGGGCAGTAGAGAGATATAACCGAACCATTGTGAGCATATTAAAGAAGTTTGTGGCAGATTCTGGGCCAAGTTGGGATATCCGATTACCTCTGGTCCTAATGGCCATCAGATCTACCCCTTCATCTGCAACCAAAATGTCACCATTTGAGTTGATGACTGGGCGCAAGATGGTGCTTCCTCAGCATTTGCTCTACAGGACCCAAGAGCAGATCCTAATAAATGCCTCCACAACTCATGAGTATGTGGAGAATTTAAGGAAACACCTTCAACATGCTTTTGCTTATGCTCAGCGGAATCTAGAAAGATCAGCTGATAGCATGAAGACCCACTATGACCTGAAGACTTCCATGAAGGAATATCAGGTGGGGGACCGGGTCTAGCTATACAATTTCCAAAGGAACCAGGCCAAACAGCGAAAATTTTTGCCTACATGGAAGGGACCCTTTGAGATTATAGACAAAATCTCCCCTGTGGCCTACAAGATCCGCATCCCCAAAGGCGGTTTGGCAGAGGGGGAAGACAAGTGGGTCCACATTAACCAGTTGAAGTGTTGCCATCCCAGGCACACTCTGCAACAACTGGAGGAATCCTCTGGAATCCTAGAGGGTACTGTCTCAGATTAATTCAGTTCTAACTTAAAATATCCTACATATCGCCTATCAAATTTTGTGTTTCTCAAGTTTATGTGTTCCTGTCTCTTAATTTAAAAAAATGTGCATGTTCATATCTGTTGAGTTCTAAAATATATATGCCACCCCACTATATCAGTGGTGGGGAGAAATGTCCATGAATAGGTATTGCCGCTCTTCCTTTGTCGTCCTAGGAGAAAGAAAACCTGGAGACGGGCCAAGGAGGACGATCCGGAGACCGGGAGCAGAGACGCGAGGGGCCCGGGGTACCGCCCAATATTCCCATCAGGACCGGCGAGGAGAACCGATCGATCAGTACCGGATGGAGGAAAAGATGCTGAACTGTGCCATCTATTGGAAGAAGATGAGGAAACATCCCAGGTCTTGCGAGTCCCATCAGTGAAACAGAATGGCCATCGCAAGAGGGGGGCTTGTGGGATGTTTTTATCCACGCATCCAAGCCCTACCTCAAAACTGTGCAGTACTGACATGGAAAACATCATGATGGCCAGAGCTTCCCAGAAAATGCCCAGGGAAGTGCATGAAGAATAGGCTGCCACCCATTTTGCCGATGTTATGGGCACAGAAGGGCACTGCCTAAAACCACCATTGGACTACCCACACAGTAGCCTGAAACCATTGGGAATGGCAATGCTGATTGCCAAAAGCAACCTAGAATTGTGGGGAACTCATTTTCTTAAATCCCAAAAATGGGTGCCATACCAGTACTCGCCACTATCAGAAAGCCGGCGTTTTAAAACCACCAGATTTTTTTTTTATATGTGTAAAACTGAATAGATGAACCCAAAGCATGCCAAAGAAAGACTTACTGAGAGGTGGATCCAGTGTAAAGTTATATTCTGAAGTGACTTGAAGGTTTATAACAAGACTGGCTGAGCTGTGGATTTCAGCAGTTTAAGTAAATTTGGACTGAAAGACACTAAAAACCTAAATGTTTAAAAGAAATGAGTGACCTACTTTTGAGTGTCACATAGGTTGCAATTGTTTAAATGTCATAGTTTTAAACTTAGAATCAGCATCCTAGCTGCATATGTAAAAAATTGTCTTGACTTAAACTGGGGAACAAAAGTGACATTAGCTGGGGCCTGGGTTAAGGAACTGAATTCTGCCCACCAGCTACCCCCGACAGGAGTTGAGACTTGCACAACAGCTGTGTTCCCAGGCCTATCTGCCTTTTGCTGCTCCCACCAAAAGGGATATGACACTTCCCTGATTAAATTACCTGGGCTCTGCAGGAAATTGAACAAAGCCCTGTCCTGACTCAGGCAAATGTTTTATTATGGGGGCCATAAAAAGTGGCTTCCTCCTGGAAGTAAAGGGAAGGAGCACTGCCTGTGAGAGCAAGCTGGCTTGGCAGAAGTGGAAAAATCAGAAATTCAACCTTGTGCTGGGGGGAAACCACACCCCTGTAGCCAGAATATGGATTTAGAAAAAGATGCATAACTCATAGAGCGGACTTGTGAAAATTATTTAAATACCATAATTCTTGTGATTTTTCTGCCCACATTTTAAGAGGTTTTTAGAACTGGTGGCATGATCTGGGGGCAAACTAGCAGTTAAGAGGGTATTACTTAAAATGTATGCATGTTAAAAATCTGACACTTCATCAAGTAATGTCCATACTCCTTGCGCACATGTGTATAAATTTGGGGTAATGTCTGATATTGGTAACCTGATTAAAAAGTGAAATATGTTGCCATTTCTGAATGCAAGCTCCCAGGAAGAGCAGATTTGGACAGGGTATACCTCCTGTGATATGTGATGGGTGCATGTAATTTTAAACAAATGTGTACCTGTGCAAATATGTCTTTTGGATCAAATATAGATTGTGTGTAAAGTTGACAGGGGTGGGTTCTCTGTACCATAAACAGACCTCATCATGATGACACTTCATTTCATTCCCCCAATCAAGGGGAAGAGGAGGAAGTGGCCAATGACAAGTGGAGAGGGGTAGAGCCTAGTGATGCTGCACACACACCCATTTTCAAAACACATAAAAGCAGACAGACAGGACAGATAGGACTTTAAAATCCATTTGCTGCGGGACGCTCTGCCGGGAAAATCCAAACTTTACCTCCATCAATCTCTAGAGAAAGCTGTGCAGAAAGATCCAGACTTCAAATCCATCAATCTCCAGAATCCAGAGAGAGAGAGAGAGCTGACCCAGATCACTGTGAAGTGCAGAGACCAGACCAGAGTCCAGTCTAAAACCTGACCAGATCCGTGGCGAGGCCCATTCTAATTCAAGAATATAGTGTGAGTACCTAGCAAGACTGTGCAGAACCAATCTTAGTTAAAATAATATAATTCAATCTATTTTAATCTAAGTAGAACTGCCTCCTAACTGTCACCTGTCATTTGCAAAACTGTCACCTGTCATTTTCTAGTTGCTAGCTGTCACTTGTCTTTTTGAACTTTAAAATTTCAAATCTGAAAAACGACCTTTACCATATCGCTCATATTTCCGTGACCGTTTGTCCTAGAGACTTGCAGTAACTTTCATCGGGAAGCTGAGATCCTAGGCTGTCCTAGGACCCCAAAACGATAGTGCTATTCCTTGTAGTTCCTCTGTAATCGCGAGAAACGCACTCGCGAATTTTACCGCGATTTGAAAATTCCTCCACGTGTGAAAACAGCAGCTTCTTGCTAGAACTGTTAGAAAGTCGTTTGCAACCTGCCAATCATTCCTAGATCCTTGCTAAAGTGAGCCTGAACCCATCCCAAGTATATTCCACTCACCCTGAAACTCTAGAGGGAATTAAAAGCATTGTAGCATATTTTTCACTTCATTGCCAGCACATGTAAAAGCATTTTGGGCCTGTGTTCCAACTTCTGTGGTCTAAGCTTGCTAGGGTGAACTGAATTACATTTGATTGCATTTCTGAGAACTGTGTGCTTTTCTTCCATTTCCTTGCATTGCATAAAAGGGGGGAGGGGATTGCCAGAGAAAAGTGATTACATTGTTTTGTTGAAATCATATTGAGTATTTTCTGTATTGCATTTTTCATTCAACATTACATCCATCTGAATTTATATAAAGTATTCTCTACCACCTTATTCTTCTGTTCCTATTCACAAGTGTGCCAGTGCCAGACTATCCATTATTGATTACTGCTCAGATTGAGTGTGATATTCAATTATTAATTTATTATAAAGCGTGATATATATATATATTGTTTAAATTATCAAATAAACCTTTAAACGTGCAAAACAGAACTACTTCTTGGCTCAGTGGGGTCAGGAGGATTCCAAGAGAGGGGTGTTATATAGGGGTAGTCATCCAGAACGCATGAACTGGACATAAAGATATATTGATAAGGGTTTCCATTCAGTATCCCAGACTAGGCATTGACTTAGCTGTAGTGTTGAATTGAATCCCCTTACAACCCAGATCACCTCCCGCAAATAAAAGGGGCAACAGTCCCTCCCCAGCAGCCTGTGTTCAGGGGTCTCGTCATCCGAGAGCCACCTGGCCACATATTGCAATTGCGCAGCCACATAATAGGCCTCGAAGTTCGGCAGTTTCACGGCACCCTTCTCGTAAAAGTTCTGCAGTTTCCACAATGCAACTCTATTGCGTGTTCCGTGCCATAGGAAATCCCTACATACACTATGTAACCTCACAAAAAACTTCTTAGGTATCATATAAGGGATGTTATTAAAGTAGTGCAAAAGCCTGTGCAGCACCACCATCTTGAGCATAGCTCCCCGGCCCATCATCGCTAAAGGCAATCTTTCCCAGAACCTCATGCACCTCTCAATCTTCCCCACAGCTAATTCGGTATTATGCTTATGTTCCTCCTCGGTCGTGTGATACACGTCAATACCCAGGTACCGGAAGGAGGGCGTTGCCCACGGGATCTGCAGCACCGGCAACCTCTCCACGGGTGTCCCCACATAACTGCCCAGCGGAAATAGTATGGATTTCTGGGGGTTTACTGCTATGCCAGACAGCCAGGCGTACCTCTCCATTACCTCCAAGACATACTGCAAATTCTCTTCCGGGTATTTCAGGTATAGCAGCATATCGTCTGCATACAGGGATATAAGGTGACACTCCCCTCCCACCTCAATACCCACCGGGTCATACTGCTGCCGAAGGTAAATTGCTAAGGGTTCGAGGGCCAATATATACAACATTGGGGACCTAGGACACCCCTGCCTAGTGCCTCTGCCCAACTGCCATCTGTCTGACACCACTGCGCCCGTGCGGACCCTGGCCAGAGGTGCACTATATAACATCTCGGCCCACCTAATGTAGCCTGGTCCCAGTTCAAACCGTCCCAAAGCCGCCAGCAACCACGGCCATCGAACAGAGTCGAACGCTTTAACCGCGTCCAACGCCACTATCGCCATTTCGCTCTCGTCACTACATCCCCCCTCAACCACCCTGTGAAGGCGTCTATGATTGTGAGTGATATTCCTGTTCGGGACATAGCCCGTTTGGTCAGGGTGGATCAACTTGCCGATCACCCTCCGCATTCTGGCCGCCAGGACAGCTGTTAGGATCTTGCTGTCTTGGTTCAGCATCGACAAGGGCCGATAGGAGCCGCAACCGTGTCCCGGCTTATTGGGTTTGGGGAGCGGTATTATAATCGCCTCCCTGAGCGATTCAGGCAGCCGCCCCACCTCGAACGCTTCATTAAGCATCTCCAGCATGGGCGGGAGCACCTCCTCTCCATACGCTTTATAAAATTCACTGGGGAACCCATCCGCCCCTGGGGCCTTGCAAGTGGGTAACTGCCTCACAATCTCTTTCAACTCTTCCAGAGTGATCGGAGCATCCAACTCCTCTCGCTCTTCATCACTTATCCTGGGCAGACCTATGTCTTCGAGTACTTCATCTATCTCCTCCCGGCTCCCCCCCTCACGATCCTCGTATAATGCCTGATAATATTCCGCGAATGCCCCATTTACACCTTCTTGGGTATCCACCTCTTCACCCTTTTCAGTGATCACCGATCGGATCGGGGACCTCGGGGTCTCGCTCTTATAAAGCCAAGCTAGAAGCCTGCCCGTTTTGTCCCCCCCCCGCATGTAGTCTCTCAATATACTTTCTGTAGTTTAGATTACAGAGCCTGTCCCAATGTTCCGCACACCTCTGCTGCAGGGTAGAGACCGCCTCCGTATCGATTCCACCCTCCTCCAACTCTCTTTCCAACTCAATCTCGGCCATATGCAGATCGGCCAGGACTCCCCCATCAACCCCTTGGACTTCGCAATGGCGACCCCCCGCATTACAACCTTAAAGGCCTCCCATAAAGTACCAGCCGACTTAACACTCCCTGTATTCACCTCAAAGTAAGCAGTTATCTCCTCCCTCATATCCTCTCGGAAGACTGGATCTTTGAGCACTTCCGCCCTAAGGCGCCATGTTGGAATGCGTGCTCGTGGGGGGTAAAGCTGCCATCGCAAGACCAGGGGCGAGTGGTCCGAGAGGACTCTCGCCCTGTAGTCTATCTGGTCGCACTCCGCGACAACGTCCAGAGTGACGAAGAAGTAATCCAGCCTCGTGTGCAGTTGATGCGGGGCCGAATAATGCGAGTATTGCCTCACGCCAGGGTGACTCGCTCTCCAAACATCTACCAGGCCAAAGTCTGCCAGCAACGTCTGCAATACTCTAGCCGCCGGGGTGGGCTTGGCTATCTTGTCGTCCGACCTATCCTCCCTGGGGTTCAGAACACAATTGAAGTCCCCGCCCCAAATCACCGTACCCCCAATCCCATCGCTAAGTCTCGTGCACAGCGTCCTAAAGTATGTCGCCGTGTCCTGGTTGGGAGCATAAGTGTTTATAATACACACTACTTTGTTCTCCACAAGCCCCCTTACCATGACCAGCCTCCCATCAGACTCCACAACCTCCCCAAGCAGCTTAAAGGGGACATGTGGTGCCACCCAAACCAGCACACCTCTAGCATAGGCAGAATATGTAGATCCCACTACTGTCCCCTTCCACTTCCTTCCCACTAGTTCCAATTTTTCCCGTGTCAGATGCGTCTCCTGTAACAAGGCCACATCTATCTTTTGCCTCTTCAGGTACAACATGACCTTGTTTCGCTTTAGATAGCTGTTAAAACCCTCTAACGTTCCACGTTAGCATCCTAAGGTCCCCCATGGTCTATCAGTAGCTCCCACCTCCCTTCCAGGGATTCCCGCCTCCCCCCCCACCTCGCAGACACCCATTCCCAGTTCCACCCCCAGGCTCATATAAAAATTAACACACCCCACACCCCTAACCCAACCAACTGCCCAGCTCCATCCCTGGATCTCAGGCATCCCCGTGTTCGGTTCTCTCTGGGAACCCAAGAAGAGAACCCGACGGGGTGTCACCCCACTAGCAGTGACTAACCTAAACTCAAACTGGGGTACAAAGAACGGCCCCTGGAGGCTCCTCTCCCTCGCATTCGTATCCGTGCACGCGGACCATGTTTCCAACACCTAACGCGTACACGTTCTCACACAAAGTCACAGACTATATTCCAGTCCCAATGTTCATAGCCCAACCGGGCCCGCAGCGTCACTTATCTCGTCCCGTTCCAACAGCCGTCCGAACATCTGGCTCCTGAGGGCAGTTTTGCGCGTCCAGCCACTCCATGGCATCCTCCGGAGTGACAAAAAACAGCATCTTGCCCTTAAAGAGAACCTTCAGTTTGGCCGGGTAGAGTAACATGTATTTATACCCAGCCTCCCGCAATCGCCTCTTAACCGCTCCAAAGTTCATGCGACTGCGCTGTACCTGCAGGGTATAATCGGGGTAAGCAGTTATGGTCGCCTCTCCTCGTCGTATAGTGCCCCCCTTGCGAAAGTATTCAAGGATCCTTTCCCGGTCCCGGTAATTGAGGATCTTGGCGATCACAGGCCTGGGCGGATTTCCCGGCGGTGGCCTCCTAGTCAAGGCCCTGTGCGCTCTCTCCACCGCAAACCCCTGCGACAGGGCGCCCCCCCGTGATCTCCTGCAGCAACAAGTTTTCAATAAACTCCGTGGGACTTTGGCCCTCAGCCCCCTCCGGCAGGCCCACAATGCGGACGTTGTTTCTCCGGGCGCGTCCTTCCGCCTCCTCAGCCCTACTCTCCAAGTTACCCACACGTTGCACCAAGGCATGGAGATCACGCTTGTGCGCGGCGCAGTCCGCCGCGGTAGGGCCCATCTCCTTCTCCAAGGTCTCCGTGCGCTCTGCCAGGGCTCGCACGTCGTGCCTTAGGAGGTTCACGTCCTCTTGCACCGCCCCAACCTGTAGTTCCATCGCGGTTTTCAGTTCGGCCACTGCGAGCTGGAGCTTGGTCTCCCACGTCGCTTTCAGGTTCGCGATCGCAGCAAGGACCTCTTGGTTCGCACCCCCGACGGCCATCTCCTTGGCCTGAGCCTTCTCCTTGCTCCTTGCTCCTGGCTCCGTCTGGGCCGGGCGGCGTCTTGGCGTATTCGTCGAGCGTGGGCTGTTTGTTCTTTGCTCTCAGGAGCTTGTTCGACATGTCTCCCGTCAGAAGGGCCACGCTCAGGTCCAAGGCAGGGAGGCACTGTGCCCACTCAACCCCAATTCCATCTTGGGGATCCTTTGTTCTCTGGCTCACCCGACCATCTTCGCGACTGTTGTGGTCCACCGCTGTCCCAAGGTGGGCCGGGTTGCGCTGCACCCTTCGTAACGCCCCAAGGGCGCACGTGCGTTGTGGAAACCGCCACTGGGGTCCCGATCCCCCACTCCTTTGTCCCCTCATCAAGCGGCGGCGGCCATTTTCTCATCCGTCGAGGTCTCGCCTCCAATTCTTCACCCGGCCTCTAATCACACTTCCGCAGTGCGGACCCGGATAAAAATGTATCCACACGTGCAGCCGAACTTCATGTACGCAGTCAGCACCTTCTCAACCGAATCGCATCGGTCCTTGCACGGTTTTCAGTCGGATAATGTACGGATCTGCGGGAGCCCCCGTACAGACGCCTCTTTTCACATGGCTTCCAAGCCACGCCCCCCAGGTATTTTTGTATTTGTTGATAGGCTGTCTTGTCTAGGATTTTAAGCAGGAAGGGGACGGTGGTGATGGGTCTGTAGTTCGTGGGTATGGATGGGTCTAGGGAAGGTTTTTTTTTTAGTAAGGAGAGGACCCAAGATTCTTTGAGGTTGTTGGGGATAGTACCTGATGAAAAAGAGGCGTTGATGAGTTTGGTAATGAATGGTGAGAGGTCTTTTGCTGCATCTTTGATTTGTGATGGGCAGAGGTCCCCTTGGCAATTTGATGGTTTAAGGCGAAGTATGATTTTTTCCACTTCTAGCGTGGAGACTTTGGAAAACTGAAGTGGGGGAGTGGGTTGGGGGTAGGGTGCTGAAGAGAGGGGCGCAGGGGGGGTGTTAGAGTTAGAAGAGTTGGTTAATGCCTCCTTTCTTGTTGTTAATTTTGATTTGAAGGCCTGCAACTTTATTGGAGAGGGCATTTTGGACACTGGTGCACCATTGTTTATCTTTCATGCAGGTGTCTGCAGCTTGGATAGGTGATTCTGGCTCTTTTAAGATGGTAAACAGTTCTTTAATACTGGATTTGGCTTGTAGTATTCTCTGATTGTCCGATTCTTGTTTGGCAAGGATAGTTTCTTTTTTATAAGTGGAAACTATTCTGTTAAGGATCATCTTGTTGAGGTCTGTGGGGGATTGTCTCCAGTTTCCGTCCTATCTTTAATATTGTGAGATCAGCCCACCCCATCTTATGTGGAGTGCTGAGCTGAGTTACACTGTACTAGCTTCCTCACTGCTCCTGTAACGTTTTGGTTACTATGACAAGCTAATTTGAATGGCTGGTTGCAGTAGTGCACAGAAGGGTCACCATTGACCCAAAATGGTGACTGTTCTTTTTTTGGCAATTCAAGATCACTTATCATATTTTGGTCCTTCCTCTGCCGTGCAGGGTGGAGAGGTCCTGGTTTGATTCTTCTTTGGCGGCATCCCTTTGGAAAGCGCGCCAATGGCGCCAGTGTATCTGTGGTCAGGAAACTGGGGAGGAGTGCAAAACTCTGCTGTTCTTGGTCTTCTGCTGTGCCTGCCTGCAACCAGTTCCAACTGGGAAGCTGGCTGTCCGAAAAGGTCTGCCACCACCCACAGTTTGAGTGGTGCATGGGTGCTGATGGGCTCGGTTCCTACATTAAAGGCATGGATCCTGAGGCTGAAGACAAGCTAACTACGGGAAATTGGAATCATCGAGGGGGAAGAGGAGAGACACCCGAATGCCACTTCCAGATGACTGAAGATGCCTTCTGAATAATCACTGCTGTCCATCCCCCTCCCCATTCTCTCTTCTTTTCCAAGTGTCGGGATGCCATGAAAAGGATCACTCTCTCCCTTAGACTGGTGGTTCTAATCAGTCAAAAGACGACCTGCATTTCAAGGCATCCCACGACGAGCTGTGACCTTCACTGACTGCAAATACCCTGGAACCTGTAGCCATTTTGCAATGCATCGCTTTCCGAAGATCAAATTCTCCCAAAACTTTGGACTCCTTCCAGACCTCCAGGGCTGAGAAAGCAAGATGAATCAACCAGGCAGTAATCACTCTTCACTGGTGCTTTGAAAAGGGTGCTAAAAATCACAGAACCATGAAGAATCCTATGCTTGGAGCCTCTTCACACGACTGTTAGGCAGATGTATCATGTTTATGCTTCATCTCTTCTCCTAGTGAGACCCCCAACACTTTTTGCTGTATTTTTCAACCTTTTTCTTTATATCCTGAATGAGTGGATCCTTTTTCCATTCATTCATTCTTATGGGCTCTGTCTTTTGGAACTCTTCTTTCCTCCATATCTCTATTAAAACATCTATGTTTTACTTTTGCAGCAGATGGGTCCTTATGGGCAGTGTTGCTGGGAACCCTTTGGGTTCTCCTTTGAGATTCTTTATTTATCCTTCCTTTCTACTGTTCTTAAGGATAAAGGTATTCTTGGTATCCCTCCTAAAACTTTATATAATGAGATTGGCACACACCACCTTATGTGGAGTGCCAGGGGGATACTTGGTATCCCCCTTTTCTCTGCTCCTGTGACTTTTTAGTCACATTGACAACCCTCTCGTTATGGCTGCTGGCAGTGGATGTGTTCTACAAACTATTTTGCTATTTTTTAACCGCAGACTGTATTCACATTGCCGGCTGTGCACTATAGGGTCACCCAAGTACTAACTTGGTGCTCCTTTCTTTTTTTGCCATTTCTACTGTGGTTGTTCGTTGTTAGCCCTTCTACCATTCTGGGGTGGGGCAGGGGGGTTCTGTATGTGTGTGTTTTGCCTTTGGCAGGAACCCTTGGGTGTCCCACCTAGGCTCCAGTGTGTCTTGGCAGGCAGGAAGTGGGGGGAGAAGTTTTTATCTCCCCTAAACTTTCTGCCTGAATGGAGCCGGCTCCCACTGGGGGTCTGGCTGTCTGATTGGAGAGCCACCGTCCCCTTTCTGTAAACTGCTGCGAGATTGCAGAGGAGTGTGTGCTGAAACTGAATAAAAGGTGATGATTCTGAGGTGTAAGGCAAGTCAACCACTGGAACTTGAAGCAACCGAAGATGACCAGAGACGCTGGCAGACCCTTGGAAGTGACCACTGGTGTCCTCACCCCGTTTTCTGTGCAAAAGGAACTCCGAAGAAGACTTCGAGGGGATTGGGTCCTCCGACGTATTCCATATCTATGACAGTAATCACCACAGCTGTGCTGCTTCGGAAAATCTTCGGCGTCTGCGTCCGGCTTCGATGTCGATACGCCGCCCTCGAGGACCTCCTCTGACGGCCGACGTCGCCGGATGTTATAAGTAGGACGCACGACACCCGTAGCCTCAGTTCCGTTTTTTCCGCGAACGTGTTCGCTTCGTGAATCTCGGTACGCCTCGACTCTTTGTAGTTTCTGTTGTTCATCTCGGTTCTTCGAACCTGTTCGTTTTGTGAAGTTATTCTTCATGACGATGTCTATACCTCGTCTTCAACCCTGCGTCCTGGCTTTAAGAAATGCGCGTACTGTGGGTCCAAGATGTCGGTGACGGACTTGCACGACGCCTGCCTCTGGTGCCTCGGGGAGGCCCATGATACGGATGACTGTGTCGACTGTCAGTCGCTCATGTCCAAAGCCTTGCGGGAGCGCAAGAAGTTGTCGGTAGGTAAGGTGTCCAAGCCCCGGAAGTCGAGGTTTGCGGGGCTTTCGACAGATGATTTGAGTGGCGACTCTCCGCGTCATCGTCGGAAGTCCAGTGGGTCTCGTTTCAGGAGTCGGTCTCGCCACTCCTCTGCCTCTTCGAGGCATTCCCGGAAGCGCCGGCATCGGTCGCCTTCCCCGTCCTCTTCTGAGGACTCCGCCCGTCGGTGGGTCGCTTATCCCACCAAGCATGCGACACCGGAGGAATGGGCTTCCTTCGGGAAGAAAATGTTAGCGATTCTCGAATCGCAGGGCACCGGTACGTCCGCGCCTCCGATTGGGGTCGGTCGTGATCGGTCGAGAGACACCGCCCGCACGCCTTCGGGCTCGGGTGGTTAGCACGATTCATGGGAGAGGTCCCGCTCGGAAAAGGGGAATCGTTTTCGTCATGCCCGTTCCAGGTCCCGGTCCTCGACGCGCTCGAGACCGCGTGATCCTGTGAAGTCTTCGAGGAAGACATTGACGCCTGTGGCACCGAGGTCGTCGATGGACTCTCTCGCGGCTCCGCCTCCGAGGAAGTCGTCGACGCTGTCTGCGCCCAGGTTGTTGAAGGACGCGCTCGGGGCTCCGGCTTCGAGGCCTGTGTCGATGCTGGCGGCGCTGCGTCTGACGTCGACGCCGATTCCCTCGGCGCCTTTCGAGGTTGTGGTGTCGGAGGTACCCCGTGGCACCGGGGAACTCCCTAGAAAGGCTCTGGCTAAGGTCAAGCATGGCTTGGTTTCACCAAGTGCCTTCTTATCGCCATCTGGAGTACATTTCAGAGGTGGATGAGGGCTCTGATGATGGCATGGTTCCTAATACGGTGCCAGATGAGATTCTCTTGGGCCATAGCCAATTTGAGGACCCAAGGCATGCCAGTGGACTGGACACCTCTCCGGAGGTGGAGTTTTGTAGGCCTGAGCCTGTCACTCATGCCGATTCTTCGTACCGGCGCCTTATGTCTAGGGTCACCGAGTACTTGGGATGGTCTGCACCCCCAGGGGAGTTTGTTCAGGATGATCTTACGGACATCCTCGATCTTGGTCCCCCAACTGACCCGGTACTGCAGTTTCATATGGCTCTACAGAGAAGGGTGGCGGCGGCTTGGACTGCTCTGGAGAGTCTCCCGGCAGTGGGCAAGTCTTTGCCGCAAAAATACCGTCCAGCCAGTAGCGACCCCTGCTACTTGACCAGGCACCCCACTCCGGAGAGTTTGGTGGTGCAGGGGTCTACGGCCCCGGCAAAGCAGGCGTCGTATCCTACCATCCCTCCTGAGGGGACGACAAATGTTTTGATGGCTGGGCGAAGAGTGTTTTCTTCAGGGGGTATGGCGCTTCAGGCGACCAACTCAATTTGTTCCTTGTCTCGTTTCACGCACACTCTGTGGAACTGTTTCCTTGGCGGCTGATCATCTTCTTGAAGGGGATGAACGGGATGGTTTCCTTGCCTTGGTTCAGGATGGCAAGGATGCCATATGTGAGGCCTTTCTGTCAGGGTTGGACATGGCAGACTGTGTCAGCGGCTCCATGGCGGCGAGCCCCGTAATACGCAGGTTTGCGTGGTTGAGGAAGTCCGGGTTTGCTCCTGATGTGCAAGCCAGGCTCCTCAACATGCCCTTTGATGGTGAACATCTTTTTGGCAGCAAGGCTGACGAGAGCCTTGAGAGGTTGCAGACCTCCAAAGCTGCAGCGAAGTCGTTGGGCGCTGCAGTCTGCCAACCTCCGCCTTTTCGTCCTAGGGGACCGCAATAGAGGGGAGGTTCCTTTCGTTATTACTCATCCTTTAGTAAAGCGAGAGGAGCTGCTAGTCAAAGGGGAAACCGTAAGAGTGCCAGAGGTGGAAAACAAGGTACTCGAGGTGCCAAGGCCGCTCGGGCAGTTGCCTCTTTGCCCTCAGGCAACGCCGCAGCCGCTACCACTCAGTCATGAGGCCATGTCCCATGGTTCGCCGGTTGGGGGAAGGCTGGCGCAGCATCTTGTAGAGTGGCGTGCCATTACTTCAGATGTGTGGGTTCTGGAGATCATAACCCACGGCTACTGTCTTCCTTTTCGGCAGAGGCCTTGCGATCCACCAGGGAACCTCTCTTTGAAGAGTCCGGATCCGCTCCTTGCGCAGGAAATTCAAGCCCTGCTGGAGAAAGGCGCCATAGAACTGGTGCCTGTAGCGGAGAGGAACAAGGGATGGTATTCCCCTTATTTTTTGATTTTGAAGAAAGACGGGGGATTGAGACACATCATGGACTTATGCGGTTTGAACAAACTCGTCAGGAAGGGCAAGTTCAAGAGGGTTACTCTCTCAGGTCCTCTTGGCTCTCCAGGCCCTTCAACTTCAGGACTGGTTGGTGTCTCTCGACCTCAAGGACGCTTACTTCCATGTGCCGATCCATCCCAAGCACAAGAAGTACCTGAGGTTCGCGGTTGACGACTCGCACTTTCAGTTTCGGGTCCTGCTGATCGGATTGACCTCTGCCCGAGAGTTTTCACGAAGCTCATGGTGGTGGTGGCAGCGCATCTCAGGAAAGGGGGGATTCACGTCTACCCCTACCTGGACGATTGGTTGATCAGGGCGGGCTCTCCTGAGCAAGTCCTGGATCATCTGTCGGTCACCTGCCGCTCCCTCCACAAGCTGGGCTTCTCCCTCAACTTAAAGAAGTCCCATTTGACACCAACTCGGAGGCTCCAGTACATCGGAGCAGTGCTTGACACGTCCCTGGGGCAGTGTTTTCTTCCCCAGGTGAGGGCTCTTAACATTCAGCAGATGGTGCACAAGTTTCAACATGCCCAGACGCCCCCAGCGTTAGAGTTCTTTAGACTGCTCGGCCTCATGGCATCCTGCATTCTTCTGGTGCCAGTGGCCAGGTTGCAGATGAGATCTTTGCAATGGGCACTCAAGCTCCAGTGGTCTCAGTCCTCCGGCAGGATGTCGGACCCTGTTCAGGTGCTGTCTTCGGTCGCCCAGGACCTTCTGTGGTGGGCCGACGAAGGCAATCTGATGAGGGGGCTCCATTTTGGCTGCCCTGGCCGGAGGTGACAATCGTGACGGACGCATCCCTCACGGGATGGGGAGCTCATGCCAACGAGTTGACAGAGTCCAGACTTCGTATCAATCTGTTGGAGCTGAGGGCTGTCAGGCTAGCCCTGAAGGCTTTTCTGCCGACTGTGCGAGGAAAGAATGTCCTGATCCTGACAGACAACACGGTGGCCACGCACTACCTCAACAAAAAAAGGGGGGGGCAGGGTCACTTCCTCTGTGCACGGAGGCGATGCAGCTCTGGTTGTGGGCAATCCAGCAGGAAGTTTCGATCTCGGCAGTTCATCTGGCAGGAGACGAAAACGAGACGGCGGACGCTCTGAGCAGGCAGAGCGCGATCTCTCACGAGTGGAAGTTGGCTCCGGAGATTCTCCTGGAGATCTTCGCCCTTTGGGGGACCCCTCAAGTGGATCCCTTCGCCTCCAGTGTCAACCGGAAGTGCAAGAGGTTCTGCTTGCGGGAATTTCCTCCAAACGGAGCCTTAGGAGACGCGTTCGTGGTGGAGTGGTCATTCCCACTACTGTACGCGTTTCCTCTAGTCCCCGTCATCCCACTAGTACTGCGGAGGTTACGGAGGTTCGGTTCCCAGGTGATCCTCATTGCTCCGCGCGTGGGCCCTTAGGACGTGGTACCCGTACCTTCTCGACTTGTCCATCTGCCCTTCACGTCTCCCTACTGAGACGATCTGCTCTCACGGGAGGGGTGTCAGGTTCTTCATCCAGAGGTCAGATCCCTCAACCTTCACTCTTGGTTTCTGAAAGGTTGAGGTATAAGGATTGGGACCTCCCTGAAGACGTGATGGAGGTGTTGCTCTCGGCCAGACGGCCCGCAACTAAGTCCCTGTACCGTTGCCGTTGGCGTAAGTTCTGTGACTGGTGCAGGGTTCAGAATGTGGATCCTTTGGCATGTGACATTCCCATGGTTCTGTCTTTTTTGCTTTCTTTGGCCCACAGAGGCCTTCAAGTGGGTACCATTAAAGGTTACCTGGCGGCGCTGTCCATATTTAAGCGCTCGTCTGAAGAGTGTTCCTATTTTAAAATTCCTTTTAATTTCTCAGTTTCTGAAAGGGCTCACTAATGTGTTCCCTCCGTCACCTTTCCAGGTGCCCGGTTGGGATTTGAACCTTGTTCTCAAGTTTCTGATGGGTGCTCCGTTTGAGCCTTTGCATTCATGCCCTTTGAGACTGTTAACTCTTAAAACTGTGTTTTTAGTTGCGGTCACTTCCGCTCGCAGAGTGAGTGAGTTACAGGCACTTTCAGTTAAACCACCCTTCACTGTGTTTTATAACGACAGGGTTGTCCTTAGAGTTCGTCCGTCCTTTCTTCCGAAGGTGGTGTCGGAATTTCATTTAAGCCAGAAGGTTGTTCTTCCGGCATTTTATCCTCCTTCACATCCTGGTAAGGAAGAGGAGAGGCTCCATAGGCTTGATCCTAGGAGAGCGTTAAGCTTTTATATTTCACGCATGTCCCGGGTCAGAGTGGACAATCAACTCTCCATTGGTTATGCTGGAAAGCGTTTGGGACAAGCTGTGATGAAACACTTTGTCTCACTGGATTATTTTGGCTATCTTTGAGTGTTACCGCTTGGCAGGTAAGGACCCACCGGTCGGCTTGCGGGCCCATTCTACCATGGGTATGGCTGCCTCTACTGCCCTTCAGAGAGGGGGGGGGGTTCCTATTCGTAACATCTGTGATGCAGCCACCTGGGCTTCGGTACATACTTTTGTACGTCACTACTCCCTCGATTCCATCCGTGGGCAGGATCTGGCCTTTGGCAAGGCGGTCCTTTACTCCGCAATTTGATTGGCCATTCAAAATTTCTGTTTTCTAAATTCTTTTCCCACCTCCTGGCATTGGTACTGCTTTGGGAGTCTGTCATAGATATGGAATATGTCGGAGGACCCAATCCCCTCGAAGAACAAGTTACTCTCTTACCTGGTAACGTTCTTTCGATGGGATGGTCCGACAACGTATTCCATATCGCTCCCTCCCAACCTTCCCCGCTACAGAATTTCTTATGCGATTGCTGCTTACGTTTCCGCAAGGCTTTGTGTGTCAGACTGGCACAAGACTGGAGGCACACGTTCTGGGGAAAAAACTACAACTGAGGCTACGGGTGTCGTGCGTCCTACTTATAACATCCGGTGACGTCGGCTGTCGGAGGAGGTCCTCGAGGACGGCTCATCGACGCAGGACGCAGCCGCCGAAGATTTTCCGAAGCAGCACAGCTGTGGTGATTACTGTCATAGATATGGAATACGTCGTCCCACCATCCCATCGAAAGAACGTTACCAGGTAAGAGAGTAACTTGTTTGTCTCCTTCACTTTGGCTTGGGGGACCAGCTTGCCCTGAGACCAACTACAATCTGAGCATCTCCCGAGGTCCTGTGACTTTCCAGAGCTGCAGACCGCTAATACCAGAAGACCTTAGACCTAATTGTAGTGCATCGTCTTGCCAAGGCCGAATCAGTCCCAAGTCTTTGCAGATTAACCTCCAGAGACGCAATACAACTAATCCAAGTCCCCTCACCAGAGTGAAAGACTCCAGGAATCGAACAAGAAATTTCTTCTAACCTAAGGTAATGTGGAGGAAAAAAGGTATTGCTTACATTGATCCAAGGAAAGAAGCCACTCCACAGTGTTGGAGTGCACGTAGATGTGTCCACTGCCCCCACTCTTACCTCTGACCTAAGCTGTCTGCTTGAGTCCCTTTTGCGAGTCCTTTAACAGGGTCTCTAACGTTTTGTCAATTATTCTAGTATCTTGAATTAGTGACTGAAATTAACCACCTGAACATTTGCTGTTCTGCTGCTTCATGAGACTTTGAGCCCTCGCCAAACAAATGTTCCCACATAGTTCGGGATCAGAGTTTAAAAATGTTAACTTGTGCTAAAACTGCCTCTAGAAACTTAAGCTCTGCTACTGTTTGACTAACCAACTGTGTCCTTTCAAACATACTCTACCTTTATCTGGTTTTGCTAACTAAATACAATTACTGTATATCTTTTTCTGTGCACGGTAATACTGATTATACGGTACAACTGTCATTAGTGTCAAACTCTGTAACAATTGTAAAACTAAGCAGTGGCCTTTGAAAAGTATCTAAAAGTATTCCTATGTATATTGGTTTAATGAATGAAGTATTTGAAGTATTTTAAGAGATTCTTTGTGTAATTTATAATCTGTATTATAATATACATTTATTAGTGTAAGTGTTTCTTTGATCTGCTTTACTAACTGGGCTCAGTGTACTTACCTAAAGCTCACATCTTGCTGTTATGATGAGCCTGACTGCTCTGCCACTCTACAGGGTCCATGAGTAGTACAGACTGAATACTGGGACCTGTATACCATTGGGATAGGGTTTAAGAAGTCTTACCTCAAGTGGACTTTAGGAAAGCCCCCCTAACATTGGTGTTACAGCTCGTGGGATTTGTGTTGCTTGGATTACATTGACTCCTGTTGTATTGTATTAAAAGAATCCATCCTCAAGGCTAGTTAATATACTGTCAAGTATAACTGGGGGCGGGGGAATGTCCACTGTGGAAAACTATAAGGCAGAAGCTCTTATTAATCGTTCTGTTGACATGCATAAAGAAAAATGCCATGGTAATAAAGGAAAGATAGCAGAGTTAATGTAAAATTTGTTGGATTACCAAATTGTGAGTAGGCCTGTAACACCTACTCCCAGAACTGATCTGGAAAATGGTGGTCAAAGTTTAACTCTTAGTCCTCATCTTCTGGAAAGTGTGGTGGATGAAAATGTTATTGTTAATATACCTCCCACTCTTCTGACCTCACCCCTACCTATGTCTAACATGCCAGGCAAGATTGGATGCAGTTACCCTGTGGGAGATCACACGAGCCTTGTCTTCTTAGTAATAGGTAACCCACCTATTGGTATAGGTCTGTACTACACATGTTGGTATAGTGACTGAGCAGCCAGACTTCTCAAGGGGGGGTACATGTGTGCTGTAGAGGGTTAACACCAGGATTCACAATTGCAAGTATACAAATAACATTTACACTCAAGGTTTTCTAGTAAAATAACTATTTATTTAAATGTAAGTTTTAAGTAAACCTTCTTTACAAAGGGCAATATGCACTATTAAAAATACACCATACAACACTTCCTCAGATTTGATTTAAGATAAGCAAGTAGATACCATTTTGGGATGCCTCACACACACACTTCCTACACCCTGAGGTGACTTCAATTGCTAGGACAATGCTTGACATTAATATATCACTTTTTACACTTAATGCAATTCTGAGATTGTGGAAAAGTTTGGGGAATGAAAAGGTGAACAGATTCTCTAACATGTGAATACTTTTCAATCTCCCAATGAAGTCTAGATTAGATCTTTCCCAGCAATACAAGTTAAACTTATGTACCACCTACGAGGGACAGTTGGATCCAAAGTCAATGGTCAGAAGAGTCTGCAGGAATCCAGGACAGCCAAAGTCAATTTGAACAATGTCTATGGAGCTGAGGCACTTAGTTTTGCACACAATCTTTACAGAGTTTGCAGTAAAAGAATCACTGTTGGGCCACAAGCTGTAAGGCTTGTGAAGGGCAGAGCTGGAATCGACTCTCCAAATGCAGCTACTGCCAATCTCCAGTGAAAACAAGCAAGCTACAGACACAAGAGGTAAGTACCCCTTTTGTCATGACAATACCTTAGGTTGGAAGAAGAGGATCCAGCTTGCTTCTGTTCCTGTTGCAGTCCTGCAGATCCTGGGTTCTTGGGCCTCAGTCGTGGGGACAAGAGGGAGGACCTCGGGAGGGACTCCTGCACTGTGATTTGAAGGTCGGCGGCAGCTACGGGCTCTTTCCAATTCAGCGACATTTTGCGGTTAAAGCTACCGGTCAGTGGCACCACCGCAGTTCTTGGACACTTGATGGGCTTCCCACGCTTGGAGTCCAGCATTCTGGTGAGGTGAATCTGACTTGAGTAGTCCTGCTTCTGGAGGGTCCTCTGGACCTTCCAGGAGCTCTGGTCCCGCTTACAGACAATGCACTCGATTCTGGTTTTTCTGATACCTGGCACTCGGTTGCTGCTGCAGCAGCAGCAGCAGCACAGCCAGCAGGGAGAGGTTTTCCAGCAAACTTCGTCTTGTGGTTAGTTGGTACCACCAACCCAAGGGAAGAAGTTGTCTGTTCTGGGCTTCTATAGTCTATACGAAATTGGAGCTGCAGCAGGGCTTTACCGGGCAGTTCAATGGTCCAGGAGGTTACAGCAAACTTCTCTTCCAGTTTCTTTCGTCGTATGTTTCTTCCAGTGGTCGATCCTGCCCTCTGTTCAAGAGACCTCCCCATTTATGCAAGTTTCTTCCATTAATACACAGCCTAGCTGTTACTAACACAGCAGGTGGCTGTCCTGCAAGGACAGCCAGCCAGCCCATCAGCATTGGGTGCATTCAGGGGTTTATAGTCATAATGTCGAAAAAAAAATGTCGATTTTTTTTTTTCGAAAACAATAATGTCGACATCCTATACTTATAATGTAAAAAGTCATTTTTTCGAAAAAAAAATGTCGAAAAAAAAATGTCACTTAAAACTATCAACACCTCACCCAACACCCCCCTGCCACCCCCCCCACCACCACCCTCCCACCCCTCATACTCAACACATTCTAATTATATATTTATTTATTTATTTTTTCAATAAATAAATAACCAAAAAGAGTATCATTTACTATTGGGGGGGGGTCCCCCCCAACCCCCCCTCACCCAAAACCCCCCTGCCACCCCCCCACACCCCCCAACCACCCTCCCACCCCTCATACTCAACACATTCTAATTATATATTTATTTATTTATTTTTTCAATAAATAACCAAAAAGAGTATCATTTACTATTGGGGGGGGGTCCCCCTCCAACCCCCCCTCACCCAACACCCCCTGCCACCCCCCACACCCCCCACCCCTCATACTCAACACATCTTAGTTATATATATATTTATTTATTTATTCTTACAATAAATACAAAATTTCGAAAAAATGTCGACATTATTGTTTGTCGACATTTATTTTTCGAAATTTTGACAGTCGACATTTTGACTGTCGACATTAGGACTGCCCACCGCATTCAGGTAACCAAGGAGACGAAGGACAGGGAGTTTAGGGCACCTCCCTCACTTCCTGCCTGCCAGACACACTGGAGCCAGAGGCGGGTTTCAGCACTGAAGCCAGCCAAAGGCAAAACGAACAAAAGGGTTAAATCCAGTTTGGTGCGCAGAGTAAAACCCAAGAAAGACCTTGCAAGCAAGAAATGGCGAAAAAAGAAGACCACATGGGTGCAACATTGCAGCTGAGGATTCAGCCTGCGGTAAAAACACATAATGGTAGGAAAATGTCAACCATTACCACCAGCCATTAAAGGTCATGAGGGTAACATCAAAATTGTTACATGAGTAAGTAGACAAAGGGACAACTAAGTAACCCCCCAGCACTCCACATAGGTTGGTGTGTGCTGGGTCTACAGAGAAAATATTCAATTTCACTTACTACTCTTGGAAACGGTAGTTTATCCAAGAAAACGTATTTAAACCTTAGGAGAAATCGAAGGGACTTTACTGTGGCACTGCAGGTGCTGTGTCGCAAAACTAAAGCAGATGCCTATTGAGTTCATCGGACTCCAAAAAGAAAGAAAAAGGTCTCATTCACTCACTCCAGGATAACAATTAAAAGTCCAGCAAAAGAGCTGGGGTCTCTACTGTTGAAGGGAATTAGCACAGACATTAGAATTCTCCCTAACAGCCAGCAGAGATGGTTCTAGAAATGGAGAACATTTAAAATACAGCTTGAATTTAGAAAACTGGAGATTGTCTGAAATGATGAAGGAACTGCAGCTCAGCGAAAAAGAGATGCAGCATGAGCTTGACATGAAGAAGGTTGCCCCTTGATTTCACTTCAGTTTGAGTCCTCTCTGCCCGACACCTCCAGGTTCAGGAAGTCCAGTCTCCCCAACGATTTTGTGAGTCTATGATGCTAAAACATATTCTGGATTGGGTGGGTACATTGGAGTTTATATATATAAAGCACAAGGTATGTGTGAAAGTGATTGTTTCATGGGTAATATCTAGGCTCCCCAGAATGGTTGTGTGCTGTGATGGAGTTGAATGATGCTGATAGACAAGCTTACAAGATGGTAAAACTGCTCGCATAGCCAGTTTACCTAAAATGGTTTAGGGACGCACAAGAAGAGAGATGGTAACTTGTGGGCCACTTGGGTGTGTGACAGCTTGAAAAACTTAGATGGGTGGATTAAAGGCTACAAGGTGAACATCTATCATGGTTTGAGATGCCTCTTCATGCTAGTTTAGGAAGGGCTTATGTACATGAGCCTTTTTACACCTCATTTTGAGGTCTTTGTTTCCATCTGCACTTGTATACAGTTAATTCTGTCTGGAGCGCGGTATAAATGTTCAAATCAAATCAGAAAGTATTTTTGATGCCTTTTCCCAGAGCTTAGACATCACCTTGCTGAGTCGCAGGAACTGGACCCCAAGAGGATAGCAATAGATGCTGACTTGTGGTTGGCCAACTGTCATGATCAAGGGAAGGGACCAGGTGTGCAGGCTAGCAAGGGTTCCTTGTGCAGATATGCGGGCACCAGATGGTTACTAGCATGGCGTGCCAGTTATTCTTCACGCTCCTCAGCATCTGATGCATAGTGGGCCCCATAGAGATCTAATGGTTAAATAGTTCCATTAAGATGGCCGCCTTGCGGGTCACAGACTGAATAGCACTAGGGAACTAGTAGTTGAGCGTGGAGGACTATATAAGCCTGCCTGCGCTGTAGCACATGCTTCACGTTAGTTCCGCTGACAGCGGTGCAATGATTACCGGCACTCTGCTCACAGACCTGAAAAAGCAAGAGAAAAGTCACATTATGAACTTATCGAGATACCAGTAAATCCACAGACCACAGATTCGACGTACCTGACAAGAAACCTTCCTCCGAGTTCCGCGTGACAATCCGCAGCTGTCTTCAGCCACTGCTTCACCGCGTGTGCTCCGACCTCTGCTTAACCTACAAGACAAGGCATAGTTAAAGAAAGACATTTAACATTAGTTTGCTTGTGAAAGTAAAACTATGCTCTTACTTACTGCAAACTCCTATGAACCTTTCCGAGCATTCCAATCGCTCAGCCACGCTGCAAGAATCTGCAGCTTGGTCACGAAGCCACGTATCACAGCGCAGCTTCCATTTTACGCGTGCAGTATTACCTCAGTAGCAAGACTTTGTGGGGTTCTTCGACGCCCGTACTTCCTCACGTGTGATTCTTTCCTCGTCTAACCTGCAAGAGAAAGAGATTTAGACTTTCACAAAGAGAAGCAACTCTCCAGTTAATATTTTCCTTTGAGGCTCCAACATAGAACAGACTACAGCAAAAGTTCTGAACATCGAGACACACTTACCACAGCGAGGCTCTTCTAGACTCTCCAGTCTGGAGTATTCTTGTGCCTCATTACCAGTGCCCCCCTGCAGGACAGCAGGACTGGGAGCTCCATAACAATAACATCACAAGGGGAACTCCTTTCCATCCAGCATTTGCAGCCCACTGGGTATTCGGGCAGCTTGCGCTTCTGTGGAGATAAGCTAAGCATTACACTAACAGGGCCATTCACAAGGACTCTGGGGCTCCTCACAAGAAAGAAGATGGGAAGAAGCATAAGCAGGGTGAGAAGGATCATTCCAAAAATCCCCAACCAAAAGAGGGCCACAAACATAACAAGGGTAAAAATCCCTCTAAACAACCTTATACGACTAGTGAAACTTCTGGGCCCAAACCAGAGGGAGGTTACCAGAAACCCCCATTCCATCAGACATTTGGGAAATGTGTGGTTAGTGGGTCTGGTAACCATGTGAAAGGAGATCCCAGATGTAAGGGTAAACGTTCAGGGATCTCATCTGTCAGCTTAGCATTCACACATGATGTAGATATGCCAACAACAGAGGCTAGCTTTCACACTCCAGCTGAAGTACCCATTGGTGTTCAAGCTAGAGTTTCTTTAGTATCTTTGGGACTGTGGGAACAATAGAACATTGAAGTCCAGATTTCCATTCCTGATAATACTAAAGAGCATGATAAAGACAGTGTACTTGTAAATGGTCAGGACACCTCTGCCATTCGAGAAACGTGGGCCAGTATAACTGTGGCAGATTGTTTCTTTCTACCTGAGGAAGTTTCTAAGCATCCCAAAAGGCTTACCAAGTTAGCAGGAGGTTCAGTCCAAATGTTTACCGTTCTGCCAGTTATTAAATGTAATGGCATGACTATTAAAATCATTTTGTCCCATCTGAAGTGCCAGGTAAGGTAAGGGCAATGACTTGAAGGCCCTGGGTGCAGTTTCTAGCACCACAAAGCCTCCTTTAAAGAAGAGAAGGGAGCTGACAGGAAAGCAAGGGAGGCAACCTTGAGTCTTTCCAACTGCGGCCAAGGGGAAACCCAGAGTCTCCAAAGGAAAGAAGGGTCACAAGCCCACAACTTCCTCAAGGAAAAAAGTTCCCATAGAAGTGAAACTAGAGGTCACACCTGTGACCCCACCACCAGCTGAGGCTGAATTGGTACAAGAAGAATCCCCAGAAGAACCATCTTCTGATGACTTGGAGGTGGAGGAGATTCAACCCTGTCTGGAGGATTTGGATCCTAGAGACCATCCTGAGGTCCATACTTTGCAGAAGGTGGACCCTCGAGGACAGACCTCAGTAGGGCACAGCGAGGAGATCCCTCTCTAGAAGGTCTGTGTCAGAAGGTAGCTTTCCAGAGTCGATGGCAAGTCCCTATGAAACATAGGCTGTAGTGAGTGGATGGACTTGTCTACAGTGAGCCTATGGAATCCATTTCAGGGGACCTCAGGAGACTGGTGGTACCCCACCCCAAGAATTGAGATGCAAATTCCTACAATTGGAACATGAAGTCCCCCCTGGCTGGTCATTTGAGTTCAAAAAGGACCAAGGGGTGGATATTGTTGTACTTCTACTGGCCCAAGATGGTAGCAGAGGTTGAGAAACATTGTAGGAGTTGCCACACTTGCCAGTTGTCTTTTAAAAGTGGACCCAATAATGTGGCACCTTTTTTTATTGCCTCTCCCAGTGTGGGGGTTCCTTTTGAGAGGGAGGGATTGACCTGTTGTTCCCCTAGACCCACCAACCTCTTCTGGCAACCGATTTATATTGGTTGTAGTGGACCATACCACTAGATACCATGAAGCTATTCCATTGAGGACTGTTACTGCTTAGGCAACGGCTATGGCTCTACTTGATATTTATACCAGAGGTTGTATTTGACAGGAGGCCACATTGAAATTTCCATTACATGCAGGCCATGTAGAAAACCTGTGGGGTCACCTACAAGTTCTCAGCGTCCTATAACCCTCAGACAAATGGGTTGGTAGAGCGGTTTAACAGGACAATGAAGAGCTTAGAAGAAAGTGGGACCTTCGTCTGCCCTGTATTTCTTTGCCTGTAGAGAAGTACCTCAATCTGGAGTGGGCTTTAGCCCCTTTGAGCTACTTCATGGTCATGCTGTCTGAGGCCCTTTGGCCCCCGATTAAGGAGGGTCTGAAGAGTGTTTCCTCCCTCAAGCCAGTAAGGATTACTGACTATGTCCCAGGCCTTGGGCAGAGGATGGCACAGATGACGACTGAGGCTTCTGAGAACTTGAAAGCTGGTGAAGCTCTGGTCAAGCAATGGCATGACCAGACGGCTTACATGGTGGAGTTTACTCCAGACCAACAAGTTCTTATAATGGTTCCAGTAGGACAGAGGACTCTGTCCTACTGGAACCATTATAAGACAGACAAATTAAAGGACATATGGACAGGACCCTTCAGGGTTGTAGGCAAACTTGAGAGGTGAATTATTTGGTAGACTTGGACAACCCTAAGGAGGCCTCTAAGGGTCTTCCATACCAACTTCCTGAAGGTTTATGTTTCTACAACCAAAAAAGTGATGGGTGGATGGTTTTGAATAAATCTGAACCACTGGCAATGCTCTGGGCAATCTTGCACACCACTGTCTTTTAGCCTGTTTGCGCCATTGCAAAACGTGTACAGTCCTATATCAATCTAGTGCTGCCACCAATGATGGCAGTCCGCCCCAAACTGGTAGGCCAGGTCCCCTCTGCACAGAAATGCAAGCAACCCCAGACATGTTTCAGCCTTGTTGGGCCTCCTCAGTGAGGTGCAGCTTGGTTCCCTATGGTGCAACGAGCAAGGGACCCCCATCTGGGCATACCCTCTCTAAGCCTTCCAAACACCTTGTTTTTCCTTTCTCACCCTGAGTGGGACACGTATGCTCAAATGTGGGTTCCTGTGCCTGCTGGGCCTAGAGATCCAAACTACTTCTCACTGACTAGGCCCAACAAGGCTGAAACATGTCAGGGATGCGTGTGGTCTCGTGCAGAAGGGATTCAATCCAGCAGTTTGGGATGGACTGACTATTTTGGGGTGGGACCAAGCCTGATTTGCATATGGTATTTCCCCTTCTGTAATGCCATGCCATGACAGGTGAAGAACGATGGTCTGAGGTTTGCCCAGAGCAATGCCGGAGGTTAAGATTTATTCTAAAGCTTTCGAGCCATCGCTCCTATGTTGCCAGACCAGACATAGGAGCTTTGCTCTTAGCTTCTGATCAAGAAGAGGAGAGAGTGCCTTTCTCAGATCCTCTCAGGGGACACCCTTCAGATGGGTCTATAGAAGGAGTTGAGCTCTCTTCTAATTGGATGCTGCAGCAACAAGATGAGTGCAAAGCTCTGTTAAATCAGTTTGCCCCTCTGTTCTCACTTACCCCAGGCTTCACCCCTTGGGGCCAACATGACGTTGGCACTGGTGATGGTGTACTACCTGTTAAAAGTAGGGGCTACATGATGTCAGATAATGTAAGAAACCACATGAACGAGGAGGTCAACAAGAAGCATGACCTTGGAGTGATTGAACATTCTAAAGTTCTGTGGGCTAGCCCAGTAATGTTAGTGCCAAAGGGAGGAACTTGGATTATGTGGGTTGTATAGGGCCTTGAATTCAGTGACAAACTTATGCACATCCCTTGCCAAGGACTGATGAACTGGTGGATAAACTGGGCTCAGCAAAACCTCTCAGTACTTTTGATCTGACAAGTGGTTATTGGCAGATTGCCATGACTGACCATGGCAAGGAGGAAACCGCATTCTCAACGCCAGAAGGCTTGTGCCAGTTTAAGGCCATGACCTTTGGCTTAAAGAATGCACCTGCCACTTTTCAGAGAAAGTTTAAGCATGTTCTGAATGGGTTAGAGAACCTCTGCATGGCATACTTGGCTGACCTTGCAGTGTTCAGACCTACCTTGGAAGATCACATCCACCTGGAACAATCTGACCATCAAAGCAAGCAAGTCAGGTGGTCTACCTTGATCATGAGGTAGGATGAGGGAAATTAGGCCCTTTCAGCAAAGTACAGACTGCACAAGACTGGGCCACTACAACTACTCAAATGAGAGCTTTCTTAGGACTTACTGGTTACCGCAGGATCTTCATTGAGAACTATGGGACCATAGCTTCTCCTCTAAATACTTTACCCTCTCCCAAGTACCCTAAAAAGGTCAAGTGGAATGAGGACTGTGGAAAAGCTTTCCAGGGGCTGAAAGATACCATCTGTAAAGCTCCTTGTGCTGACAGCTCCAGATTATACTCTGGCCTTCTTAGTCCAGACAGATGCTTCCAACACAGGGATAGTAGCAGTCTTGAGTCAATTTGTTAGCAAAGGCAGGGAGAACCCATCTGCTTTATTAGTCTAAAACTAAAAAACAGGGTAACCAGGTGGGTCCACAATTGAACGTGGAGGTTTTTCTATTGTATGGGCATTGACGTTCAGGCAATACCTCTATGCAACTACTTTCGAGATTCAAACTGACCACCAACGCTTAAGGTGCTTTATGCAGATGAAATGAGAAGAACACAAAATTGCTCAGTTGGTCCATAAGCCTACAAAGCTTTACTTGACCTTTGAGCACAGGTCATATACCCAAGATAAGAATGCTGATGTTCTCTCCAGAAAGTATGACAGACTGGATCAAGAGATTCATCCAGGAGTGGATTATATACTTCTGTCCCTTAGTCTGGGGGTGTAGTGGAGGCATGGTATCAGATGTGTAACACTGACACACAAGATATATTTTGTAGAACCTTTATTTGCTTTCTGGGGTTTGGAAAACTCCTACTTGCCCTATTACTAGGATGGGTTTCGTTTCGACCTTCAAATAAAGAAAATAGTCTTGATCGGGTCTGTCAAATCAAAAATGCCCTATGCTAATAAAACCTAATGCCTTCCCTATCATTTGTACAAAAAAGTGTGTAAAGGAGGTATGTATATAAAAGGAAAATAGGTGTTCGACAAAGAAAACAATGTGGCTGAATCGGCTCTCCCCACGTTTAGACAGCATGGAATAAGGTATGCTCTATAGGCAGGATGACACACTCTGGCTTGGGCTTTAACACTGAAACGGTTCGGAACGTGGATCGAGTCCCGCCTGGCCTTCCACTTTAAAGGCTCTTGTTCTAGTCTTCCCCAAATAACGAAACAAAACCGGTCCCCCTCTGTCGGGCTCAGATCTTGCACAGTTCAATGTTGGCCCTCTTCCCTCAGTCGGGCTCAGACTGCTTTTCGGCTATCGAAGCCTTTCGAATGTGCGCGCTTCCTTTACAGACCACCGCAGGACCATTTCCACTCTGAATGCAATGGGTCAGCTTTCAGAATTCAATGTTCAGCTTTTCCTCTCCCTTTCTTTCGGGTTAACCTTGTTCACTTTCGCTTTTACAATTCATTTTTATAACCTCAAACAATGCACCTTTCACAGACTTTCAAATTGGGATTCTCTGTTTTCGCCAGACCAGTCCATTACTCAGTATCGCTGATTCCACAGCTTTCCTTCTAGTTCACTCGCAGGTCTGCCTTTCCTCGCATCTCATTCACCCGTGTGCAGCCTTCACTTGCGATATATTGTTGCAAACCTCAATGTTTCTAAGCACACACCAGTCTCTCGGGTTGCTTGCCAACTCACCTGCGGTGTGTGGTGTTTTCTTGCTTTTTCGATTTCCATTTCACAGGTCCAGGTTAGTACCACTGGTTTGGCCTCGCCTCCCCAACTCTACCATTTAACATGATCACCAATAAGGTGTTCACACAGTAAGTCTTACAACATCCTTTTATTTCAGATACAACTTTACCAGCCCCAAACCCTTGTCCATCCCCACATGTCCCCTTTTGAAAAACAGACCTTGTTCCCCAGAACCCTCTGTAGTCGCCAGCCCATGGTCTAGATTTTCCAGACAATGCTTACAGCAACAGGCTGTGTCATCATGGGGCATTGTGGTTGTGATTGACATACTTGATAAACCCAACTACTATGATGCACCTGTAACTATATACAACTATAACACACCTCCTCTCTATTTGCATTGACATAAATGCTTTGTTTGTTATCATCCTCTACCTTTCATTACTCAATAAAATCATGTTGCCCAAATCTCTGAACCCTTATAATCTGGCAACGAAAATGGCCCTTTTCCTTTACCTACTCATCTTCCTTTTCTAATCTTGACCAACGTCCCCTCTTCCCACCAGTTCTTTTACACAATTCTCTTTGTCATCTCACCTTGGATCATCTTTGGGCATCCATCATCCTCTCCTGTAACATTTCTGTCTTCACCTCATCCCGCACACCAACAAATTTCTTCAGCCATCCAGGATGCAATCTAGAGATCGGCACCCTTTTCCACAGCGCTCCAAACTGCGACACACATGTTACTTTGTGGTGTGCGACTCTATATTGAACTACCCTCACAATAACTGTATGCTCCCAAGTCACCACCAGATGCAATGGCAATTCTAATTAGCTCCATCAATGTTCTATTAAATCTTTCAACAGTGGTATTACCCTTAGAGTTATAGAGGCCCGTGATGGAATGTTCAATGCCATGTCATCCGAAAATTCTTATCTCGCTACCCACAAACCAATTCTTCTGGGGACTCCTTCCCTCCAGAAAACCAATCTAAGAATTGTATTATTCTGCGCGAGCTAATGTCCCTCACAATGCACAACTCAGGCCATTCTGATAACCAATCCATCATGACAATCAAATACGCACCTCGAGCACCCCTCACTGACACAGGACCCAAAATATCCACTGCTACAACATCCCAAACCAAACTTGGCGGTTACACAATCCTCACGCTGAAGCACAGAGCTTTATCCCTATCCACACACGCCTCACAGCTCTTCAAAAACAATCCAATATCGTTGTCCATCCTCGGCCACCAAAAATACTGTTGTATCAGCCCTTTTGTCCGACTGACCCCAAAATGTCCCTCATGAGCAATCTCCAACACCACTCTCCTCATGCCCTCCGGTGCCACTAATCGCTCTTCTCTTGCTACCACTCCCTTCTCCACTCTTCCTTCACTCTCCTGTAACCCCTGAATTGTTCATCCACCTCTCCAATGGACCAACCTTCTTGGACATATTTCATAGCCATTTTGTACATTGCATCCTTATCTCCCTCTTCTGTTTTCCTTGGCACTTGGCAACCTTACAGTTCACAAAAACCTCTCCCTCTCCTTCCACCACCATATCCTCCTTCTCTCCTATGGGATTGTGTGACCACGCATCAGCAATAACATGCAACTCTCCCTTCACATGCCTTCCCTCCTTGTCCAATCCCTGGAGAGAAGAAATACACCTAACCGTTCTTCTTGAAATTCCATCCAACCCTTTTCTTTCAAAAATGCCCACCAGCGGCTTGTGATCCGTTACCACCGCAAATCTTCTCCCCCTCACGAACTGCCGTAATCTTTCAATTCCCCACACAGGCCAACACTTCCTTCTCTACAACCGAATATCTCCTCTCTGCATCTTTAAGTACACGTGTGATGCAAAAGCAATTGTGTATAGCTCCTCCCCTTTTCTTTGCATCAGGACACATCCAAGACCACTCACTTGCATCAGTATACAACTTCACCTCCCAATCATCCTTAAATCCTTTTAATATGAGCGCACTCACTTTTGTTCCTTATGTCTTCATATTCATCATTGCATAGTTCACACCAAATGAATCTCACACCTTTCTTCACCAAAGTTTGCATGTTTTTCGTCCTCTCAGCCAAAACTTTCACACATTTTTCCATAGAATTCAACCAACCCCAGGTATGAAGACAACTCATTTTTATCTCTTGGAGCCTTCCTCTCCCTTATTGCCTCAGGTTGCATGTTTTGGTTTCACCTACTCCGCAGATAATTCATGACCCAAGTATTGAACCTTCACCACTTGAATACACGTTTCTTTGGGAGGTGGTTAAACCTGCATCTGCTATTCCCGTCAACACCTCCTTTAAATGCACGTCATGCTTCTCCTTGTTAAGGAGAATCCTCAGAAATGTGCTAATTCTTCCACCTTGGAGACCCTCAGCAACTTTTCTGGATTTTGCGGACTTGATTTATTTTTTAACCTGGAGCGAGTGAGACCCTTTTTCCCCACTCCCTCGTGTATTTTTATTTTATCTTTTATTTATTTATTTCTTTTTAAATTTTATTTTTTTAACTCTGGGTTTGTTTTGGTTATGGAGCCTGACAAACTCCAAAGGCATAATCTTTTACTTTGTGTCACACAGCACCTTCAGTGCAGTGGCACAAGGAAGTCTGCCAGATTTCACAAAGGTTTAAATGCCTTCTCTGGGATAAACTACTGTTTCCCAGAGCAGTAAAGTGAAATTGATTTTACTTACATTTGTAGCTTTCTAGACCCAGCACACACTATCCTAAAAGTATCCTCTTCGTCTAGCTTCTCATGTAACATTTTTATGTTATCCTTTCCTCGATGAATCGCTGGTGGCAGTGGTTTACTTTTAACTACTGTGGTGTGCATTTACCTCGGGCTGCGTTCGCAGCTGCAGTAAAGCACCCAAGGGTTCCTTTTTTGTCAAAATGGCCCGTCTTCTTTTTTTCTCCATTTCATTGTGGAAAGGTCCTTCTTGAGATGTATACTCTGCGCGCCAAACCAGGTTTCGTCCCTTTGTTCGCTTTGCCTTTGGCAGGATTCACAAGTGAAGCCCGCCTCTGGCTCCAGAGTGTCTGGGGTGGGTAGGAAGTGAGGGACGTGCCTGAAATTCCCTGTGCTTAGCCTCCCAGGAGACCCAAATGCACTCTGTAGTGATTGGCCGGCTGACTGTCCGGCAAGGATAGCCACCCTGCAGGGTGACTGACAGCTAGGCTGGAAGGAATGGGAGAGAACTGAATAAAAGGTGAGGCTTTTGGCTTGGAAAGCAGAGTCGACCACTGAACGAAGGAACCGAAGAAGAACTTGAAGAGGACGCCTGCTGCAACTCCTGGACCGTTGGTTTGCCTAGTGAAACCCTGCTGCTGTGCTGAAACACCAAAATCGTATCGACAGAGAAGCCCGTGCAAGGATGACTTCTCCCCTTGAGTTGGTGGGACCAATCGGCTCCAAAGTAAGCCACCTGGACACTCTCTCAGAGCTGGTTGACTTTCTACAGAGTTGCCCTTCTGGAAACCAAAACGCCAGGGAGAGGAACACTAGATTGTGTGTGTTGCTTTTAAGCTGGGCAAGAGCTCCAGAAAGATCCTCCGGACTCCAAGGAAGCAGGACTGACCGAGCCTGAGCCCCCTCAACAGAGTGCAGGACCCCAGAAGCAAGGAAAGCCCATCTCGACAGCCAGGAACCGCAGTGTTGCTATTCGCAGTAGATGCAAGGAGCTGAAACATTGAACAGCCACTTGTTTGAAGATTGGCGGTTGCGAGCGGTGACAATCCTATTGCAGTGCAGCAGTCCCCAGAAGTCCTTCCTCTTGTCCCCACGACTGAGGCCCAGGAACAGTGAGATCTGCAGAGCTGCTCAGGAACAGAAGTCATCTGCTTCATTTTTTCTTCAATACAAAGGTACTGTAAAAGTCTGATAGAACTTATCTCTTGCTGTAGAGTTGCTTGCATCTTCTTCTACTCACAAGTCTAAACCGCTTGTGACCCTACATTGATTCTTCTTTTTCTTCAAAGACTTCTGAAACATTGTGCAAAGACTTTTCTTATTTACCTGCAAAGAAGTGCTTCAGCTCATATAGGCTTTTGCCCATTGACTTTTGCTTAGCCTGTTCCACTGAATGTCTCTTATTGGGGATCTGAAATCTTTGCCTGCTTAAGAATATTTGTGGTTTCTTGTATGTTCCAATAACCTTTTCCTTTGACATCCCTGGAATATTCTAAATGCAACAGTGATGTATTAATGTCCCCAACACCCTAGCTATTGAAGTCACCTGAGGGTAGAGGTTGTGTCTGTGGGCCATCCCAAAAGGGTATTCACGGATTTAGAGATATTAAGAGTGTGTAGTTTGTGAAGTGTATTTGAGTGTTATTGCTCTCTTCTGAAGAAGGCTTACTCTAACTGACTGATAAATAATTGTTTATTCAAGAAACCTTGTGTGTAAGAGTTTATTTGAATATTTGTCACTGTGAATCTCTGTGCAACTGCCCTACAGCTCACATTGACCCTTCTTGAAATGAGCCTGGCTGCTCAACACGCTACCAACCTGTGTAGTACAGACTTATACCAAAGGTTGGGTTCCTATTGCCAGGATGTTAGGGTTGTTGTAGTGCACCCAAAGGGTACTGCATACAATCTTGCCTAACACTCCTCTTTCTTTCCCCATACCAATAGATCATCCTGGTAGCAGCGCGTTCCTGTCAATATCTTTAACAACTGGCTCTTGACTCTCTGAAATACAATAGACTCATTACGTTACAGGTCATTTTACTCACAAAGGAGACACAGGTAGGCCACAGGTATTCTTCAAGTTACTTTAATCCGGTAACCTACATCAAGTCAAGTCATGTCACATCAGGTACATTAAGAAGATAAGGAAGTACATTTAGGGAGGCCACTGGCTCCCACCACCAAGGCTACATCTTACAACAGCCCTTGGATTCACATCCACACTCCACATTCCAATCATACTCCTAGCATTCCATTCATGACATCATAACTTGCATTCAGGGAGAAGGGACCAGGCAGGAAAGTCAATCCTAACACACCTTCTTCCGTTATACCACAGACAAGCACACTACGCAATCAGACAGCAGTGCACACAAGGTCATAACTGACACCTTCCACCAGTGGCAGGTCACCAGCCTGCCACACTGGAGCAATGCCTGCCTCTCATCGGGCCAACAAACGTACAATCCAAACCACCAGGAGGAAACGCTGACGCCTCGGGTCTGACACTGGCGAATCTTAGGGCTGCCACCCCCAAGTACAAACTGCCCCTATATGGGCTGGCACGTATTCCGTTACACCACTACAAGAAAACAGGACTAACCATCATCCTAACGGGCCATTCCAACCAGATGTCTCAAGGGTCGTATGCATACTTTGCCACAACACCCATGACAACATATTTTCTCTCTTTCACTCTCACTCTCACTCTTTCTCTCTCACTCTAACACACTCTCTCTCTCACACACTCTCTCTCACACACTCTCACTCTCTCTCTCACTCTCTCTCACACACACACCCCCTACCTGACCTGCACGGCGAAGGTCCGCTCGTTCAACAAAGTCCCAAATGAACCACGCCCCAGAGTGTTGGCCAGACACCCTGAGCCTTCAACGCCAAACTCCAACCGAGAAGGCTTCACACAACTGGACCAGCTGAACATCGGCACAAAAGATGTTGGAAGTTGCTCAGCCCTCCAGAATCATCTGAAAGTGATTCCAGAATGATTTCCGGTAGACCAAAACGTAAATAGAATAATACAATACAACTCCTAGGTGGGGCACTGGAACACAACCATGAATGCCTAACATCACATCCGCACAAACCCCACCTAAGGAAGCTCAACTACTGTGAAGGCTTCCATCCAATGAACTCCACCACTGGATGCCGGCACAGCAACCCGAGCCATTCTCGACCAGCCCGGCACTGGTCCCTTAACCATTCATCAAACATCCGTAGCTGCATGCATCACCACAAACTCTGCACCACAAAATCACACTATTCAAGCAAGCACTGCAGTCTCTAATTACACTGAATACTTAAACAACTCAACTCGGTGTGATACCATAACCCATTGTCATCCAGAAACTACAGGGTGTGGGCAGGGCCCTGGATGGCAATGGATGGATGGCGTTCAGTTATAGCACATGTTTAGACAGGGTGTGGGCAGGGCACAACACAGTACTTGAAAAGTGCTCCAGTTTCGACAAAGTTATCAAGCAAATAGTCACCAATCGGAACGCAGCCTCGCCAGCAATTGCCATCCATGTTGACGGTGGGCAGTAAGATGGAGTACCCCTGAACAGTGCTCATGGACTGCCTCCGTGCCTTCAAACTGCCTGAGTTGGAAGACTGCATACTCAGTCCCCCTATAGCCTCTGCGATTTCTGCAAACAATCCAGAATGGAGACCGGCTTCCTAGTCACGCCGGGACACATTACTGGGTGCTTTTCTCTAAAGTTCATAGTTGTTCGCTGCATTGCAATGGTCATCTCGGGCATCACTGGCAGCAGAGCACGAACGGCGCCGGCATTCTAAACGATCTAGCTCCCCCAGCGGTCCTGCTGATGTCACCACTCCCACAGAGGATGCAGAGCTAACTAGAGCTCTGCAATACCAACTGTCACTGAAGCTTGTTAGGCAATATTTGGAGTAGTAACCCTGTGGGAGACTATACCACCCTTGTCCTCTTGGTATTCACAAACCCACCTATTGGTATAGGTCTGTACTACACAAGTTGGTAGTGTGACTGAGCAACCAGACTTGTCTCAAGAGGGGTAAATGCGAGCTATAGCATCGAAATCCACAAATACAAGTATCCAAATAACACTTAGACTCAAGGTTTTCTAGTAAAATAAATATTCATTGAATGGTCAGTTTTTAATAAGCATTCTTTAAAAAGGGCAATGTGCAACAATAAAGATATACCTCAAAATACTTTCTCACAATCGAGGCAAAGCAAGTAGATGTTCTTTAGAGATGCTTCATACACACTTCCTACACCCTGATGTGACTTCACTAACTAGGACAGTAATGGCATGTATATATCTTGTAAAATTCTGAGGTTGGTCAAAAGTAAAGGTTAGGAAAGGAAAAAGGTTAACAGGTTCTTAGAGCACGTGAGCACTTTTAAATCTCCCAATGAAGTCTACATAAAAACCTTTCCCAGCAATACTAGTTAAAAACCAATGTATCACCTATGAGGGACAGTTGGAATCGAGGTCAATGGACTAGAAGAGTCTGCATGGAGCCAGGACAGCCAAAGTCAATTGGAGTGAAGTCTATGGAGCTGAGACACTTCTTAGATAGCCAAAAAGTCTTGCACAAAGTTAGTTTGTTGTAGAAAATCACTGTTTGGTCACAAGCTGTTACACTCATGAAAGTTAGAGCTGAGATGAACTCTAGAAAAACAGCTACTGCTAATCTAGACTACAGACAGAGGTAAGTACCCCTTAGACAGCACAGTACCTTAGTTTAGAAGAGGATCCAGCTGGCTACTGTCTTGGTTGCAGTTTTGCAGACCTGGGTTCTTGGGCCTCAGTCGTGGGGACAAGGAGGACGTCTGGAGGACTCCAGCACAGCAGTTCAGAGGTCGGCGGCAGCTAATGGCTCTTTTCAATTCAGCAACATTTCACGGTTTCAACACGTGGTAAACAGCAGCACTGCGTATCTTGGACACCAGTTGGGCTTTCTCCACTCCTTGAGTCCAGCACTCTGGTGAGGTGGCTCGAGCTTGGGTTGTCCTCCTTCGGAAGGGTCCTCAGAAGACTTCTAGAGCTTTAGCCAGCTTACAGACGTTTCACTTGACTACGAATTTCTCGACCCCTGGCACTCAGCTCCAGCAGCAGCAAAGAATTACAACCAGTTGGGGAAGGTCTTCCAGCAGTGTTCGTCTCGAGGTTAGTTGGTCCCAAAAACCCAAGGGAAGAAGTCCTTTCCGGTGCTTGTCTTGACAATTAGGAAAAGTTTCAATAGAGCAGCAAGGCTTCACCGGGCAGTCCAATGGTCCAGGAGGATGCAGCAAGCTTCTCTACACTATTCCATCAGATGTTTCGTCCAGTGGTCGACTCTGCCTTCAGTCCAAGAAGCCTCACCTTGTTTGCAGGTTTCTCCCTTCATGCACAGCCTAGCCGTCGCTCGCACAGCAGGGTGGCTGTCCTGCAAGGACAGGGCTGGGTGCATTCATGGCCCTGATCATGGTTTGCCATTTCTTGTTTGTGAGGTCTTTCTTGAGTTTTACTCTCTGCGCAAAGCAAGGTTTGAGTCCTTCGTTTGTTTTGCCTTTGGCGGGCTTCAGTACTGAAACCGGCATCTGGCTCCAGTGTCTGGAAGGGCAGCAAGTGAGGGAGGTTCCCAAACTCCCCTGTCCTTTGTCTTTAGGAATGCCACAATGCATGCTGGCTGGCTGGCTGGCCTTTCATTGCCTTGTGGAAGCAACAATCTCCTTTAGTGCACTCTTGGGGTTTTCAATACGCTGCTCACGTCCCTTGGTCCGTTGCTTTGCTCCAGTAGGTTCGCCTTCGTCCTGGACGTTCTGCTCTTACTCGTTTTCCACCTTGCTCAGAGTATGTCTCTAGGTTCCGCCTTTTATCTGTGTGAGGAGAGCTAATCGGGTGTATGCACTTGAAGTCAAGTGCCTGACCCGATATGCGGAAAATGTCCAGTACGGTGTATAAGAGTTAGTCTCTCAGTCGCCCTCTTATTCGGCCTGGTGTTTTGCTGAAAATGGGGTGTGGGGTTGGGAAGTCGGGGGAGTTGGGTCGTCAGATCCTAAAAAATAGGAAGGGTTGGATGTACAAAAAGGGGGGGGAATACAGTATCTCACCATCGGCTGCCTCACCCCCACTCCCTGAAGATCCCTCACCCTGGTGATCCTCATGCACTGGTCCACCCACAGGCACTGGATCCAAAAGCAATGGTGTGTTCTGGCCACCTGTATGACAAGTCCCCGAGGATAAGCGGGCGAGACACCTTTTGGTTTCTCACAAGGGGGGGACAAGTGTTCGGGAGATTTATGTTTTTGCTTCATCTCCTCTCCTAGTCAGACCCACAGCACATTTTGCTGGACTTTTTTTTTCTTTATATCCTGAATGAGTAAGCCTTTTTCCAGTCATTCATTCTTATGGGCTCTGTCTTTTGGAACTCTGTTCTGTGTTTTACCTTTTACTATGGAGTCTACTTTTCTCCATATCTTTTTTGTAATCTGTGTTTTACTTTTGCAGCACACATCTCCTTATGGGCAGTGTTGCTGGGAATCTTTTGGGTTCCCCTTTCAGATACGTTCTTTATCCTTACTTTCTACTGTACTTAAGGATAGAGGGATACTTACTATCCCTACTAAAACTTTATATTATGAGAGATAGACACACACCACCTTGTGGAGTGCCATGGGGATACTTAGTATTACCATTCTCTCTGCTCCTATGATTTTTCTGTCACAATGACAACACTAAAGTTATGGCTTGTAGCGGTGGACGTGTTCTATCAACTATTGTGCTATTTTCTACCGCAGACTGTATTTGCAGTCCCAGTTGTGCACAATAGTCACTTGTTGGCTCCTTTCTTTTTTTGTCATTTGTAGCGTGGCTGTTTTGTGTGTGTGTGTCGTGTCTTTCGTGTCTTCGGTGGGGAACCCTTTGGTGTCCCTGCCTAGGCCGCAGTTTGTTTGGGTAGGCAGAAAGTGGGAGAGGAGTTTTTCACTCCCCTGCCCTTTGTCTGCCAGAGTGTCTGAATGAAACCAGCTCCCACTGGGGACCTGGCTGTCCTGATTGCACAGCCACCCGCCCCTTTCTGTAAACTGCTGAGGGAGATTGCAGAGGAGCATGTGCTGAAACTGAATAAAAGGTGAGGTTCCTGAGGTGTAAGGCAAGTCCACCACTGGAACTTCAAGTTACCGAAGAAGACGACGACCAGAGACGCCAGCTGTCAGCAGCCCGGAGCACACATGCACATACAAACATGGATCAACGACCCCCATACTGTAGTTGGATCATTGCATAAGAAGCATACTCGTGGTGCCACCCCAACCAACACTTGTGAAATGCAGGGAAAGGCCACTTGGACCCTGTCCTGGTGCCTTTGGCACCAGGCTCTTAGTGTGAGTGAAGAATATTGAAGGAACTAGTGACATCCTGTTCCTCCAACATGGCGGGGTATTGAGCCAGAGTCCCTGTCTACACGTGGCCCAATGTATGGGTGTGGCCTGCTTATTTGGTTGTGGCTTCCTATATAATCCACACTCCTGCCTTGCACCGTGCTTCGCGTTATTCTCCCGATAGCAGCATAACGCTCATCGTGACCGGTGACCTGCAAAAGAAGAAGCATTAGAATCCTTGATCGGCTCCAGCAGCTCAAACACAGCAGAACTACACTCACCTGGATATTCTGACCATCCTGGCCCGCAGCAAAAGCTCTTTTGAGGCATCCAGAGCTCCTGGCTCGTTCAAGGCACCGTGGCAGTCTCATCCTACGGAGCGGATTGCTGCATCTGAATCAACCGGCAACTGCAAGAGAAAAGAAACGAAAAGTAAGCATATGAAAGCAGAGTTGGGAAACGCAGCGCATCCGCGAATACAACATAATTACAATCTTAGTGTACGCATACCACATCAGTACAGGTGTGAAGGACCTGCACAGGACTCTTCCCTCCATCTGTTAACCACGCCGAAAAAATACTAACAATGCAAACTGGCTGAAATCAAGCCACACATTAACAAGGAAAGAACTGTTGATCAAAAAAACAAGGAATAGTCAAGGACAAACCAGCAAGTATAGAGTCCCTACCAAGTCATTGCCGCAGCTGGACTGGGCTTAGACTTAACAGACTTGCTAACCAGTGAAGCAACTTGGTTGCACTTAAACGCAGAAATACAGACTTGCGCCCCTGCTGAGAGCAAGCAGGACTGAGAACTTGCCTACAATATTCACAAGGTGAGGAGAATTCCGGGGTGGGAAACCAAGGGACCAGAGACACAGGAATAGTGGGAACTAAAAGAACACTGGCAGATTTCATTGATCGTTATTTCCTCGTTGTAGGAGGTGATGCCAGAGTAAACCAGGCAGTCATCACACGTTCAGCAACACCGAGCCCCCCCCGCAGAGACAAGGTGAGCGTAACACCGGCAGACCCTTTGTAATACCGTAAAGCGACCACTGCTGTCCTGACCCCGTTTTCTATGCGAGAGAGGAACTCCGAAGAGGAGGGCTCCTTCCCTTTTGGCTGGTGTGACCAACCAGCCCTGAGACGAACTACAATTGATCCATCTCCCGAGGTGCTGTGAATTTGCAGAGCTGCAGACCGTGAATACCAGGAGACTTCTGACCCAATCGTAGTGCATCGTCTTGCTAAGGCTGGATCCGTACAAGTCTCTGCTGAGCTCCAGGTGAACCGCTAGAGATACAATACGACTCGTCCAAGTCCCCTCACCAGCGTGCAGGAATGGAAGTGTATTGGCCGGGCGAATAATGTCCTTTGTTGGTGCTGCAGAAAAGGTGCCAAAACCACAAACTGATCAGATCAGCTGAAGAAATCGGTGCCAGAAGTCCTTCCTCGAGACTTCTGCTGAGAGATCCCCGTTCATTGTCCTGCCTTTTTGTCATCCGGCAAGGAATCTTGAGACTGGTTCCAGCAATGCCACATCGAGTAGAATCCAGCCATGAACATTTCTTATAATCGAGAAAAGGTATTGCTTTACTTGATGCAATAATTCAAATAAGAGTGTTGGAGTGCGTGTAGAGGTGTCCAGGGTGCCCACTCTTAGCCAAACTATTGGCTTGTGCCCCTTTTGTGAGTCCTTTAACATGGTCACAACGTTTTGTCAATTCTTCTAGCATCTTGAATTCGAGACTGAAAGTATCCACAGGAACCTTTGCTGTGCTGCTGCTTCATGAGACTTTAAGCCCTCTACAAACTGATTTTTGCACATAGTTGGGGATCAAACTTTAAAAGTGTCAACTTGTGCTAAAACTGCCTCCTAGAAATTTAAGCTCTGCTACTGTTTGACTAACCCACTGTTTTCCTTCCAAAAAGACTCTATCTTATGTGGTTTTGCTAGCTAAATACAATTACTGTATATCTTTGTCGGTGCTCAAGTGCACGGTAATAATGATAATACAGTAGAACTGTTATTAGTGTCAACCTCTGGAACAATTGTAACCGTGAGCAACTACAAACTAACTGTCCTTTGAAAAGTATCTAAACGTATTCCTATGTATATTGGTTTAATGAATTAAGTATTTTAAGACATTCTTTGTGTAATTTAATCTGTATTTTAATATACATGTGGAAGTGTTTCTTTGATCTGCTTTACTATCTGGTTTCAATGTAATTACCTACAGCTCACATCTTCCTCTTATGATGAGCCTGACTGCTCTGCCACTCTACCAAGTTTCCATGAGTAGCAGAGACTGATACTAAGAGTTGGGAACCTGTATACCATTGGGATAGTTTTAGGATGTGTTTCCTCAATTAGAGTTTGGGAAAACTTAAATTAACAGACGGCTGCTGCGAGATCTCTTGCAGTGTCCTTTCTTTAGTCTGCCTGACCAAAGATCCTGTGACCTGGGTCTGCTGCTGCTGCATCATGGGGGCATCATGCTGCATCCTGTTCACATTCGAGGTTATGTTATCGAAGCTCTGCATACTGCGGCTATTACCCAAAGGAGTCTTGGGAATGTTACTGAACCCCACATGGGTAATCGTAGAGAGTAGCGGAGAATGAGAAAAGGAACCATACTGATCAGTGGGGGGATATAGAAAGGCTTTTAGAGCATTGCGTACATTTTAAATAATAGTCAGTGAGCGGTAGAGCCAGGGTTAGGGTGTTCCAGAGTTGAGGCCCCGCCACAGAGAATGCCTGACTCCCAACAGGGCTTTTAATTTATTTATTTTAAACCGGGTACGCAAACGTTGGTAACCAGCGGAGAGTATGCCCTACAGGGGCATAAAGAATGTTATTTTTTTCTCACAAATACAAGGCCCCCTAGTCGTGCAATGCGCAATGAATAAGGCACAAGGCCTTAAACTTCACTCAGCCTTCCACAAGGAGCCAGAAGAATTTATTCGGAATAGGGGAGGTATGGGAACATTTTGGAAGGCCCGCCACCATCGGGGCTGCTGTGTTTTGACGACCTGAAGCCTCTGGAGTATTTGGGCTGGTCCAGCAGTGTGGCGTTTTAACCATACCTGCGCAGACAACTACTGGGCCCTTCATGTTAGCAGGGATTATTGGCACCAGTCTTTTTTTTAAAGTTCTCAATTTAAACAAAACAGAGCTACTTCTGCCACTAATCTGTAATTCAGGGGAGAGGGACGTAGAGATCTTCACACCAAGATTTTTACTAATTCTACAGGGGAAGGAGGTTTCCCTAAGAAGGGGGTCAAAATGTGTCAGTTAAAGATGGGGGACCACCCACCAATACCTTGGTTTTATTCCCATTCAAGCTTAAGCCAGTTTTGGCTCATCCAGGCACCAATGTCCGCCGAACATACTTGCAGGCAGGTTGCTGCTTCCTTGGAGTTAGGATCAACTTGAAGAATGAGTTTGGTGTCATTGGCATATGGTTAAAATTGGCAACCATGATTGTGTATCAGATTAGCCAGAGGACGAACATAAAGATTGTACAGCAAGGCGAAATTGCCAATCCTTGCGGGATCCCGCATGACGGAGCCACAGGTGTTGACCTAAATGGGGGGCAGGGAACAATGTTTGGGAGTGGTCCGATAAAAGATTTTAACCACTCCAAGGCTGCACCGGTAATTCCCACCTCCACGAAGAACTGACACAAGATGGTATGATCAAAAGTGTCAAACGTGATGGAGAGGTCCACAATGATAAGGAAGCCCACCCTGCCCTGATCTGATTCTAGCCTAATCATCCGTTACCGAAGCCAACACAGCCTCCGTCCCCCGAAGGGGCAGAATCCTGATTAATGGGGATATAGAATTGCAGCTTCCTCAAAAAGTATGACGCTGAAATTAACTGGAAGCGAAGAATCAAGAGTTGATTTCTTTAGCAGTGGTGTTATTAGGGCATGTTTCAAAATTGAGGTCATTTTCCCAAACCCAAAAAAAACTGACTGCTAGCGTTATCAAGGGTGAAATCTCACCAATAATGTTCTTAAGCACTTTCAGAGGAATAGGGTCTAAAGGTGAACAGGATTTCAATGGAAGGATGGTTTTGTGAACTTATTATTAGTGACGTAGGCGAATGTCGAGAGTTGTCTGGTTGGCCAGAAGACGAACAGATGGAGATGGACGGTGCAGGTGTCGCCACTGTCTGCCTCAAAATGTCTCTCCTAATATTCATAAGAAGTGTGAAAGAATATTGCATAGAGATTGAGAGGGAAGCACTTTAGAGTAGATCATACTGGGGGAGAAAAGCTTGCTCGCTACTGAAAACAGCCATTTAGTCTTTTTCAGAGCTTTTAAAATCATAGTACAAAAATATGCAGTTTTTGCTGCTTTAATATCTGTGTGGTATCTTGGGCGGCACTCTATCATCGTAGTTCTTTCTTTCTGCACGGTATTTGGAGCGACAGACTCTCTCAGCTCGCCGGTATAAAAGTCTGGAAGAGTGTAAGGAATCCGTGAACTAAGGAAGGTTTCTTTTTTCTTTTTTTTTTCTCTTCTAGAATTACTTATTTTGAAGGGGGCCAAATCGACTGCAGCAACAAAAGCTGCTTTTAATATAGTTAATCAGTCTGAGCTGCACAGCCCCACCAAAATGGGACTGAATTAGTGAGGGAAGAACAGTAGGATCCACTTTCCGCCAGGAGCGTCTCAGGCGTTTGGCAAACTATCCAATGGAAGAGATGAGGATAAAAGCATTGTGAAAGGCACTAAAAAGTGGTCGGACCACACCACAGGAAGGCAGGTGTGCACAGTAACTGCATTCTCTGTGGCAAAGATGAGATCAAGTGAGTGGCCCTTTTAGAGAGTTGCGCGGTAACAAATAGAAGCAGCTGTAGGTCTGCCAACAACTATGGCCATAACGATCAGAAGGATCGTTGGGCCAATGTTCAAACCCCCCAAACAAAGAAGAAAGGGTATTTCGGCTGTAGATCCACAATCCAGTCAGCGAAGGTCTCTACAAACTGGGGATCAGACCGTGGTGCATGATATATGGTTAAAACATATAGGGCCTCATTATGAGAATCCCGCTAAAAACGGGGTCATTACCGGCATGGAGGAAGTTGCGGGTCCGTGCTCCTTTGACGCCGCTAATAGCGTCTGATTTCGAGTGCGCGAGCACGTGTGAACCCCCATGCCGGTAATGGCCATACTGCCATGCCGCTAAAGGGCCTCCAACCCCCCGATAGCACCATCACGGGACCCGCCAATACTGCCTCCGCCAAGGAGCAACCCCTTAACAAGGACCCGGTAATAACATGCTAATACCGCGCTCGTAATACCGGACCCGGAAGTAACGTCATTGCGTCGGAACTGGAAATGCACCGGCGGCTATCTTCAAAAACACAATCAATTGCAATCCTCCCAAACCACCACTGCTACAGAGGAGAGATGAGGGCCATTTTGTAAATCATGTCCAAGGCAACCCCTAAAACCACCAGCCGCCTGCGCAAGAAGCACTTCTCAGATGAGGAATTAAATATGTTGGCAGATACCCTTGCTGCCCATGCCGATGAGGTATCCATGAATAACCTCAAAAGGGAGGTGCAGCTGAGGAAGAAGGAAATTTGGGAGAGGTAGCATGCAAGGTGTCTGTGGTAGGCACTCCTCCCCGGACAGTCAAAGACTAGAAAAAAAGATGGGACGACCTCCGTCTCAGGGTCCGGAACATCCTGGCCAGCAATCGGAGGGAGGCCATGCACACTCACTGGTGAAACTCATGCGCTGGGAGGAAACCTGCAGCACAACCATCCAGATGGAGTCGATGGAGGGCTTCGGGGAAATGGAAACGGGTGCTGCGACATCTGGAGAAGGAGGTACGTGACCCTGCAAACACCAGTAGGCCAAACCATGACGTAGCGCAACTGATGTGAAAGTGAGCCGAGCCAAGGCAATGCATGGCCCATCGTACACACATTTACAGATCCATGACCAGATGGAGGCCCAAACCCTGCCACACTGAATGCATGCTGTGTGCCAATCCCATAACCAACAGACAACCACCCCACAGGGACCATTTGCATGTAACACATCACACAAAGCCCAATACAATGGCATACCACCTGGTACGCATCAGTGCCGAATGGAGATGCCACGGCTAATGCCAATATGCCCCCCCTTGAAACTACCCTGTGTGATACACCTGTAAGATTGCAATGCATGAGAAATGAAATACTGGACAGCACCATCTCATGCTTCTTGCATGTAACCCCATCACTGATGCCCTGCATCTCTTCCTCCCCCACAGGCACTGACGGAGAAGGTGGGAGTCAGGACCCTGCCACAGGCCATCTACGTCCAGGGCCAGACTGCCTGGCGCTGGCAATCCACCTCTGGGGCAGCACCGGAGCCCACAGTCCAATCCGGGCAAGTGCACAGGCCATGCAGGCACACGAGGACACCACAGCAGCGGACGTGACTGCTACCACAGAGCTGCCAAAGGGGAGGCTGATGGCATCCAATCCGCTGCCACAAGCTCCGTGAGTGCGGCAGCAGCCACAGCCCCACTCAGTGACATTGATGTAGGAGCGGAGGAGTATGTGGACCTAGATGGGACAATCCATGTGGAATGTCCACACACCCCAAGCCCCCTGTCCACCCCCCAACACGCCACTCGGGGCACACTCTCCAGCCCCATGCTGGATTCTGCAGTTCTACTGCACTGTTCCGAACTCGGTACCACCCCAGAGGCCAGCTCTGCAATGGCACTCCCTGCCGCAGCACCCTCAACCTCTGCTGCTCCCAATGACTTGGAGGCACGGCTGTCAAGGGTGGAGGCAAGGCAGGACTCCATGATTGACCTTGTGCGCCAATATGTGGCTGACGGCGAGGAGACACAGCGAGAGATCCGTCAGGCCATTGCTGGGAACACTGCTGCCATCAATGCCTGTGCAGTCATGATCCGTGATGGTTTGGGGGCCGTCCCGCAGGTCCTGACCAGCATACTACAACACATGCAGCACCAACAACCTGCGCCGGCCGTGCCAATCCCAACTGCATCCACCCCTTCCTCCACACCTGCATCCTCCGCACCCTCCAGCCCTGTGCGGATGACAAGGCCGAGTGCAAGGCAGACCGAAATGCTGCCCCCGGACACAAAAAAGCCTGCAAATAGTGTGGGGTGACAATGGGTGAGGGGGGAGGTGGTGTTGGCGGTGTATAGGGGATTAAGGGGGGGTTCATTGGGGGGTATTGGATGTTCATTGGCCAGTATGGGGTGGTCATTGGAGGGTATGGGGTGCTTGGGTGTTTTGGGGATAGAGGGGAGGGCGTGTGAATCGTGGGGTGAGGAAGCACTTTTCTGTAATTTTTATTAATACACCCATTGTGTGCAAAATCATTTAATCCCTGGACATTGTTCATTTTGTGTGTCCATTCAATTCAGGACAGCGCACAGTGCCCAACTCCCCACACACCCTGTGTTCATGTCGACACGGTCCCAGTGCTCAGTGTAGCACTGACACATAACCATCAACGTCCCTGTGGTTCAGAAGTAATCGTCAATCAGTGATTGGCGTACAACACGGCCATCTTGTGCATCACGTACTGGCAGGGGTGCTGCTTCTCCGCCATCATCATCCTCATCATCCTTACCCGATGCATGCATGTCAACGTCAGGTGCCAGTGGTACATTTCTCTGAATGGACATGTTGTGCAGCATGACACAGACTATGGTGATATTTGCCACCTTCTCAGAGCCATAAAGGAGTGCTCCACCAGACCTGCTTAGGCAGCGGAACCGTGCCTTCAACAGGCCAAAGGTCTGCTCAATCACGACACTGGTACGGGTATGAACCTCATTGTACTGCTCTTCGTGCCTGTTACGCGGGTTCCGCACAGGGGTAAGTAGCCACAGCTTCATGGGATATCCTCCATCACCTGCATGGGGGCACAAGGAGGTTTCTGTGAGTCAATCTGAGCTGACACCCTTAGGAATCACGGCTATGGCCGCAGCTATGTGGTGTTGACATGCACATGTCCCTGTATGTATGCACACAGATTGGTTTGATACATTGTATAATGCAATATGGCCTGCTTGTGCGTCTTTCATGTTTTCAGTGATGTACGGCATTGCTCTTTTGTATGGCATTGATGTGTCATGTTTGGGTTGGGATGTTCAGGTCAACAGTGTTTAGTTCTGAGTGCATGGTCCACTCACCCCCCTATCCCATCCAGGTGGAGTATGCATCCCCTCCGAATCCCACCCAGGTGGAGTATGCATCCCCTCCCCCAATCCCACCCAGGTGGAGTATGCATCCCCCCACCTCACCACCCCGATGCACTGCCATGGCCCAGGCAGGAAACTTACCGAGCAACCAGGCACGTCGTCCAGCATGTTGCTCCATGTGACGGGGTAGCGTGGAGTTACGCAGCACCATGGCATCATGTGTAGATCCGGGATATTGGGCGCAACAATGTGTGATGATCTTGCTGGAGTCGCATACCATCTGCACATTGATGGAGTGGTATTGCTTGCGATTGCGGTACACCGCCTCTATTGCATGAGGGACAATCAATTCGATATGGGTGCAGTCGAGGGCACCGATGCAATTGGGCATGCCTGCCAGTGCATGGAAGCCTACTTTAGTGTCGGCAAGCTCCTGGGCAGTCTGTGGTCGCGATATGTGGGTGCTAGCATGCTTCAGGAGGGAATCCAGCACTTGGGTCAGCATGCATGAAAAGAGTGGTTGTGATATACCATGCAGCTAGCCCACTGTGTGCTGGTAGGTGCCTGTGGCAGTAAGTGGAGCACAGACACCACCTTTAGTAGTGGGGGGGTGGCATTGCGTATTTCTATGAGGCTGACGATGTCGTGTATCATGTCCACTATGGTGGTGATGGTGTCCCGGTCCAACCAGTACAGGGTGTGGATCTGCTCAGGGGTTAGATTGAATGGACTGGGTCTGATGCAAGGGATTGGTGGCTGCCTACTTGGTACCACTGGCTGCACTGGTGGAAATTGCTGGGCCTTTCTCACCCTCCTTCTCCTCTTGCGTCTCCTCTGTGCTGCCTGTTGTTGTAGCTGTAGCTGTTTTGTTGTTGCTGTAGTTGTAGCAGTACAGGCATGTCCTCCAGCCCCATGATTGCAACAGCTGGTGGTATCATTTTGGTGTGGAAAGGGGTGTGGTGTGTGGGTGTACTCCTTTCGTACTGGGAAAGGCTCCATTGACTGCACCTGTGGTGATTGTGTGCACCTGTGGCAGTTGCCTACACTGCAGGTTGCTATTTACGGGTAGTACGCGATGCCTGAATTGCCGCCGTCGTGCAGGCCCTAATTACCGCCATCGGGATGCCGGTAAGTGCATGCCTGTGTAACTTGTTATGTCCTCCTATTACTGGCATCCCGGAATTTGCTTCGCGAAGGGGCACGTGAATGTGCACATACCGGTATGAAGGGACACGGTACAGGCGGTGGCAGTATTGGTGGGTTGTCGGGTCATAATGGCCCGGAGCTGTTAACGGTAATACCATTCCGCCTTCCTATTTTCATTACCTCCATGCTCGTAATGAGGCCCATAGTGTCTGGGTGGGAGAAGGAAACTCTAGGGAACAAACCTTCTATCCCCTTCAAGGAGGGATGTTTATACAGGTACATGGTAGGTATCGTTGGTGTAAAAAAAACAAAAAAACACCACCAGGGTGGGTTGCCTTTGTGTCAACATGGATAAATGCGTAGCCTGGAGGCAAAGCTTTAAAAAGGTCGGGAGCAGAGCTATCAGAAATCCATGTTTCTGTAATGCAAACTATATCGGGGTCATGTGTAAGTAGCAAATCACATTTCCAGTCGATGACTGATTAAAGATCCAGTAATTAAAAACCCATATACCACAGGTGAGGGTCGGTTTAGAATGAAAAATCATCAGTCCAATGTCTGGGCCACACAGTGTTTGGGGGAGCCAGGGTCCAGAGCATAGTATGTGAGTAGTGATAAGGATCCAGCTTACATACAAGCTTCAAGTCCTAAACGAGTTGAGAATCAAGGTTTTGTGCCCAGGGCCTAGACGGGCACAGACTGGCTTGCCTTTTGCATGCCAACAGCACGCATTAGGCAAGTCCGCTGTACCTCCAAGTCTGCCTGGATCTATAAGTCAGAGCAGGAGAGTCATCTGACACACAACATGTAGGCAGCAATCAAAAGTGAAGCTACACTGCAAAGTCGGCAAATATTAAGTTAAGTAAAAGAAAGCAGTACAAAATCTGGGAATAGATGCACAAATGTTAAAAGCACACAATAAGAGGGGATATTTATGGGAAGGGAGCACACCCTAAATACTGACTAATATTTAAAACCACACGGAACAAACTCAAAGCCCTTTACTATCATTACAAGCTACAGTGAGACTCCTGGTAGAACTTACCTAGAGTTGCTTTACTGCTCCTGTGTTGCCGGAGTGCTTATTCATGCTTTCGCAATCCAGATACGCCCAGGCCTAATGCTTGGTTGCCTTCAGGGAGCCTTCCCTGATATCCCTGAACCCTTTCTCCAACAAAAAGTGTTACTTACTTGCTACCTAAGACTTCTTGTGGAACTTTTGAACTTTCTACAGTTTGTGCCTTGCTTGTTTGACCCTCCAATCTGACCCTGAGACACTCATAAGTAGATGGGGATGGACTCCTAAAGCCCAAGGCTCCAGTGAAATTATTGGAACATATTCACCTGCCTTATGTTGGTGGTTGATGTTGCTGTTGGTACTCTTGTTCAGAAGGGAATTGCCATAGCATTTTGGTGCTAGACTGCCCATGTGGGCGGGACAAAAACTGATATGCAAATGGATATTTCCCATCTGTGAAAGGCAAAATAAGAGGTGATGGCTGGAAGGTTTAGAATACATCTTAACCTCTGGCATTGCTCTGGGCAATCCTCCACACCATTGTTCTTTGCCTGCCAAGCTTTTCAAAAGGGGAAAGACCATATTCAATATAATATCCGGCTTGGTCCCACCCCCAAAGGGGGAGCCCAGACATGGGTCCTGTGCCTGCTGTGCCTAGAGACCCAAGCTACTCCTCATTGAGGCGCTACAAGGCCGAAACATGTTTGGGGATCCTTGTGGTCTCTTGCAGAAGCGATGTGACCTAACAGTTCGGGCTGGACTGCCCCTTTTGTGGTGGGGCCAAGCCTGATTTGCATATGGTCTTTCCCCTTCTGTAATGACTGTAATCACCAACTCTCACGAAATTACACTAGCTACCCCTCCAACTCTTAGTCCCCTTTAGACAGCCTGCCTACAAATTAGGGTCCAAGATGTCATCCTACCTAGCTGACAAAATCACCATCTCAAGAGGAAACTGCAACACCATTTACCAAGGTATCGCTACACTGGAATCCAAGACATGTAGAAAGAACAGAAAACAATCATTCTTCTGCTGTGCTCCTACAGTGTGGAGCTCCCTCCCTCTTTCAATTCAGTAAAGAACTGAAAACTCTGCTCTTCAAAGAACACTTCACTCACAAAGGAGGACCATAGACTGACGACACATTCCTCCCACCACTTTGTACCTCTCCTTCTTTTGTACAGTGCTGTGCTACTTTCTATCTACACAAAAAACAAATGAAGACCTACAAATGTGAAAAGATACATATTTTTGGATACCTCAAAAAGCTGACCTTTTGTATTTTTGGAAACCATAACATTTCCCAGGTAACGGTATGTTAACCTAAGCAGACATTTCCAAACTATAAGCAGGTGAGAAAAAGCTCCCAGGTATTTCGATTTCTTCAACAAGGTGGACATAGGCTTTTTACAATCTATGTCCTAAAATAACTTCATGTGAGTGAAGGACATGCCAATGCTACATCCCAGTGGAATGTGGGGTCTTACCGAGATTGACCCTCCCCAGCAGTTGCTTGGATAAAAGGCTTCCAAGACCCTGCTAGCTTAAGCTCTAGAATGGCTGCAAGAGCCACTTGCTGCAAGCTGGAGCTACCTCTGGAGAATAAGGCGCTCGAACATAAGATGCAGCAAACCTAATGTCCACATGAGATGCAAATTAAATTCGTCAATTTTTTTATATTCATCCTGATATGCTTAAAATGTATTTCAGATGTGTCCTAAAACTGCTTTGTACACCTTCCTCCCCCAAACAATGTGCTAATGCCACATAATCTGTTTGTATACAAGTTGCCTGGGATGACTAAAGGCTTCATGCAGAAGTTAAATGGCTCCCAGCATTTTCCATCCATGTGGTATCCACAGTGCAATTCACACCTCCAAAGTAAAGTATCTTGTTTGAAGACTGACTAAGAAAAATGTTCATGAGCTGTACTTTGTGTTTATCATTCCGCTAATCCTCCCTATATGCTGTATCTGAAACCTTTTTGTGGATGGAAAATAGAATTTGATTCATTAGAGAGACCATGGGCACTAAATAGTGGTCAATATCCAATAGTTTCACTTTCCATAGAATGAAAATTTGTCATCTTTTTCTCGGTTTGGACAGTTGCAATCATTGCAGACTAAGACATGCTCTTAATGCGAAGATGTTTGGCTAGCAGATAGCAAGTATCCAAATTAAAGTGTCATTCTTGTAATTTGAGAGAAGGATTCTTACTTAAGCGAGTTTAACTAAAAAGACAATCGCCAGCCTAATCTTTTCTTTTTTTTTTGAGCTTGCAGAAAGCAGATGTTTCCAAGAAATTATTTTCCCAACAAAAGCAGGACTATGTGCTGATGCTATTTTTCACCATTAAAGTAATGATATCAATACCTCTCAGCTCATGAATTTGTTTATCGTCCATATTTTGTAATTCTATGCAACAGACGTCTTAATAAACAAATTGTAACCAAGAGCAATACAGTGCACATTTATCTGCTTTTATTATGTTTTGCAGAAATAGTAGGTGGTGCAGATACCCCATATGAAAAAGGAATTTTCAACCTGGAATTGATCATTCCTGAAAGGTAGGTTTAAACTATAAGTGTGTTTGTTAGTTCCAAACCTCCATGTCAGGACTCTTGTTTTAAATGTATTAAGCTCCACCCCTTCCCTCTGGAGTCTGTTTTCCCACTATCATCTGGTGTATTTTTAAGATCGCATCATAAGTGTGTGTGTGTGTGTGTGTGTGTGTGTGTAAACCTGTGCTGCATAAGCTATGCTGATCACCCCTCATCTGCCTACTAAGGAATACCACTGAAGCTGCTTCCGTCTCTTGTCCCCCCCCACAGCCCCATGTTCCAAGTAACTGCCAGATTTTTTTTGACACATTGTTTCTCTCTCTATATGCCATTAGTTTTCCCCATCCAGCTTGTGCATTTACCGAGTAAATGTATTCTGGAACACCTCTGGGAGGACCCCACATTGAGCCAGTGCAATTTCAAAATTATTTTAGGTAACGATGGATAACATTGAATAATCTACCTTGAGATGTGTTCTTAGAAGGCTCCAACGTCTCCCAGTGTACGTGCTGATGTGATGTCCGCTAGGAAAATGGTTTTCAGTGCAAGATTCTTCAGTGGTTTGAATGAAGGATATTGTAGAGACTTTATCACTAAAGAAAGATCCCATGGCAGAGTGTTCGAATAATCCCCAGGTCTTGTCGTTGGAAAGCTTCTAGATGGGCGACGCACCAGAGCTTTGCTGTTCCAATTGCCCCTCTGTGCTTCCTGGAATTCTTTCTCGGCTGAGCTGGGCCCTGAGATTAGAAATGGTAGTGCATTGGTTGAACCCATTGCAAAAACAAAGTCATATTTCACAAATAACTGCTTGCGTATTTCACACAGCAAGCTATGATGTTATTCCAGTTTGTATACTATTTCTGAAGAGTCGCCAGTCTTTTAGACTGCTGGATTGTAGTCAATCCCTCGTTCTGCAATCCCCTCTCCTTTCAGTCTCCTAACAACATCATATGAGGCTGATACCTTGACCCTAATCATCCTGCCTGAGTGGAGATGAACATTTTGGCCTGATCCATACTGGGGAATGTTGGGGAGATGTATTATGTTTATGCTTCATCCCCTCTCCCAGTCAGACCCCCAGCACTTTTTGCTGGACTTGTGGACCTTTTTCCTTAATCCTGAATGAGTGGAGCCTTTTACCACTCATTCATTTTTACGGCTGTCTTTTGAAAGTCTGTTCTTTGTGTTTTACTGTCCTATGGAGTCTACTTTCTTCCATATATCTTTTTAGGCATCTGTATTTTACTTTTTCAACACACAGCTCCTTATGGGCAGTATTGCTGGGAACTCTTTAGGGGGCACCTTTATTCTTTTCTATATCCTAGAGTAACTACAGTTTTCTACCACAGCCTATGTCCATAGACGCAGTAGTGCACAATAGGGTCACCCAAGTACTAACTTGGTGGCGCCTTTTTTCGCCATTGCTAGTGTGGTTTTACTTTGCCAACCCTTCTACTGTCCTGGGAGGGGGAGCCCTGTGTGGGTGTTTTTGCCTTTGGCAGAAACCCTTGGGTGTCCCTGTGTCATGATTCCTGGCCCTCATGTCACCAGCCCTCCAAGATGTCAGGCTGGAGCCATGCCACGATCACTACATGGCCCTCAAGGGCCTCTCCATCCCTCCAAAGACCCACTTGGAGTCAGAATTGGCACTTGTGATACCAGACTCACTCACTCCCGTACGATAACATTGGGGAATGGACTTGTAGTGCATTGATGGGGACAAGATGGATGCCCCCACATATTTCAGTTCCCAGAACTGCATGTGCAGTCTAGTCTTTTGGGTGTGGATCCGCCCAGAGACACCTGGGATACCCAGAGACTATTTAAGCCACGCCCATGCTGAGAAACATGCTTTGTGTTTTCTGCACCTGCAGCATGACACAACGTGTTCGGATCGGTCTCCAGTAGGCCTGCATCTTTCTTCTGCGCTCAGCTCCTGCAAGAACACCGTTAGGAACAGCCTTACCTTGCAGCGCTTTCATTCATCGCTCCTTCTGTTCTGCGGGCATCTTCGGCGGTGTCATTCCCATCCCGGCACGCCGCTTCCTAAGGAAAAGGGAAAAGAGCAGAAAAAAAAGGCATTAGTAAGCATTCAGCAAATCTTCGCTTATTTTTAAAGACTGTACGAGCTTCAAACGCTTACCTGAATCCCAGCCGCTCTGGGGGAACTCTGTCCCTGGAACTTCTCATCCATCTGCAAGAGGGAAAAGACCCTCCAGGTTAGCGTAGAAACATCTAGAGGCGCCGCATACCGCGCTTACTCACTGCATTTCTTCTTCATAACCGGCATCCACACTGAAAACGTCACGGCACATAAAAGGCACAGAAAAATACAAATACGAAAGGGTCGCATCGCGCTCCCACTCGCCTTCAGCGCTACGCATCTCTGCAGCACGTCGCCATCCCCGGACGCCGGCCATCATCTAAGGAAGGAAAGGAACGGAGTTAAAGAACTGTTCAAAAGACTCATTATACTTACCTGTCGGACTCTTGCAAGTGAAGTAAGTAGGCAGCAACGAGCCTGCATCAATCAACGCGCCCCTGCTCTGAAAGCAGGGTGGAGAGCACACTTTCAAAGAAAAAAAAGTGAGCTGTGGATCAAAGGGAAGGTGTTGGACCCCGGGGAAGAAGGGGTTCAAGCACACAGAGACAATAGGGAGTTAAACTCTACCAATCCTGTGTTTCAGGCCCAGCCTCCAGTCGAGTAGACTCTAGGGAAGGGTTCGAGGTCGTGAGAGGTCAGAACAGGCTGAGTGACGTCCCCGTGGATACCACGTGAGCGTTACACCCTGCCTAGGCTCCAGTGTGTCTGGGCAGGCAGGAAGTGGGGGAGGAGTGTTTCACTCCTATGCCCTTCTACCTGAGTGCCTGAATGGAACCAGCTCCCTCTGGGGGTCGGGCTGTCCTGATTGGACAGCCAACCACCACTTTCTGTAAATTGCTGAGAGAGAGATTGAAGAGTTTGTGTGTTGAAACTGTATAAAAGGAGAGGTTCCTGAGGTGAAAGTTAAATGTACCACTGGAAACTGAAGTAACCAAAAAAGAGGAAGACTACTTCCCTTTGACTGGTCAGAACAACCAGTCTCAAGACTATCTATATTCCGAACCATCTCCAGAGCTGCAGCTCTGACTCAATTGAAGTGCATCATCTTGGAAAGGCCGAATCCGTCCAAGTCTTTGAGCTCCAGGTGAACTTCCAGAGACACAATCTGACCCGTCAAGTCCCCCTCAACAGAGTGCAGGACTTCAGGAACCGAATAAGATTGAATGGGCGAATCGCATCATTTGTTGGTGCTGCAAAAAAGGCGCCAAAAACGCAGAGTGACAAGAGAAGTTGGTGAAAACTGTGTCAGAGGTCCTCCCTCAAGACTACTGCTGAGTTCCCATCCATTGTGCTGCCTTTCGTCATCCGACCAAGGAATCCGGAGGTCGGGTCCAGCGCTGCCACATTGAGGAGAATCCAGCCACAATCTTTTCTTCAAACCTAAGGTACTGTGGGTAAGGTATTGCTTACCTTGATCCAAAAATTCGCTCCAGAGCGTTGGGGTGCACGTAGAGGTGTCCCTTCAGCGAGTCCTTTAACAGAGTCTCTAACATTGGTTGTATCTTCATGCATCTTAGAAAAGGTATCCACAGGAATTTTTCGTATTCTGCTGTTTGTCAAGACTTTGAGCCCTTTCCAAACTGCCTTTAGCTAGGGTTGCGTTTTGGACTTAAAGACTTGCTGTGTGAAGAAACTGCCTCTAGAACCTCAAGCGCTGCTGGTATAACACTAACTAACTATTTCCCTTCCCAAAAGTCAATATCTTATGTGTTTGCAGAGTAAATGTCTTTACTGTATTTCTTCGAAGATTCACGAGTGCGGTTATTACTGATAGAACTGTCATTACTGCCAAAAACTGCAATAAATGTAACCACAATCAACTAAGCAGTGGCCATTGAAACATATCCTAAAGTAATCCTATGTGTTTTGGTTCAATGGGCTAAATATTTAAGTGATACTTGTGTAAATATATATTTTAATATACATTTATCGACAAAACATTTTTTTGATGTACATTATTAACTAGGTTCAGTGTACTTACCTACAGCTCACATCTTCCTCTTATGATACGCCTGACTGCTCTGCCACTCTACCAAAGATTCCATGAGTAGTACAGAATGATGCTAAGAGTTGGGGGATCTACAAACCATTGGGATAGTTTTGTGAAGACCTGCCTTCCATAGGACTTTGGAAAAACTCCCCTATCGGGGGCAATAACTAGTTCCAATATCAGAAGGAACCATTGTTAGAGATTTTCTTAAGTCCACCAAGGGGCTTTATAAAACTAATATACCCTTCGGCAATACAGTAATCTCCAATTCTTAGTATAGACCTGTATTACATAATTTGGTAGCATGGACAGAGCAGTTAGGCTTGTAGGCGAAGAGAGGACTGTTGGAAGGTGCAAATAACTGTAGCATATATATGGCAGCCAGCCCGCCCATCATGACTGGGTGCATTCAGGTTACCAATGAGACAAAGGACAGGGAGTGTCGGGCACCTCCCTTGCTTCCTGCCCTGCCAGACAGTGGAGCCAGAGGCGGGTTTCAGTACTGTATCCCGCCAAAGTCAAAGCAAACAAATTGTTTAAAAACTTGTTTTGCGCGCAGAGTAAAACCCAAGAAAGATCTCACAAACAAGAAATGGCAAAAAAAGAAGACTGGTGACAGCAAGAGAGACGATTCTAGGTTGAATAGGACACAAGCGACAGCCATGAGGGCAGAAATCAGCATCCCTAGCCAACTCCAGCCAACAACCTCACCCACTCCATAATTGCTACCAGGTATCATATTTGTGTAGAGTTATGTGAATGTTAGCACTTGCCACACTTGAACTAAGTTCTAGACATTGGCATGGGCATTGACCGGATGGAGTTGTGAATGAAGGCAGGTGCCTCTCCTGGACGTAATTGCAAGTGTTGGCATGTGCCACGTTTCAAAGAGACTGGGAGCGGTAGCCTGCATGGGCAACTGAATGATATGGACGGAGTAGTCTTGGCTGACCGATGCCGCACACCGACTGGATTGGAAATGCTCTCTGGGCCAGATTTGAAGGGACGCACAAACGCCTGCCTGCCCCGCATACAGACGGGTATCACGTAGGTGGCCGGGGCCTAACTTGGGCAAGATTAAGAATGTGAGTAGATGCCATGTGTGAGAAGGACTGCGAGTGTCGGACGTTCCCAGATCTGGACGGAGACGCAGAGATGCTCGCATACCCCACCTGGAGAGAATACAGAGGTTTAGCGCCTGTTACACTTCGGTAGGGAAAGGCTTCCCTGCGGAGTATGTCTCATTCACAAGCTCCTTTGTGGAGCAGATACAGGTTTCCATGGCGCCTGTACAAGCTATGGCGGAACCCGTATCAGCTGACAAATCTCGTACGTGGAGGACGTACAGCAAGACACGCCCCCATACGTGTTTAAACTGCCGTCTTCCAGAGGGCTTGTTGCTGCTAATTAGTGTTTCTTACTATTTGCGGTTACGTCCGTTTTCCTTCGTGAAACCCTTGTCACGATATCCTGACTTCATCTCCCGACCCAAGCCTGACCTTTGGATTGTTACGCCGTCTACCTACTGGCACTTCTTACAGACCGCTACGGTATCGACCAGGACTGCACCTGGACTGCCTTCTCTCCTTCCTTATCATTGTCGTGTTCTCCTGGTATTCGACGCGGAACGTTATTTGGATTGTTCTCCTCTGCTCCTGCTGCCCTTGCAGCTCATATGCCAGCGGCTACTCGGAACACCTCAGTTGCTCCAATCCTCGTCTAGAAAGTGTGTGTTTCAGGTAACCTGCTGTGTTTGTTTATTGGTAATTCTACCAGCGCTATCTTTGACTATTGTACCTCAATTACCTACTGCTCTGTTGGTATTTCTCTCTACTGGATTTTGGGACATTTATTGGATTACAATACTCATTGAACTTATTTTCAAAGTGCATATTGACGCTTTCGTGATCTTGCACCAACCCGGCTGTAGCCCGACCCTCGTGCCGCCCGGGTTTACTTCCCTGACTAACTTATCTGTTTATTATTTTATCCTGTCGTTTTCTCCAATCCTGGACATCGTTAATCCTTGAGAGTCCCACAATTGAGGTTTGTTGTTTTTTGGCTAAAAACTCTATAGGAAGAGTCCATTAGAATATTTCCACTCATTGGGTTTAATTCTTTACTTGTAGGTCCATCCCGGGGTAGCTCAACTCCACTCCTTGCCTAGGTATTTTCTGTCCACTATTGTTGCTTGATTGCTTATTGTTCCTCTCACCACTGTTTAATATCTTTGTATTCCTTTGCAGCACTGGTATTGGCAGTGCGTGTTCTCCCCGCTCTTTTATTCAACTGACACCACTGCCTGTTCCAATCGAAACAGCAGCGAGGTACGTTGTAAAGAAGAGCCCCTCTTTGAGGAAGCCTGAGTCTTGTACTCAGTGGAGCTGGAATTGGAGGCTGAATATCGATTCCTGTACACATATCGTCTCCAAGGTCATCTATCCATCTTCCTGACCTGCTTACGGAGCGGTGAGTAACAGAATTAGCAGCCTTAACAATGTCCACGGAGGCCAGTGATGCTTTGAATGGTCACGGATCTGCGAACCGACTTGACCAATGCACAAGAGGCATTGCGTCAATGTATGGATGCCATCCAGGCCTTGGTAACTACCCCAGCCTCACAGGCATCAGGCACTGGTGCTACAGCTTCGGGGTCAGGGTTTCCAGCTCCCATGCAGGAATCAAACCCTATCATGCTTACCACCCAGTTTCCTCTGGCTCCTCCTGAACGCTTCCTGGGTGATCCTAAACAATACAGGACCTTCATTAATCAATGCAAGCTGCACTTCTTGTGCCGTCCTGCTTCTTTCCCTACTTCCACGACTAAGGCGGCTTTTGTTTTCACATTTGGGTGGCACCGCTGCCGCCTGGGCAAATCCATTGTTAGAATCAAACAGTCATGTTCTCTACAATTGTGATGCCCTTTTAGCTATGATGAGTAAAGTATTTGATACATGTTATACTACTCAAGCTACTGACTTGGAACTGTTGAAGCATCGACAAGGGAACAATTCTCTATTGGTTTATTTGGCTCGCTTTAATCAGCTGGCAGCGGAAACAGATTGGCCCGAAGAAAAGAAGACTGCGGTCTTCTACCAAGGTCTCTCGGATGAACTAAAGGACATTCTCTCCACTGTGCCTGTGGTTCCCACAGCAATTGGGGAACTGCTTGATTTAGTCCTTCAGATTGATGCCCGAAAAGCTGAAGGGCGCAGAGAGAAGAAACCTGCCCTATTCGCCTCAGCCCCTGCGGATGCATCGTCCTTGACACTTCCTGTGCCAGAACCTATGCAGATCGGTGTGGTTAGGGGTCCACTCAGGCCTGCCCAATGAAAAGACTGCAGATCGCACAATCTTTGCATGTATTGTGGGGACTCTGACCATTTGCTGCCCGAATGTCCCAAAAAACCTAAAAGAAAGGCGGGAAACGCCAAATCCCGACAGTAGATGGAGTCCCTACGTCAGGAGGACCACCTTTGGGCTCTCCAATACAGAATCCGGTTCAGCTGGTCCGCCTTCCTGTTACATTTTCTTTGAACCATGGTGGTTCGTTTCAGGCAATGGCAGTGATAGATTCGGGAGCAACAGGTAACTATGTTGACCAATGCTTTGCCTCTATGTCAGGGATACCGCTAATTCGCAAAACCGTACCTGAAACTGATAATGTGGTGGACGGTTCGATTCTTGTGTCCGGAATGGTAACCCATCAGACAGTTCCATTGCATATGAGCACTGATGAAGGCCATACAGAAGTGATATCATTCGTTATTATCAAAGCTCCGGCCTACAAAGTCATCCTGGGTATCCCATGGCTGCAGTTCCACTACCCTGTCATAGATTGGTCGACATATCAGATCCAGTTCCCTTCCAACGTTTGCAATACCCAATGCACTTCTTTGCTTGGAATCAGCCAGGGTAGCCCTGCCAGGGAACTGGTATCCTCTACCAGGCATATTGGAGCCATATCAAACAACACTGCGTCCACGGTTCCTTCTCAATATGCAGAATATTTGGACGTATTCGACAAAGAGATGGCAGAAACCCTACCTCCACATCGGGCCTATGATTGTCCAATAGACCTGATACCAGGGATAAAGATACCTGCTGGAAGGGTGTATTGACTCCCTCTCAAGGAAGATGCAGTACTCAAAGAGTACATAGATAAGGCTCTTGCCATGGGATTTATTCGTCCTTCAAAATCTCCAGTTGCGTCCCCGCTCTTTTTTTGTTCCAAAGAAAGAAGGGGATTTGCATCCCTGTATTGACTATCACGCCTTGAATGCAGCTACCATAAAAAAACAGTAACTCCTTCCCCTGATCTCTGTTCTCCTTGATCAGTTGGGATCCTCAAAAATATTTACTAAACTCAATCTCAGAGGGGCCTACAATTTTAATCCGTATGAGAAGAGGGGACAAGTGGAAAACTGCGTTTAAGACACGTTACGGCCTACGAGTACTTGGTGATGCCCTTTGGGCTCTGTAACGCCCCAGCCACCTTCCAGGCACTTATGAACGACATATTCCATGACATCCTTGATCAGTACGTGGTAATCTACCTGGATGATATTCTGATCTATTCGCAAAATCAGACGGACCATTTACTACATGTCAAAACGGTGCTCCAACGTCTGAGGGATCACAATTTGTTCGTAAAAGCCGAAAAATGCATTTTTCACGCCTCGGAGGTGGAATTCTTAGGTTACGATCTCGCTAGCAACGGGGTTCGTATGAGCCAATCCAAAATTAGTGCAATTTTGGAATGGCCAGTGCCCAAAATTGTCAAATCTCTACAATCATTTCTGGGTTTTGCACATTTTTATAGGCGTTTTATCAACAGCTTTTCGGAGATCTCTGCGCCTCTTACCTCCCTGACCAGTGCCAAGGTGCCATATGTATGGTCGTCTGAAACCCAAAAGGCTTTTGACCAGCTAAAAGCCACCTTCACTTCCGCCCCTGTCCTCAAACATCCCGATCCTGATCTCCCGTTCTTTGTGGAGGCCGATGCCTTGGGTTATGCAGTTGGTGCTGTGTTGTCTCAACATTGTCCTCATTCAGGCGACATACATCCCCTTGCCTACTTCTCTCGCAAATTGACACCTTACAAGAAGCATTATCCCATTACGGAACGTGAACTCCTAGCCATCAGAGATGCTTTTCTGGAATGGAGACATTACCTCCTGGGGGCAAAACATCCTGTAACAGTATACTCGGATCACAGAAGCCTGTTAGCCTTCAAATCAATGAAATGCCTTACTGCCAGGCAGGCGCGGTGGCACCTATTTTTTTCGCAGTATCAGTTTATCACCTACCGTCCTGCTAAGGCCCAAGTGTCAGCCGACACTCTCTCCCGCCTCCATGCGGGGAACCATTTCCAGCGCCTACCTCTCCTACCGAACAAAGTAGTTTGTGGATGTTCTGTTCAACCGTCTTTACGTCAATCATCATTGATTGGGTCTCAACCCATCCAATGGAAATTGCTGAGTTCAACCTGGAACTAGTTCAAGGTTTGCCATTCATCCAAGGGCGCGTCTTTGTTCCACCGGGCCGGATCCCGGACCTTGGCTCTCCAGTGGTCCCATGAGTCTCTGGTTGCAGCACATCCAGGAAGTCAGAAAACCCTTGAGGCATTGCGGCTTTGGGCTTGGGGACCTTCCATGGCACGCGACGTAAAGGATTACATCATAACCTGTGCCATTTCCACCCAATGTGAGACCTCCAGAGCCAAACCTGTGGGTTTGTTACAGCCTTTGCCAATCCCATACAAACTTGGCAGATGGTGTCGATGGATTTCATTGTTGACTTACCAGACATTCAGGGACACGACACCATTTGGGTGATTATGGACTATTTCACAAAATATGCTTTGTTCATTCCTTATTCCGGTTTGCCGTCAGCTCCTGGACTGGCTAGACTGTTCATGACAAACGTGTTTTGTTTCTTTGGGTTGCCATCTGTCATCGTTTCCGATCCTGGGTCGCAATTTACCTCACAGTTTTGGATGGCTCTTACGGCTTCCTCAGGCATTGAGGATAGATGTTCCTCGGCATACCATTCTCAGACGGATGGGCAGACTGAAACAACCAATGCTACTATCAAACAGTTCCTACGTTGCTTATGTCTTCAGTTTCAACAGTCCTGGTTTACTTCTTTGCCTTACGCCGAGTTTGCATACAATAACTCTATGCATACGTCCACAGGGGTTTCTTCCCTTCTTTGCCCTATATGGTTGCCACCCTAGGGCACTCCCACTTGATCCGACCTTGCCGGATTCCAACCCGGTTGCAAGAGATTGCGTAAGAGACCTGGACCAGATTCATCGGGATGTACGCTGTCATTTGCTTCGGGCTCAAAACCGTGCAAAGAAATACGCGGATGTGCATCGTTCGCCTGCACCGGTCTATCGGATTGGCATGAAGGTGTGGTTGTCGTCCCGTAACTTACGGATTGCTGGTAAACACTCTCTTCTGCCTAAATTCATGGGGTCTATAACATTTCTGATGTTATTAACTCTGCGGCGGTCAAGTTGACACTGCCACGTTCGTGGCGCATTCACCCGGTCTTTCATGTCTCCCTAATCAAACCTTTTGTCCGGCGAACTCGTCTACCAACACGTTCTTCACCGATTTTGGTGGACGGCAAAGAGGAGTACGAGGTTTCACGCATTCTGGACTGCAAAGTCTCTAGGGGTACGGTGTTCTATCTGGTGGATTGGAAGGGTTTTGGGCCTGAGGATCGCACCTGGGAGCCTTTGTCCAACTTGCATTGCCTTGATCTTTTGAGAGGTTTTCATTCCGCCAGGGGGTAGCCAGTGTCTTTGGGGGAGGATGCTGTTACACTTCGGCAGAGAAAGGCTTCCCTGCGGAGTAGGTCTCATTCACAAGCTCCTTTGTGGAGCAGATACAGGTTGCCATGGCGCCTGTACAAGCTACGCCGGAACCCGTATCAGCTAACGAATCTCGTACGTGGAGGACATACAGCAAGCCACGCCCCCATACGGGTTTAAACTGCCATCTTCCAGAGGGCTTGTTGCTGCTAATTGGTGTTTCTTACTATTTGCGGTTACGTCCGTTTTCCTTCGTGAAACCCTTGTGACAATATCCTGACTTGATCTCCCGACCCACACCTGTCCTTTGGATTGTTACGCGTCTACCTATTGGCACTTCTTACAGACCGCTACGGTATCGACCCGGACTGCACCTGGACTGCCTTCTCTCCTTCTTTATGATTGTCGTGATCTCCTGTTATTCGACGCGGAACGTTATTTGGATTGTTCTTCTCCGCTCCTGCTGCCCTTGCAGCTCATCTGCCAGTGGCTACTCGGAACACCTCAGTTGCTCCAATCCTCATCTGGAAAGTGTGTGTTTCAAGTAACTTGCTGTGTTTGTTTATTGGTAATTCTGCCAGCGCCATCTTTGACTATTGTACCTCAATTACCTAGTGCTCTGTTGGTATTTCTCTCTACTGGATTTTGGGACATTTATTGGATTACAATACTTGGTGAACTTATTTTCAAAGTGCATATTGACGCTTTCCTGATCTTGCATCATCCCGGCTCTAGCGCGACGCTCCTGCCGCCCGGGTTTACTTCCCTGTACTAACTTACCTGTTTATTATTTTATCCTGTCGTTTTCTCCAATCCTGGACATTGTTAATCCTTGAGAGTCCCACAATTTAGGTCTGTTGTTTTTTGGCTAAAAACTCTATAGGAAGAGTCCATTAGACTATTTTCACTCATTGGGTTTAATTCTTAACTTGTAGGTCCATCCCGAGGATAGCTCCACTCCACTCCCTGCCTAGGGATTTTCTGTCCACTACTGTTGCTTGATTGCTTATTGTTCCACTCAGCACTGTTTAATATCTTTGTGTTCCTTTGCAGCATTGGAGGTGCGTGTTCTCCCCTGCTCTTTTATTCAACTGACACCTCTGCCTGTTCCAATCGAAACAGCAGAGAGGTACGTTGTAAAGAAGAGCCCCTCTTTGAGGAAGCCTGAGTCTTGTACTCAGGGGAGCTGGAATTGGAGGCTGAATATCGATTCCTGTACACATTTCGTCTCCAAGGTCATCTATCCATCTTCCTGACCTGCTTACGGAGCGGTGAGTAACAGCACCTCGCTTCCAGACAGCAATGCCAATTAACCAATCCACTAACAATTTCACCCCTCTGCATAGACCTCTCAAACTCTAACCAAACACATCCACAAGCCTAGATCACAACAATCCGCACAAACTTCACTAAACTGCAACAACAAAACAAACCACACATATACTCGCACAACAGCACAGAACTACTACCGACCGTAAAACACCCCAAGCCCAGCCAAGTGAGTTACCGGGCTGAGGCCGCCAACAGCACATCTCTGCTCTCTTGCGCTTTTCCAGCTTATTCCCACTAACTCTCCCCCTCCGCCCCTTTCTCTTTTTCAGAGCCGCCAGGGGACCACTCCGGTGGTGATGGTGCGCGGTACAAATATCCTTACATCCGGAGCAGAAGGTGAGAGAAGACGCCAGCAGGACCTCCTGGACCGCGAAGTGCCCAGTGAAGCCCTGCAACTGTGCTGAGCCCGTTTTCAAATAGACAGGGAAGACCCATAATGGACGACTTCCTCCCTTAGGCTGGTGGGATGACATAGCCGCAAGACAAACTTTATTTTGGCGCTACCCCCTGACATGCTGCAACTTTTCAAGGCTGCAGAAGCCCATTACCTGGGGTAGCGCGACCACCTGTGAGTGCATTGTCTTCCCAGGCCAGATCTTCGTGGGCATCCAGAGGACCCTGCAGAAGCAAGAAATCGATGTCCAGTGTCCCCTCACCGAGTCCAGGAACAAGGGATCAAGGAAATCCTAACCAAGGATTTCCTGCTTGGTTGGCTCTGAGAAGAAGGTGCCAAAACCACAAAGAGCTCCTGAATCGATGGAAATGCATTGCTCCATAGTTTCTCCTTTCTTTCTTTCTTTCTTTCTTTCTTTCTTTCTTTCTTTCTTTCTTTCTTTCTTTCTTTCTTTCTTTCTTTCTTTCTTTCTTTCTTTCTTTCTTTCTTTCTCTCTTTCTTTCTCTCTTCTTCTCTCTTTCTCTCTTTCTCTCTTTCTCTCTTTCTCTCTTTCTCTCTTTCTCTCTTTCTCTCTTTCTCTCTTTCTCTCTTTCTTTCTCTCTCTTTCTCTCTCTCTCTCTCTCTCTCTCTCTCTCTTCTTTCTCTCTTTCTCTCTTTCTCTCTCTCTCTCTTTCTCTCTCTCTCTCTCTTTCTCTCTCTTCTCTCTTTCTCTCTTTCTCTCTTTCTCTCTTTCTCTCTTTCTCTCTTTCTCTCTTTCTCTCTTTCTCTCTTTCTCTCTCTTTCTCTCTCTTTCTTTCTCTTTCTCTCTCTTTCTCTCTCTTTTTCTTGAATAGGACCAAGGGTCGACTGCATTGCATCGTGAAGTCAACCAGCTAGAACACTTTCTTATTTCAAAGATACTGTGGGGCTTGGGGTATTTTATCCTTTTGCCATTTAGGGGTGCTTCCTATCTTTGGGAGTGCGATTTAACCCTACACTACGTTGACCTCAATTTACCTGCATTGGCCTTACAGCTTGTAAAGGTTAATCCTCTTGAGTTGCTGTGACTTCTCTTTTGAACACTGTTTGTATTTATTTTGTTTATATAGCACTTTACTCCAAAACGCTGAATGAGAACATTCTTCTAAGAAGAGCATCAGCACTTTGCCTTTGTCCATTGAGTTTGGCTATCCTGGCTCTTAAAGGCCTCCTTCTGAACCTATTGGCTTTGGCAGTTCTTGTTCCATTACATGTTGTAAATGTTGAACACTTTAATGCTGGGATAATAGACTGCCTGCATCCCTCTGGTAGAATCTAACTGTTCTAATAACCTACTAAAATAGATTCTGCTTGTGCTGTGTTACAAAATACTGGGGAGGAGACAGAATCCAGTTTCCCATATAACTCCATTTGTATTGACTAATAACCTATCAGTCTGTTCTGTCCTAACCCTAACCTGTCCTTCCTTAAGCACAATATTGCAAAGGTGATGCTATATAAATGTTATACCGACCTCAAATTACGTCACATCCGGCTGCTGCAATGTTTAACACATGAATTAACCACCTGCTTTAATGTTCACTTTTTGAATTAAATGCTACCTTGGGATTCATGTTACAGCTAATTAATGCTTTTTAAAGAATGCTTTAAATATCTTTTTGTATAAATACATAATTTATGATATCACTTTTATTTGTGTAATTGGATACTTGTATTTACTGGTTTCATTGCACAGCTCTACAGCTCACAGCTCTTAGAAAAGACTGACTGCTCAGTCACACGACCACTTGTGTAGTACAGGCCTATATTAAAAGGTGGCTTACCTAATACCAAGAGATGTCTTTTGTAGTCCCACACCAGTTGGACTGCACTAATTTTTACCGAACGGTGATCTCGGAGGCAGAAGGGGGACAGTAGTGGTCCAATTACCAACAGTAGGCAGGTCCGGATAAGGCTCAGATGCACGAAAGTCAGAATTCCAGAGGATTTCTCCTCCAACAAGTAAGTACAGACTTTAGAGTTGGTAGAAATTATGGAGGGACCTAGTTGAAGGCTTCCTAGATGTGTTCCAGCATTGGGCCTGGGTGAACGGTATGGGCGAACTCCCAAACACACGGATCACCCACTCAGCCACACAGTAGCGACACAACACTTTAGGTAAGTATTTCCCTCAGTTGCACAGTACCTCAGCAGTGAAGAGCTTTCCCGACGGATGACTTCACGATCCAGCAACACAGGACCCGGTCTCTGGATTCTTGGTCGTGGTGACAAAAGAAAGGACACTGGATCGGAAATTTGCAGCCAACAACATAATGGGCTCTCAACAAAAGATTCTTCGGTGCTTCTCGTGGCTCTGTGGATTTGGTTCCCTTTTCAAGGTACCAAATGAAGGACGCAGCTGATCAGATTTGCCTTGCTATCTCGGTCCAGCACTCTGAGGGGACCACAATGAGTGTAATCTTGCTTCTAGGGGTCCAGCAGGAGTTCACCAAATTTTCAGCGGGATTCATACTTTGAAAGACATTGTACAGCACTCTGGGTCGAGGTCCCAGCGCATTGACAGTTTGCTGCCCAGGAACAACGCTTTGTGGGGTGGTCCGAAATGCAGGTCTTCTTGAGACTTGTCGGTCTCATCAGTTTAGGGGTTGGAGTCTTCTTCAGGACTATGTCGCACGAAAGAAGGGGTCAGCACAGGCAGCGGTTGCATAGCAGGCATCTCTGGTAGCTCGAAGTAGCTAGAGCAGTGTTCTGTTAATTCTTCGGAAAAAAAATAACAATTATAATTAATTATAATTCACCTCCAGTGGTCGACTTGTCTTCAGCTTCCAGATTCAGGCCAGATATACATGAACCCACACACAACTTCTGCAAACTATCCCTGCAGTTTCCCGAAAGGGGCGGGTGGCTGCCCAATCAGTACACCCAGCCCCCCCAACCCCTCAGTGGGAACTGGTTTCTCAAAGGCACACCAGAGGACAGGTGAGTGGAGTTATGGACTTCTCCCTTCCTTGCTTCAGACACTCTAGAGCCTTGGTGGGCTACAAAAAAGGTTCCTGCCGAAGACACAACTTCAACCAGGATCTCCCCCACCCAGGACAAGCACACTAAAAATGGCGCATAAAGAAAAGACCCCATTCTTGCAGAATGGTGACCCTTCTGTGAATTATTGCACCTGGTTTGACAGCCTGCGAGTAATAATTACACAAAAGCCAGTAAAGGATGTCCACTGCCACAATAATCCTGTCACTGTAACAGAAATGTGACAGGAGCACTGAGAAAAGGGATACCATGCATTTTTCCAGCTCTCCACATAAGGTGGGGTGTACTGGTCTCACAATATAAAATGTAGAGGGGATGAAAATCCCCCTCTAACCATGAGAACATGTGTTCCGCAAGGTAAGTCAATAGAAAATACATAAGGAAGCACAAGGGGGCAACCCAGTAACACTGCACTGAGTGCTTTGTACTGAAATAATAAAACATAGATGCCCAAAAAGCTAAAGGAAAGTATAGATTAAAAAGTTAATTATGAGTCAGAAAAATGACACCCATAAAAAGAGTAAAAGAAAGGGTGAGTGGGGGGAAAATGGTCCCCACTCACTTAGGAATATTGACAAATCAACAAATCCAGTAAAAAGTGCTGTGTCTCACAGTGGAGGGAGATTCAGCATATAATTGGACAGCTAACTGAACAACCAGCCAGAAGGGCATCATCGTTAACTTGTGTGAACTGGTTTTGTATTTGTTCCTGGAAGAACCGGATTAGTGGCGAAGGCCATTGGCTTGTATCACAGTGTTTCGTTCGTTTGTTTATTCACTTATTACGCGCTCCAGATCCGGAGGTAATAGGGCGCAACAATATGAAGATGCAAGGCTTACATAGTTATACAGTATACAGAGATATACAAATATAATGGGAATTACAGTAGATGCAGAGCACAGTTCAAATTGCAAATATGGAAGCTATATAGTTACAAAAATATATATTATATACAAATATACAAATTACGGATAATTCACTCTGTGGAGCCCTCAGACTCACAGGTAGAATAGAAACATATACATTTCAGTAGTAAGCAATGTTCAAATATACAAATTACAGTATGTTACACTATCATGTAGCAGTTAGACTCACAGGTGGAGCAAGTTCCACATGTTATTCAATGGTAACATGCCGTGACATAGGGATAGTGAGTGAAAGGCCTGAAGGGGTAGGAGACTAAGGGTCGGCCGAGACATTTTTCCTAAAGGATGGGAAAGTTTGGTCCCTATGCAGGTCTTGAGGAATTGTGTTCCATAGTTTCGCTGCTTTTACCGGGAAGCTATTGCCACCGATAGTGGTGAGCCTGTATCTAGGTATAGTAAGACAGTTGGTATTACTAGCTCTAGTTGGTCTAGGAGAAATTCATCTTTGGAATTTATCTGAAAGGTAACTAGGAGCAGCATTGTTAAGGGCTTTGTGAGTCAGAGACAGCGTCTTAAGCTGGATTTTGTTACCTGTAGATAGCCATTTATGTTGACGTCTGAGGGATGAAATATGAGTTTTTATCAGTACCTAGGGCTGCTCTTAAGGCATTATTTTGTAATATCTGGAGCTTCGGGATGGCAGTTTTATTGGCCCCACTGTATTACAATAGTCAATTCTGGAGAGTATTAAGGCTCTGGCCAGAATCGAACAACTCTCATCCGAGAGGGAAGGTTTGCCTACTCTTAGCAACTTACAGGTGTAAGCCGTGGATGAGTTTAGGGTTTTTATCTGTTTGTCAAAAGACAGTGTAGAGTCCAAATAGAAACCAAGGGTTTTTATCTCCTTGGAGACTTTGATAGTATTCCCGTCGATATTAAATGAGGCAAACTCCTGTCCTAGTTTTTTTATGTTGGCCAATCACTGAGAGCACTACAATGAACGTCTCCCACCAGTTGACCTGGATGGAGTGTGTGTGCCCAGGAGATCATCCCATACTGCTCCTCGCCCATTATCTACTTTGTCGGGAAGCACCTGGCCCAGGGCCACGCTCCTAAGCATCCGCAGAGCGAGGCTGGGGAATTGGTCACAATCTGTAGCTAATCCTCTTTAAAGTCCAATGTTACTTCAGGTTTAGTCTCAGACTTACAGATGTGCCGAGCCTTCAACATGTAAACCACATTTTGTGTGCAACCATGTTATATCTGTTCGGGATAGTTGAGTTGGGTTGAAGTTAAATGCAATATATATCGTTTTTTTTTTGTTAAACTATGGAATAACTCTTGTCAGAAAACTAATTGACAAACGTTGCAACAAAAAAGACATAGCAGAAATTACGTTATTGACGTACAGTGCTTGTTTTTGGGTTGATATCGGACACTCTCAGCTGCCGTATTCAGATTAGCCACAAGATTGCAGCAGTACTTCAGTTTGCTGTCAGAGTTCATCATTTTCTTTGCTTGATTTGCTTTCAGATATCCTTTTGAACCCCCAAAGATTCGATTTCTGACCCCCATCTACCATCCAAATATTGACACTGCTGGGAGGATTTGCCTGGACATTCTCAAACTGCCACCAAAGGTAGGATTGATGAACAATGGACAAACTGTCTTGCAAGATTGAGGCACTTTCCGAGAAAGAGCTCTGCAAGTTGTACGAATGTAGTTCTGGATTCGTGTTGGATACTATGCACCTCCTTTTAGAATTGACTTGATGTGGTTGTGAGCAGGCCAGATCGGTGGCAAATCCCGTGCCCAAAAACAGAAGAGTCAATGTAAATGACAAAGGCCTTTTTAGCAACAATCTATAAAACGGGGACAGCGATGAACATAAGAAAAATTCCGCATTCTCATCAGTCTTGAGCTTGACAACGGGTTATAAATATAAAACATGTCACAACTGATGTCACATTTACACTTTGGTTTACAAAAACCTATGGTAGGGTGGGATTGGTTAGGGGAATCTGCTGTGTATGCAATGTGTAAGGGTTGGTCGTCTCATTGGTCATGTTATCTGATGTCTCCACCTGAGACCATTGAGACAGGTATGGTATCAAGAGAGACGACAGAAATCGGAATTCAAGTTTCAAAGAACTCTATTAAAATGTCAGAATGGTGTAAGGCCTAACTTGCCCTTATAACTAAGGTAGGGATTTTGCCTGCCTAAAGAAATCTGATGGAAGTCTGTATCTAAGTCCAAATCAAAAAGTCTCTGGGCCTCATTACGACTTCGGCGGTAGCCATGCCGTTATTGGCGGCAAGGCTGCCACTGAAATCGGGTCTGGGTCCAGGTTCCCAGAATGGGGAATTACCGGGCCATTCTGAGTTTGGAGAGCCCGGCAATTCCTCCCTCCAGGAACCCGGGCCCGGACCTTCCCCATTCCCATCTGAGTCCCCATAGGGCTCAATGGGAATGGGAGAGGGAGCAAACAACGGGCCGATATCGAGCGGCCAGTTGTTTGCTCCCTCTTCCCCTCGCTGGACCCGGTAAGGACGCCTGTTTTGACCAGGTGTTGCTTACCGAGTCCCGCGAGGGGAGCTTGTAATGAGGCGGAACGGGTTTAACGGGTCCGCCTCCTTTAGCGGAGCCCGTTAACACGTTCCGCTTCACTCGTAATGAGGCTCTCTGTGTCAAAACCTATGCTTGCCCTCACATCTAGAAAAAAAACGTGTGGGGTTTCTTCTCAACAAAACAGGGTTCAAAAGTAAAGTCTAATCTGCTCACAGCTTAAGTTCTTCTTGGGCTTCCTCTCAGGCTCTACAGTTCCAATGGATGTTTAGGTCATCCATCTTCAAACCAGGTTTTGAGGTTCCCTTCCCCATGTTCAATAATGCACAGTTCACACAAAAAAAGGACCTTGTGGTTCCCTTCCTCAAGACGACATGTATTGGATCCTTTGATTCCCAGGGTCCCCCCCCCCCCCAAGATTTCAATATTGTTTCAGTGGTTTACTCAGTGTCCTTTGCTGATCATCATTTAGGGATCCCCAGTCTTGGCGCAGTTATCAGACCAAATGGTCCTCCCATCACAGGCCATGCAACCAGAAACCCCATTCATCTGCTTTAGAATGTCTTTGATCTTCATAGCAGAGAGCTCTTTGGTCTAGGTGCAGTTGTCAGACCAAACGTTCCACCCATTACAAGTTCCACCACCATAAGTCTCCCCCTCCGATTTGGTTAGCCCTTCACAGGCCCTTTCGCTGTGGGCTTTGGCTTTTCCACACTTGGCTTTCCTTTTTGGCTAGTGCAACCCTTTTCTGCATCAGTCTTTTGCTTTGCGACACGCTCATCAATCTTCCTCAGTGTTTGGCAAGATTGTATGCAGTACCCTGTGGGAGACTGCACCAGCCTTGTCCTCTTGGCAATAGTTAACCCAGCCTTTGGTATAAGCATGTACTCCGCAAGTTGGTAGAGTGACTGAGCAACCAGGCTTATCTCAAGAGGGGTCAATGTGCGCTGTAAGGTTGTGATAGAGTTTCACAATGACAACACTTAAACTCTAGGTTTCTTGATTGAACAATTATGTATTAGTTTCACAGTCAGTTGAATAAGCATTCTTTAGAAGGGAGCAATCGTATAACACAAAATATACTTCAATAAATAAACACTGTTTCACAAAATCAGTTGATACCCATCGGGGATGGCACACATACACTTCCTACTCCCTCATGTGACTTAAATAACTAGGACACTGTGGAGATTGATTTATCACTGGCACATTTAGAGCAATACTGAGTGGGAGATCAAAGGAAAAGTTTTAGAGGGAGAAAACAATAGTTAACAAATATTAAGCAGCTAATTACTTTTTGAACCCTCCAATGCAAAGTAATGTAACCCTTTCCTGGGGGAAAGGCAAAGCACAAAGTCAGAGGTAAGAAGAGTGTTTCAGGGAGCCCGGACAGCCAATGTTAGTTTAGCAAAAGTCTAGGTGAGCTGAAGCACTTCTTGCAGATAGGTAAAAAGTATTGCACAATTTCTTTAGAAATGTTTGTAGAAAATGAAATCACTGTAGGGCCACAAGCTGGGAGGCTTGTGAGGGACGGAGCTGCAAGCAACTCTGCAAGGGAAACCCAGGCAAGTCTCAACGGAGAGCTAGCATGGCTACACAACAAGAGACAAGTCCCCTTAGTTTTACAATACCTTTGGTTTGAAGAAAACTGGATACCGCTGATTTCTTCCTGCGTAGGTCTGCAGGTCCTGTGTTCCTGGGCCTCAGTTGTGGGGACAAGAGGGAGGAAGTCTGGGGACTCCTACACTACGAATGGAAGGTTGGCAGCAGCAATGGGCAAACCTCAGCTCAGCGGCACTTTGCGTTTTCAGCTCCTTGTGGCTCTCGCAAACAGCACCACTGTGGTTCTCCGATTCCTTAATGGACTTTCCTCGCATCTGGGGTCCAGCACTCTGTTGAGGTGGCTCAGGCTTGGTCACTACTGCTTCAAGGGCGTCCGGAGGATCTTCCTGGAGCTCGGGTTCGACTTAAAAGCGATGCACTCGATCTAGTGTTCCTCTCCCCGGCAAAGCAATGGAAGTACAGTCAGCTCCGAGAGGATGTCCGGACAAGTTCACTTTGGGGTTGATTGGTCCCACCAACCAAGGGGAGAAGTCTGAGCTTCAGCAATGCAGCAGAGCTTCACCGGGCAAACTAACAGTCCAGGAGTTGCAAAAAAGCATCTCTTCCAAGCTCTTCAGATTCCTTCGTCCAGTGGTTGACTCTGCCTTCCAAGCAAAAAGCCTCGCCTTTTATGCAGGTTTCTTCCATTCATTCGCAGCCTAGCTGTCACTCACACAGCAGAGTGGCTGTCCTTCAAGGACAGCCAGCCGGCTGGCTTATCACCTTAGGGTGCGTTCCTGTAACCAAGGGGATTAAGCAGAGGGAGTTTCGGGCACCTCCCTCGCTTCCTGCCCTGCCAGACATGCTGGAGAAAGAAGCAGCCTTTTTACCAGTGAATCCCGCCAAAAACAAAACAAAGGGACCAAACCTGGTTTGCCACGCAGAGTCAATCTCAAGGGTGTCGGGTAATAATGTCCCCGTGAAAAAAGTCATCAGGCAGGCGACTTTGAAAAGAAAAAAAAAGCTTTAATGATGCACCCTACAGGCTATCAAACACTTGCCCCAAATATTCTAGGACTGGAGGTAATAATACATAATTATACTGCTCTTAGAGTATTTGGGGAAAGAATTTTGATAGCCAGGAAAATGTCGCCAGAACCCGACAACTTTTTCACAGGGACATTATTATATGGAACCATCTCAAGGATCATTCCAACACGAAATGGCAAAAAAAGACCGGGGCCGTTTTAACAAAAAGGGCCCCCATGGGTCTTAGTGCACCTGCAATTGCAGCCCGCGGTAAAAACACACAATGATAGGTAAAAGTAAACCACTGCCAGCAGCCATTAATTGTAGAAAGGGTAACATAAAAATGTTACATAAGAAACTAGGCCATGGGGATACTAATGTTCGCATGAAAAAGGTTTGAACTACCAAAAGTTTTCACCTTTCTCATGCGAACACACTTACATATTACGGGGGCTGCAGGGGTGTCCCCCGCAACCCACGCTCACTATGCCACACAGTATAGTGACCGGGGTGTTGCGGGGACACCCCAGCAGCCCCCGCAGTCCTTGTGTTTTGCTTTTTTTTTTTTTACCTGCAATGCTGCCACCAAACGTTCGAACTTTTGGTGTTCGAACCTTTGGTGGTAGCACCTATCAGTCATTTTATACAGTCAGACCTTTTTTTTTTTTTTTGGTCCGATCGTACAAAACCTACTAAGTAACCCCTCCAGCACCCTATGGTAAGATAGTGTGTGCTGGGTCTAGAAAGTTACAAAATGATAGTAAAGTCAATTTCACTTCACTGTTCTTGGAAACAGTAGTTTCACCAAGAGAAGGTATTTATAAGAGGTTTCCCTGTGTCACTGCACTGAAGGTGCTGTGTGTCACAATGTAAAGATGATGCCTATGGAGTTTGTCAGACTCCAAAGTCAAAAGAAACTAATACCAAATCACAGAAAAATACATGAGTGGTAAAAGGGTCTCTCTCTCTCCAGGTTAGAAATTAAGTCCTAAAGTCCAGCAAAAAGAGCTGGGGGTCACTACGGCAGAAGGGAATTAGCACATTTCTGGGAATTCTCCTTAACACTCACATTTGTGGTTCAAATACTGAAGTGTTTCTTCTTGCCCTATGCTTTCGTTCTGTTCACAAAGTTGCTGGCACGCAGTGTGACATTCACTATGTCAGTTTAACTTTCAAATGTTCATTTGGTATTCAATATTTCTTGTTGGTATCAAAATAGCAGTTTCCAGCAGTTTTCGCGCCTTGAAACACTGGTGTATAGGCGCGTTACAAATGCCATATCATATCATTCCATTCAGTTCAGTATTCAATAGGATGTGCTTTCATTCATATAGCACTTTTCATCCAAATCGGTAATCAATATGATGTAGCATTTACTTATGCTCACGTACCATTACTTATTTGTGGTCCCTTTTGGAACGCTCCGGTCTCTCCAGTGTCCTGACACTTACCGGTGCATCGCAGCTCCTCCCAGCGGCTTCCACTGTTCCCCTTGTCCTCTCCCCAAATGGGAAACAGTCTGCCAGTTCGGCGGGCAGGTCTCTGCACACATACTGGCTTCTCTGCTTCACACACGGCCCGCATCCTCTCTGGTCCCGGTGGCTTCCGCTGCTCCAGCAGCACCCGGGCTTGGAAACCTACAGCTTTTCTTGTTCCTCTCCTGTTGGCAGCACATGCTGTCCGCCTTTCAGTAGGAAGGCTTTCCGTCCTGCAAAGTCCCCCTTGCAGTTCTCCCGGGATTGTTGCTGGCGTCTCGACTTCCTGGTCGTGTCCCAACACGGCGGATTCTCTCCATATTTGCACGTGGTTGCTTCTTTTATAAACCAGAGCCCTATTAAGGGGTTTGAAGTGTGCGCTGTTGACTTTATTTGCCTGGCTATAATGAGCCCGATTAGTGGGACATGCCAGTACTGCATGATCTTGCACCTCTCTTCTTTGTCGCAGTACTAGAGTGGTGTTTGTGATGGGAAGTGTGCATGGCTTCTAGTTGCCTCTTGCTCTTCTCAGTACTTGGTTGGCCTTTACGGCTTTGAAAGATGGGGCATGAGTGGACATAGCTGATAAAGGCAGAGGGAAGGAGGGCTGTGTCTATATCTGGAAAGAGGGGATTCCATATCTCGTCATTGTTTTTGTTAGGGAGAATTCTCTGAAAAAGCTAATTTCCCAAACCTAGTGAGTCCCCCAGCAGCTTTGCTGGATTTTTGGGGTTTATTTTTTTTCTCCTGCTAAGAGTGAGACTCTTTTTCTCCCACTCTTAGACATGATTTGAGGTGTTCCTTTGTCTTTCCATGTGTTTTATGGGCTATGGGGTCTTTTACTCCATAGGGTCTCATGTTTTTTTGATGTGGGTTACACAGCACCCTCCGTGCCGTAACCCAGTGGTGTTGTTGCGACCCCCAAACATAGACTCCATACCCTGGGACTGACTACTGTCTCGCAGGGCATGTAAAGTCACCATTGGCTTTACTAGTCCCAAATTATGAACAGAAACCAGTACAAACCATCATATTGTGGACGTACTGGTCGGGGCAATTCGATTGCCTCGGGGTCTGTTGTTCGAGGGGGCACGTCTCTGTCCCCTCTGATCGAGTTTTGGCTGGTGGCAGTGGATACTACTTTTTATATTCGACCGCAAATATATCTCTATGGGATTTTCCCATTGTTCGAGGCAACCAACTTTAATTATTTAATTCCTATAGCCTCGAACATACCGCCGGTTTATTTATTTAATTTTAATTCACCGGTTGGTATTTTTTTGCCAGAACTCGATTCTAAAATGGCGTTTGTGTTCTCTTCTGTGACTCCAACCCAAGTCGAGCCCTTTGTTCCACTTTTTGGCTGGCTTCTCCACAGAAACCTCCAAAAGTGGTGCCACTCTGTCTGGGTACCACAGGGGGTGTGGGAGGGGGTTTAGGCACCCTGGACTGAGTCGCCTTGGCAACTCAAGTCGCACTCTTGTGTGATTGGCCCAAGTGGTGAGCCGGCCGGCTTACCACTTAGCATGTTTGATTGACAGCTAGGCTGAATGAATGGGGGTTTGCTGCATAAAAGCAAGGCTTTGGGGACTGGAACCTCAGAAGTCGCCACAGGACCTAAGAATCCGAGGATGGAGAAGCTGAGCCGACCTGCAACGACGACACCACCGGTGGAGCCCTGCTGAACCATCTCACCACTTTTCCCGACGACAGAGGAGATCTCCAGTCCGGAGAGTCTTCTTCCTTTGACTGGTGGGGATAACCAGTTGTGCCTTGTTTTCACCTTCCTGGAGCATCTCGTGGCCGCCTTGCCCGTGCCAAGCACCCCGGCAACCGGAATACCACGGCTTACCACTACCGCGAAGAGAAGGGTAGTACCTTTTAAACGAAGAACTCCGCGGCTGGTTTCTTCCCTGGCAGTGCAACGACCTTCATCTTTCCTCCACGGCGAGACCTCCTCTTCCTCTGGACGGAACACCGACTTTCACCCGCTGCCAGGAACAACTGCCCCCGCTGGAGCTTCCTTCACACTTAAGGTACTGCGTCCCGCCTGGCTTCCCTTGCGACAGATCGTTCGGGGTGACAGTAAAGCCTCGACTTTCTAACCTCGGCTGGCCTGGGACAACCTAGCTAACTGTTGGTGGGGTCCTCCATTTGGGGTGGGGGGTGAGGGCCACCCCCCGTTGCAGTACATCATTCGCTGCCAATTTAGGGTGCCCCTCAGCCCCCCCTAAAATGCAGCCTACGCGTTTGTATTTGTTTTGGTTACCCAAGTTCACTTGGCGCAGATGGCCACATTCGTGTGGCAATCTGCCCCCAGGGTGCCCAAACCCTACTGCCCCATCTATTGGGGGGCCTGTCCCACCATTTGTGGTGGCCCTCTACTCACCCACACCGAACGGAGGGGGGAGGGGGCACATCATGCAGCCCTTCCTAGGAGGCTCAGGGAGGGCTGCATGAGGTGTCCCCCCGCCCCCAGCCATTTGAGGTGGGGGGGAGAGGGCCACCACAAAAGGTGGGGCAGGACCCCCAATAGATGGGGCAGTAGGGTTTGGACACCCTGGGGGCAGATTGGCACACTAATGTGGCCATCTGCACCAAGCGAAGTTGGGTAAACAAACAAAATCGTAGGCTGCTTTTTAGGGGGGGGGCTGAGGGGAAGCCTACATTGCCGGCAAATGTTCTACTGGAACGGGGGTGGCCCTCTCCCCCCCCACCCCAAATAGAGGGCCTCACCTCATGCATCCCTCCCTGGCGTCAGAGGGTGGGCACCCCATGCATCCCTCCCTGGGGTCAGATGCTCCCCTTTTTACTCCGCCCCCCCCCCCTTTCATTCAGTAAAAAATCCATGGTGGCTAGTGGCCTTCCAACCCCCACCCCCTTTTCCCATCATTTCTTTTTTCTTTTACATTCCCTGGGGGCAGATGGTCAACCATCTGCCCCAGGGTTCACATGCATGTGCCCCCATGCTTTGGGGGCCGGGAGGGGGGAAAGGGCTGCTTACTTGAAGCAGCCCCCCTCTCCCCCAACCCACAAACGGATCCATTGTGGTCCAAGTGGGTTGCTGGTCACGGATCAGCCCTCTGCGCTGATCCGTGACCAGCAATGCCTCATGTAGATGGTGTCCTTGGAAAGGAGAGAACCTCCCCTTTCCAAGGACACCACTTTTTGCCATATACCTGGTGGTCTAGTGGGCCCCAGGGCCCCAAACCCCCACCCACCTCCCCCCTTCCCTCGAATTTTTTTTTCTTTTTCTTTTCACCCCTGGGGGCAGTGATCATCTGCCCCCAGGGGTCTCTGGCGCTGTGGCCCATGCTTTGGGGCCATGGGGGAGAAGGAGCTTACATAGTAAGCACCCTCCCTCCCCCCGCGTCACAAACTGATCTGTATTGATCCGGTGGCATTGCTGCCTGCGGATTGCGCCCTGCGCCCGATCCGCGGGCAGCAATGCCACACAATGGGTATCGTTGTAAAGGGGCAAATCTCCCCTTTCCAACGATACCCGCCTCGATCTCCTGCTTGAAATACAGCCGGAGATCGAGGCGGAGCAAGAAGGTCTCTTATCTTCTCTCTTCACCGCAGCAGCCGAAAATGGCTGCTGTAGTGATTTTACATTCAGTTTCACGCCGACGTGAAACTGAAGGTAATCCAGCCCCTTGACAGTGAGGGGGGACCTCCCTTTCACATAGCCCAGGGGTTGGATTACAGCTTTGCTCGATCCCTGCGTTGCAGGGATCGAGCAAAGCAGAGTGCCAAAACCGACGAGCCGGCTCGTCGGTGGCAACCTGGAGCGCTTTTCACTGACGAGCCGGCTCGTCGGTGGCAACCTGGAGCGCTTTCCACTGACGAGCCGGCTCGTCGGTGGCACTTAAAGGGTTAAGGCATCTGTATTTTACTTTAGCGGCACACTGCTCCTTATGAGCAGTGTTGCTGGGAACCCTTTGGGTTCTCCTTTGAGATTCTTTCTTTATCCTTACTACTGTTCTTAAGGATAGATGGTTTTTTTGTATCCCTCCTAAAACGTTGTACTATGAGAGATTAGCACACACCATGTGGTGTGCTCAGGGGTTCCACAGTATCACCTTTCTCTCTTCTGATGAGACTTTCCAGTCCCATAGACAACCCTCTGGTTATGGCTGGTGGTGGTGGAAGTGTTCTACCAACTAATGTGCTATTTTCTTTTACCGCAGGCTGTGGTCAGACTCGGTTGTGCACAATATGGTCACCTAGTGTGGTTGTCCTTTGTTAGCCCTTCTACCGTTCTAGGAGGGAGAGGGCTGTGTGTGTTTTGCCTTTCACAGGAGCACTTGGGTGTCCCTGCCTAGGCTCCAATGTGTCTGGGGGAGGAGTCTGTCTGAGTGGAACTAGTGCCTACTGGGGGGCTGGCTGTCCTGATTGTACATCCACCTGCCCCTATCTGTAATCTGCTGAGAGAGATAAATTGCAGAGGAGTGTGTGCTGAAACTGAAAAAAGGTGAGGTGCCTGAAGTGAAAGGCAAATCGACAACTGGAACTTGAAGTAACTGAAAAAGAAGACGAGCAGAGACGCCTGCAGACCCTTTGAACATCGTGAAGTGACCACTGCTGACTCCTGACCCCATTATCTATGCGACAGAGGAGCTCCGAAGAGGACAACTCATTCCCTTTGGCTGGTTGAAACAACCAACCCTGAGACAAACTACCATCTGAGCCCTCTCCCGAGGTGCTGTGGCTTTCCAGAGCTGCAGACTGTCCATAACAGGAGTCCTCCGACCCATTTGTAGTGCAACCTCTTGCTGCGGCCGAATAGTCCATCCTTGAGCTCCAGGTGAGCCTCCCGAGACCCGATCAGACTCATTCAAGTCCCCTCACCAGAGTGCAGGACTCCAGGAATCAAAAAAGATTGACCAGGGCGAATCGCATCCTTTGTTGGTGCTGAGAAAAAGGCACCAAAACCACAGACTGACCATAGAAGACTAAGAAATCAATGGCAGAGGTCCCATCCCGCGACTGCTGCTGAGACATCCCATTCAGAGTCCTTCCTCTCGCCACCAGACCGGGGAATCAGGAGACTGGGTCCGTTGCTGCTGCACAGAGGAGAATCCAGCCATGAACATATTTTCGAGCCTACTGTGGGGTGAAAAGGTATTGCTTACTTTTTTAACCAAGAAGTCACTCGAGTGGGTGCGTGAAGAGGTGTCCAGGGTGTCCACTCATACTTCAGACCCAAGCTGTCGGACTGTCACTTTAGTGAGTCCACTAACAGTGTTGGGGAGAATTCTCAAAAATGTGCTAATTCCCTTCACCTTACAGACCCCCAGCAACTTTGCTGGATTTTGTGGACTTGATATTTTTAACTGGAGAGAGTGAGACCCTTTTTCTTCTCTCATGTGTTTTGAAATGTGTTTTACTCTTGTGTTCTATGATTATGGGGTTTTAGACAACTCCATAGGCATCATCATTTCATATGCGTCATACAGCACCCTCCGTGCAGTGGCACAGGGAAACCTTTTAAGGCTTTCCCAAGGTTTAAATGCCTTCTCTGGGATAACCTACTGTTTCCCAGATTGAGTAAAGAGAAATTGACTTTACTAGTCTATTTTAAATTCCTAGACCCAGCACACCCTATCTTACAATAGAGTCCTGGAGGGGTTACCTAGTATCCCCTGTGTCTAGATACTCATGTAGCAGTCGAATGCTACCCTTCCCTCTCGAAATGGCTGGTGGCAGTGGTTTTACAACGAACTATCATGATTTTTCCCGTCCGCTAACATCAGTAGCGTTAAATTGCGGGAGCCATGTGTTTCAAGATGGTGTCTGAGCCCCCTTTGTTTAAACAGGTCCCGGTCTTCTTTTTTTGACATTTCTTTATGGAAAGGTCCTTCTAGAGTTTGCTCTGCGCATCAAACCAGGTTTGGTCCCTTTGTTTCATCACCTTTGGCAGGCTTCAGGACTGAAGACCACCTCTGGCGTCCGAGTGTCTGTGATGGGCAGGAAGTGAGAGAGGTGCCCGAAACTGTGCTTAGTCTCCTAGGAGAGCCAAATGCACTGTGGCGTGATTGGCTGGCTGGCTGACTGTCCGGCAAGGACAGCCACCCTGCTGGGTGAGTTGGAGGAATGGGAGGAAACTGGATAAAAGGTGAGTCTATTGGGTTGGAAGGCAGAGTCGACCAGTGGAACGAAAGAACCGAACACGAGCTTGAAGAGGATGACTGCTGCAACTCCTGGACCGTTGGTTTGCCTGGTGAAGCCCTGCTGCAGGTCTGAATCGCTAAGTTCATCTCGACAGCGAAGCCCTGCATGGACGACTTCTCCCTTTAGTTGGTGGGACCAATCAACTCGACCCATAAGCCACCTGGATACCATTCTCGGAGCTGGTTGTATTTTCGTTAGTGTGCTGCAGGAAATCGAATAACCAGGGAGAGGGGCACAAGTTTGTGTGCTTTACTTTAGCTACCGGAATTGAAGATTTGCAAAGTATCCGCTTTTTCGACCAGTCCCCGTGCAGTGCAGGAGTCCCCCAACGTCCTCCCTCTTGTCTCCACGACAGAAGCTCAGGAACAGCGAGATCTGCAGGAACTGCCAGGAACAGAAGTCTTCAGCTGCATCTTTTTCTTCATTTGAAAGGTACTGTGAATCGAGACTGAGAGTACTTGCCTCTCGCGGTGAAAGTGCTTGAAACTTTCGCAACTAGAAGGCCTAATCAGATTGTGACCCAACGTATAATTCTTCTGCTTACAAACTACTTCTGAGAACTTCTACAGAGACTTTACCGTTTACTTGCCAGAACGGTTTTTACCTTTCCAAGACTTTAGCCCTTTGACTTTGACCTAGCCTATTGAATTGAATTGATTCTTCTGGTGAACTCAAAGTATCTGCACTGTCTAGGAAATTGTAATTCTTTTATGTTCTGAACCTATTCCTTCTTGCTCCTCCTTCAAAGTAGTTTGAATGCCTCAGAAACTTAACGAGTATAGTATTGAAGTGTATTGATGTATATTTAACTGCCTCCTTCTAGTGAATGTTTTTATAACTGACTGTTGAATAAATTAATAAGTGCTTAACTAAAAAACCTTGTGTGAGTTTATTTGAATACCTGTGATTGTAGACCTCTGTGTAACATCCTTACAGCTCACATTCCCTCTTGAGATAAGCCTGGCTTCTCAGCTCTGCTACCAAAAACTGTGTAGTACAGATTTATACCAAAGGTTGGTTTTGCTTACACCTGTATTCCTAGTTGTGTGTAGTGGTGCCAAAGGGTACTGCATACAAACTCTTGCCTAACAAACAGGTTCTCCATCGTTGTGTTAACTCTTCTAGCATCCTTATGTAGAGACTGAAAGTATCCACAGGAACCTTTGCTGTTCTACTGCTTCGTAAGACTTTGCGTCTCTCAGAACATTCTTTTACATAGTTGGGAACAGAATTTTAAATCTTTAGTTTGTTCAGAAACTGCCTCTAGAGCCTTAAGCTCTTCTACTGTATGGTTACCAACCTTTTTCCTTCCTAAAATAATATTGGTTCTGTCGTGACCTTAAAGAAGAAAACTGGGTGGAAACCACACAGTTAACCAGGCGCTCGCATACGGGAATCCTGTTGGGATAATGCCAATGCGAATTGCATTACTGCAACTCGGTCCGGAGCTATTTGCGCCGGATCGCGAGTTGCTGAGGGGGGGCTGGGAGTCGGTAAGGCCCCATTCCCATTGTGGTCCTTTGGACCCAATGGGATATTCTGGATGGTATTACTGTGACGCTCTTGGCGCTGCGGTAATAGCACTGCAAATGGGCGGGAAGTGCCAAGATCTCCCTCCAGCAAAAGCCACAGGTTAATCTCCCACTTTCCGCCAAAACTTGTTTTTCGGCAGAGCGGTAATGCATCAGTAATAGCGTTACTGGGGTGCATTTTCTGCCGCTCCACCCAACCCATGATGTCTCCCTTATCTTATGTGGTTTTGCTAATGAAATAAATTACTGTATATCTTTGTCTTAACGCGAGTGTGAGGTCATACCGATACTGTCATTGGTGTCAAACTCTGTAACAATTGTACCACAAGCAACTACCAACTAAGCAGTGCCCTTTGAAAAGAATCTGTGTGCTGGTTAAGTGATCTAAGTATTTTAAGACATTCCTTGTGTAAACATAGTTTCTCCAGCATTAGGTCTGGCATGGATTCACATGCTCATGAATATTCCTAATCGTCAGGCTGGGAATCCTCGGTAAAAAAAAAATCAGTTTCTTTTCCATTTCTGGACTGTCTTTCTCCTAACAACCAATCACTGAGCTCTGGGTCATACTGCCCCAAACCAATGACTGCCCTCTACCTCAGCCCCTCCTGTGGCAGCCATCTTCAGATGTTTACCACACGTTCTAGTGTTTGGGTCCTCGTGCTTTGCTCTTTGAGCTTTTGCTGCATTTTTCGCTTTTTGAGAGTTAAACTCAATTTTTCGGTAAATTGAGCCTGTGTGCTCCATCAATCATCCTTCTGCTTAACGGGGACCAATTTTTCTGATTTTTCAATGCCCCTCAAGGGCTGTTTTTGTCGAGTGTTCTTTTTGGAGGCTTCCAGAAGACTCTTTAGGCCTGCACCGCGTGGATCATGTCGGACGAAAAGGACAACCCTTCCCTCTTCAAGCTGTGCTCTGACTGCGGTTAGCGGAATGTATGCATGGACAAAAAGCATTCCCAGTGTCTGTATTGCCTGCACCTGACGCATAAGGAGGAAGATTGTGCATTTTGCCGTGGCTTCTCGCAGCGCGTGTTGAGGGACCGACATCACCAGTTGGAAGCGTGGCTGCAGGCCAAGGCCTGTGGTACCCAGGGGCATGCCAGATACGGGAAAGCTGAGCGGGCTTCTAAGTCCTTTGAGGGCGCCCCACCCATGGGTGCATAACACAAGCCCAAGCGCCATGAGTCCGCTTCCGTCGGGGTTGCTGCTGCTGCGGGTCCTGCAACGGTCGGGGCTCGGCCATCATCTCCATCTACGTCAATCTCCAGTCAACGCTTTTTTTCCTCATCCAAGAGAAAGTCGGATAACCCGGGTAAGCTACGGTAGAATCCAGAGAAGGCCAGACCGGAGAAGGCCAAAGAGAGTACGGTGTCCAGCCTACCCGTGGCAGAGACGGCCAAAAAAAACAAAGGGTGCGATCCGGCCATTAAGGAATAGACGAAACTGGATAAGACCTCCGATTCGGCTGTGAAGGGCAAGCCAGACAAGCGGTCCGGCCTCACTGTGAAGGTCCATGTGCACCAGGCGAAATCCTCACCCTCCCTTGAGGTGGTGGTGGTGTCGCTTTCAAAGGCCATAAGGGCAGACCGTAGGGGCAGACCCTTCCTCCCATGAGTGAGGCTTCAAATGTGCCCGCTGATAGGATGCCGGACCTCAGCCTGAGATAGACCCCCCCGGACCTGGAGAGAAGGGGGCGAGGGACGTTGAAGGCCTTCACCAAACATAGGTTTCTTTGGGTGAAGAGGACAAGGTTGTTTCTGTCCAAGAGGGCGATGACAACGGAGGGCCCAGGGACTCGCCCCACGACGAGGGCGACGACGGGGAATAGTTGATGGAGGCGATGATGGACCCCAGGACTACGGGGGCCCAGGCCCTTTTCCTGCTCCCCAGAGTCCTCCTAGAGACTTTGCTCTGGATATGATCTCGGCCCTCAACTCGCTGGTGTCCGAGTTACAGAGGATGATACCGGCGATCCCGCACCTCCCACGGCGCCAGTGCCAGACCGCCCCATTGACATCGGGGGAACCACCGACCAAGAAGAGGAGACACCTGATGCCTCCATGTCACCCTTCTCCACTGCCCCTCCCTCTCCAAGGGAGATGGAATCTGACACGGCGACGACAGCCACAGATGATGATGATGACGACGGAGGGATGGGAGACCTCCTGTCGCCTCTGCCCAGAGCCTCTCTTCCAGACGAGATAGGATTGTTCCACACAATGATCTCCGAGCTGCAGAGCTTTTCCAGCTAACGCTGGAGGAAAAGAAGGAAGGCTTCTTGTATCAGCGCCGAGAGGCGAAGAGGAAGACCATCCACTTGGTCCCTTTACTGGACAATGTTTGAGAAGAAGGGCTGGCTCTGATGAATCCTTCTACAGCCCCAGCAAAGAGACCGGCTGGACAAGAAGTACAGGGTGCCGGACTCTGCACCCAAGTGCCTACGGTCTCAACCATTGCCAGACTGTCTCAGCGTCCACCAGGAAGAAATCGATGGGCTCGAATTCTTCTGCTTCATCCACCTCTACGGACAGCAAGGGGAGAAGAAATTGGACTTGATGGGTAGGAAGGTTATCTACTCTGCGGCGACCACGATCAAGGCTGCCAACGCCCCCTCGCCATCGTAGCCAGATACGACCGTGAGCTGTGGTTTAAGCTAGCTCCTACGCTTCCTCCCTGACGACAAGCGGGTTGAGGCCTTGTGTCAGGTTTCTTGGTCTTGCGTGGAGGTAGCACGTACATCTGCCTCTCCGTTAGGTTTTGGTGCCCGGAGTGTACACAATCACAGGCCTCTGCAACCCGCCGGGGAAAGAGGGTTAGGATCCGCTGGATTGGATAGGTAAGGGGTGATGAGGAAACCGGATTGAGGGTCAGGGAGAGGTAAGGAGTTTATAGGGAAAGGATTGCCTTGTTGCCCCTCCTGGGGGTTCCTGAGGTTGCTGATGCACCACCCACACTCCTGCGCACTTACACATGCACACTATGCCTCCAAAGCCTTGTTTTGCCTGGCCATTTTAGCCCTTATAGTTCTGCTTTGACACCTGGCACGATGTGCATTAAGATTTTCTAATGCGTTCCCTTAAACGCTCTTACCTAGCGTGTAGGTGCTTGAACCCACAACCAGTTTACCCACTGGTTCTGTCCTTCGAGTATTACAAACACATACCCTTCAGTTTACATATCTAGCATATATCCTTCTGCTTCTGTTCACATACTATGCAGTGGCTGTTGAACTGCATAACCACACACTAGCTTTAAGAAACAAGAATATGAGCTAACGTTGTGAAAACGCTTAACCGTACTTTTACAGATCAGCAAACCTCACCACAGGCGGCCTACAGCATGCGAATGTAGCCAATTAATGGTGCCAGTGCCCTGACTCTAATTCTGCTGGTGCATCGGAAATAGCTCTCGTCTATGAGCACCACTGTGCTCCAGTCCCAGTTTCTTGGCCTGAACGCGGCTTGCGTTTGTTTAGTTTCCAGCCTGCACGTAATGCTCCCTCCCCAGAGAACCCTAACGCTGCTGGCGTTCCTCCGTTATAGTTAAAATTGCTAGCAAGTGCACTTATCTGTTATCACAGGTGGGGCCTGCAGTATTCACAGACTGGGTACGGCCCCGCAGTTGGAAGCTTGCAGGAGCCATCGGACACACGTCTTCTCTCTCTGGCAGTCAGTAGCACAAGCAAGGATCTTCGTGCGCATGCGCGTTTGGCTGGGCTTTGTCCTGGAAGGTCCGGGAGGCTCGTGGGTGCGTGAGCCTTCTGGGTAATTTAGTTCTTTGTCCCTTTTCTCGTTGCAGAGCGTCTTGAGTCCCTGTAGACCACTCCAAGCCATCTGCCTGCACATAATACAAAGTAATGTCCTGAAATAAAGGTGCCTTGGCCCTGCATTATGTCCAAACTGTTGTGACTTCCTCCCATCCACCTGCAATGTTACCCTACCGCCAGTGAGCCCCTGAAACCTTGGAACTCCTTCAAGAAGACCAGGTGGCATCGGATCATGCCATCACGGTGGTCATGGACATTGTGGACGTGGGGTTGCGCCAGATGGGAAACGGCATCTGAGTTCGAAGTCGTGGCTGGCTCAGGTCCACCAACTTTAGGCAGGCGGTCCAGGCAAAGGTTTTGGACATGCCCTTTGATGGGCACAACCTGTTTGGAAAAGCTGTGGATGAATCCCTCCAGGTCATCAAGGCGGACACAGACGGCACGCACCTCCAAACCGGATTGAACCGGCCTGGACATCGGACCCCGACCTGTGCACCCTGGTAGGTGGCCGGCTGTCAAACTTCATCAGTGTGCGGAAGACCATCTACACCTACCGTTGGGTGCTGGATGCTCTCGCCCACGGACACGCACTATAGTTCCAACGGAAATGTCCCTGAATACCCCCGGTGGCCCGGCAGGAAAACTACGTCCCTCAGCTGCTGCTGGAGGGAAAGGGGCGATAGAGCTTGTTTCAAGGTACTTTTCGTACGAAAGAAGTATGGGGGCTGGAGTCCCACCCTCAACCTACGACGACTGAACAAATACATAAAGTTCCAAAAGTTCAGAATGGTCACTCTTCAACACATGCTCTGACAACTAGAAGAGGGAAACTTTCTGTCGTCGTTGGACCTGGAGAATGCGTACTTCCACATGTCCATCCACAAAGGTCACCGAAAGTTTCTACGCTTCGTCATTCAAGGGAAGCATTACCAATTCAAGGCCCTTCCCTTCGGACTGAAGTCGACACCCAGAGTTTTCACCAAGTGCCTGGCTCTGGTGGCGGCCCATCTACCACTGCAAGGGATCCACGTCTACCCTTACTTGAACGACTGGCTCATCCGGGCCAGATCAAGAGACATCGCCATCAACCACACGTGAAGGAATGTCGGAGGAATTGTGTTCTGCCCCCTAATCTGATTAAACAACTTGACCATTGGATTCACCAGGACTGTCTGAAACTGCTTAAATAAGTCGGCCGTGAAGCCGCCCCATTCCCCGGACACTTCCCTGTCTTCAGCCTTTTAATAGCGTCCCTTACCTCTTCCTCTGATATTTCCTCCTCCAGGGCCTCCCTTTCTGTGACTGTAAGCTTGGGGAGGGTTTGCCCAGCCAGATAGTTCCGGATGTCTTCTACCGACTCCCACTCCTGCTTAGCGTAGAGCTCTTTATAAAAATCTTCAAAAGATTCTGCCACCTCCCCCACAACCCCTCTACACACCTTCCCACCCCCGTCTTGGATACCTCCGACTCTCCTTTTCATCCTACAGCCCCTCGTCCTATGTGCCAATAGGGTACCCACTCTGTCTCCTTGTTTGTAGTACCTATGCTGCGTATACCTCATTTTCTTGACCACTTCCCCAATTAGAACTGCATGCAGTACTTGTCTTTTGTCCCTGATTTCCACCAGGAGAGCCGCTCTATCCATGTCCTTTCGGGTGAGTTGTGCCCGCATAATTCTCAATTCCTCACGAAGCCTGCCCTCGACCAATGCCCTTTTGTGCTTCCTACGGGATCCTTCCGAAATAAGGAGGCCCCGGAAGGTGGCCTTCGCCGCTTCCCACACCGTCATACCAATCTCCCCATCATCATTGATCTCAAAGTAGGCTTCTATTTCCTTGCTGAGGAATTCCCTGAATACCTGGTCTCTCAATAGGGTATAATTGCATCGCCACCGATAGTGACTTATGGCCTGCGGCAGTCATTCTACCACTAGCAACTTGTGGTCCGACCACATGACAGCTTCCACGCTCGGCACTCTGACCTCACCCCCACCATCCTCCGAAACCAATAGAAGGTCGATTCTCGTGTATGATTGATGCGGCGGGGGGAGGAAAGAAAGTGTATCCTCCCGGGCCCAGCCACGATTTACAACACACGTCTACCCAGTAATATTCTTGCAATAGTTCCCTCATGGCTAGGTTGTCCTTTGTAACCCCCTCCGTCTCTGCCCCCTTTGCCGACGACCAGTCTAGCTGAGGGTCGGCTATCAGATTGAAGTCCTCGCCCAGGATCATGGCTTCCTCCACCGAGTCATCCATTACCTTGAACGCTGGGCATAGAAACTTAATCTGTCCTACATTGGGTGTGCAAAGGGTGGCCAACGTGATCTGCATACCCTCACATGTGCTCTTGATTCCCAGGAAAACACCTCTTGGTCTCTATATCTATAAGGTGGAATAACTTGCCCAATAGAATGCCCACCCCTTCCTTTTTGGAAGATTTATGGGAAGCCCAAAAGTTTCTGCCAATTTCCTTCCCCTTTATCACTGATTCTGCCCCCTGCCGGTAGTGTTTCTTGTAAGACCAGGACCACTCATTTCTGTTTGTGGCACATGTTGCTAGTGAGAGACAGTTTGTTCTGTGAATTCAAACACTTGACGTTCAGCGTATCTACCCGTCCCTCAACCATCACCTTTCCTTGCCCTGTCTTCTAAGTGTTCCATGCTTCTTGTTTGGCTCGAGGCCTTCCATAAACTGCAGATCCATGGCTTTGCCTGCTTAACTTCCCCTGTTCCTTCTTCCCTCCCACCCCCCCAACCCCTCCCTCCGAACTGAGGCATCCGTCTTTACCTCCCAGTCGAACTGCGCCTGGTCGACGAACCATCAGGGACTCCACCCTCCCTCCCCCCGGCCCCAGGATATATTATTAAAGGGATTATCACTCGCACGCAGGTCGGTCCGGGCTTTTCAATGCATTCCCCATAGCCTCGGAATGCATCCCCAACCCCCCCCCCCACACCCACCACAGAGCCCCCATGTCCCCCTTGTCCATTTAACTCGAACCATCTTCAGGACATCGCATAAACTGACACTAGCATAACCCTGCGGACTCAACAAGGGGAGTGTTGATATGCAACTCAGTCGTACACTAATGGCAACACATTTCAAGTGTCTCCAAAGGCACCAGAGGGGCATTTAACTTTCTTGGATTTCCGGACCCCTCTCGCTATAAGTTTCCCTCTGGCCGAGTCTGGGCCCCTGGGATCAAGGGTGGGATCCTGCTCTCCATCGCACTGTTCCTTGTAAGGGTCCCCATGTCCACCCAGCAAGTCGTCCGTGACTCTCTGGATGTCTTCCTCAGTCACCAAATGGTGCCTCTCCCCCTCCCATTCAAAAGCTAAGTAGAAGGGATGACCCCAGCAGTACCTGACCCACTTTCCTTGTAATCATTTGGTGAGGGTCCCGCATTTTTTCCTCATTAGCAACGTAAGGGCTGAAAGATCCTGGAAAAGGGCCATTTTGGACTCTCCGTATTGTATCTCTTGGCGACCCTTCTCTTTCGCCATGATTCTGGCTTTATCTCTATAGTAATGCAGACGTGCCAAAACCGAACGGAGGACTCTCATTCCTATCCCCGCCCCTCCACCCCTGCTCGGTGGTCTCTGTCTATCACAACCTCATCGCCAGCGTCGGCTCCAAGGGATGTCTTTATTATGTCCTGTATCTTGCCCTCAAGACTAAACAGGGTCTCCCCTTCGGCTTCAACCAGACCGAAACAGCGTAGATTATTTCTTCTCTCCCGATCCTCCAAGTTGTCCACTGTGAAGCAGAGCACCTCCTCCCTGCGTGGCATTTCCGTGAATCTCACCTCCATCTGTGTCTCCAGGAGCTCTCTAGATGTCTGGTTGTCCTCAACCCCATCCATTCTGTCCTCCAGCGTAGTCACTTTGGCCGTGAGATCAGCCAGTTTGGCCCCAATGTCCATCCTCACCCCTCTTATCTCCCCTATTTTTATAGTGCCCAATTCCGTCGAGTATGAAGGAGCGCCTCGGGATTCCATCCTTGCGTCCCCCAGCCTAGAATGGAAACTTAGCCAGGGCCCCCTTCCAAATCATGAACTGTCCACCTCCCACAGGGCTCACGTCCTCTGGATAACTGTGGTGTAGTTTAAATAGATTCAGGGCCCCTAGGCCGGGGGGGGGGAGGAGTGTCCTCCTGCTGGCTGTCCAGCTGGTCCTGGGTCAAAGTATGTATCTCGTCACCCCAGGCGGTGACCCTCCCCTTATACGTAGCTCTGGCTCTCCTCAGTCCTCAGATTTGGTCTTCTACAAATTGAAACTGGTGGCGCTAGGAGGCCAGGTCTGTTGCTCAGAGGGGCAAGGGGGGGGGGACCCGCTGTGGGCAAACAAGTTTCTCTATGCAGGCGGGCTGTTGCCTGCAGTACTTCTTCTGCCAGGGTGTACCTCCACTGATTGCACACCTGCAGGTGGGGTGCACACTCCGGTCCTGGCGGCCAGCGGTAGAGTATGTCAGTCACTGCACCAGATGTGTCTCTGGGAGTATTGTCTTTGGTAGCTCCCCCACAACCCTTGGATGAGTTTGTTTAGGTGGTACCCCTCCCCACTACTGGAGGGTGCAGCCCTATGAGAATAGCCTCCTGACGCGGGAAAGTGCAGAATTGCCCCAAGCCTTATCACCAGACAACCTGGACTGCGCAGCCAAGGCCCACGCTGCTCCTAAAGCGCCCCCCCCCTGAGGATCTCAGGTCAGCCGTTCCTTCCACACCTCTGTTAAACACCTCAAGCTTCCATTCAGTGATCAGTGACACCCCTCTCAGGGGGCTCTATCACTACCTCCACGTGTCACTGGACACTGCCAGGCTCCGCAGGTTGCTCAATAAATCCCAGGCTGCCAAGTCTGCTACCCTCCCTCCCCTCTGCTTGATGCTTCCCACTAGAGTCCAATTGGGAGCCCCAGGGCCAGGCAATTCCTCAATGACCCACTCCAGCTCAGTCGTTTATGGCTGGGCTTCCCACTGAGTTTTCCGGGGTGTGCACTACTTCCCCAGATCTCGGCAACAATTCGACCCCCAAGGGTGTTATGGGGGCGACTGGTCTCCAAACTAGCCCCGTGGGGGGAGGAGGGTGGCTCCTCACCTTAAGGTCTCACCAGATTCCACTTGTTCTGCCTGTGAGTGCTAGCAGGGGCACGCTCCCGTGTTGTCCCACTTCCGGAGGGGGCAGAGTGACCGCTCTAGGGGGCCTTCGGCCTCCTGGGGCTCCCCCGACCTCACGAAGCCCAGGCGTCTCGCCTTCACAGCGCCTTCACAGCTACGGTTGAGCCCCTCGCCATTGCTTCCCTTCGCGATAGAGGCCCGCAACCTCTTCTATGTCTCCCGACCACATAACATGCTGTCCGGGGGGGGGGGAATGAGTGCCCACGGAGTGCAGGCAACCCCGCCAGGCCCAAAGTGCCTCCTCAGCTCGCTGCGCCATGTCTGCTCGGGGGCATTGGCTTTCAACACCACGTTTATGCTGGTGGCTCGGCTCCTCCTCAGTCCTTCCCCTCTGCGCCAGGCACTGGGCACTTTCACTTTCCTACTCCGCCGCCGGCCACAGGGGCAGGGGTGCCCTCAAAGTTCCAACGGCAGTCCCAAGGACAGGGGGCACCTCTGGGTTTCACCGATGGCAGAATATCGACTTCTGGAGCGTGATAGATCCCTCACTCCGCTATAATTCTGCTGGTTTCCCGGGGCTGGGAGTAGAGCTTAGGACTCAGGCAGTCATCTTGCCTGCACCCCCCCTGGTGGCCTCCACTTGGACTTCTCTTAATGTATAACTACATTTTCTTGGGTGAACTACTGTTGCCAAGAATAGTAAGATGAACCCTGTCTTACTTACCTTTTACAGGTCCAGTACACACCACCCTATGTGAAGTGCTGGGGGTTGGGTGGAGGGGTTACATGGTAATTCCTTTAACCCCCATTCCTCATGTAACATTTTGTTACACTAGCTCACTTGAATGGCTGGTGGCAGTGGCTTCTTTTTTACTACCTGATGACATGTATCTGCAGGCTGATACCGCAGCTGCTGTGCTGCACCCAAGGGTGACCGCTTCCTCAAAATGGCCCCTGTCTTCTTTTTTCACCCTTGCTTGTTAGTTTCTTCTAGGCTTTTACTCCGTTGTTTGCATCAGGTTTGAGTCCTTTGTGTAGTTTGCTTTTGGTGGTCTTCAGCCCTGAAGCCCGCCCGGGCTCCAGTGTGTGGAAAGGCAGGAAGTGAGGGAGAGTCCATAAACTTCCCTGTTCTTTGTTTCTATGTGTGCCGGAGTGAAACCAGTTCCTATTGGCCGGCTCGAGGGCAGCCACTCTGCTGCGTGAATGGGAACTTGCATAAAAAGTGATGTTTTTGGAACTAGAAGCAGTCGACTACTGGAGGACAACATCCAAAGCAGAAGACTAGAGAAGACGCCCGCATCACCCTCATTGACCGCAAAGTGCCGGTGAAGCCCTGCAGCTATGCTGATCCAGTTTTCGAATAAGACCGGGAAGACCCGTAGAGGACAACTTCCTCCCTTAGGCTGGTGAGACCAACTAGCCTCGAGACAAACTCTCTATTTTGGCGCAACCCCTGAATTTCTGCGACTTTCCAAGGCTGCAGAAGCCTAATACCCGGGGTACCTCGGTACCTCAACAACCTGGGAGTGCATTGTCTTCTGAAGTCTGAATCTGGCCAGATCTTTGTGGGCATCTAGAGGACCCCACAGAAGCAGGAAATCCACATCCAGAGTCCCCTCACCAGAGTCAAGGACCTAGGGATCAAAGAAATCCTAACCAGAGCTTTTGGTTCTTCGTTGGCGCTGAGAAAAAAGCACCAAAACCACAAAAAGCCACTGAATCGATAGAAATCCATTGCTGCAGAGTCCCTCACTTTCGAGTGCTGCCGCTGGAGCCTGCCAGACGTCCTACCTTTGGTCACCACGGCCAAGGACCAGGAACAAAGGTCTGCTGCACTGCATTTCATCGTGAAGGCAACCAGCTGGAACACTTTCTTCATTTTCAAGGTACGGTGGTGCTTTGGGTATTTTATCCTTGTGCCATTTTGGGTTACTTCCTATCTTACGAGAGTGTGCTTTAACCCTACAGTAAGTTGAGCTCAACTTACCTGCATTGGCTTTACAGCTTGTGCTTTCTAAAGGTGACTCCTCTTGAGTTGCTGTGATTTTCTCTTTTGAACACAGTCTATTTGAGAACATTTTTCTATGACGAGCATCAGAACTTTGACTTTGTCCATTGACTTTGGCAGTAATGGCTCCCTAAAGGCCTCCTTCTGAACATATTGCCAGTGGCAGTGCTTGTTCCCTTATAGGTTGTAAATGTTGAACACTTAAAATAGACTGCCTGCATCCCTCTGGGAGAATCTAACTGTTCTCATCTCTTATATCTAACCATACCCTTACCTTCCTTGACAAACTCAATATTGCAAAGGTGATGCTATATAAAGGCTCTACTGATCTCAAATGACATTGCCTCTGGGTGCTGGAACATGTGTAACATGAATGAATTACTCAGCTGCTTTTTTTTTTGTTCACTTTTTTAATTGAATACTAACTGAATTAATGTTACAGATAATTACTGCTTTTTAAATGTTTTATCTTTGTGTATAAATATATATTTATTACATAACTTTAAGTATTGTATTTGATATTTGTAATTACTGCTTTCATTGCACAGCTCTACAGCTCACAATACCACTCATAAGATGAGCCTGGCTGCTCAGTCACACTACCAACTTGTGTAGTTCAGACCTATGTTAAAAGGTGGATTACCTAATACCAAGAGATGTTTTGCGTACCCACCAGTCGGACTGCACCAATTCTTACCTAGCAAGTCATATTTGCATTTAATGCGTACTATGCATCATGGCTTTCCATTGAGCTGTTGGATGGTCTGCTGAACATCAAATGTATCATTTTTTGAATGTTGCTGTGATTCTGTTTTCTCGATTGCAAAGGGAGCCTGGAGACCTTCATTGAACATTTCCACCGTCCTTACTTCCATACAGCTGCTGATGTCTGAGCCCAACCCAGATGACCCTCTCATGGCCGATATTGTAAGTGTTCTGTTTAAAATGTTCTGTTCTTTTTTTTTTTTTTGTCTGTGTTTTTGTTTGTGAAATGCATTTTATACTGAATTGTAGAGAGATTGTGTCATTGCCTGAATAAAGACTTGGTCAATATAAATTGGCTTGGAGCCAAGGAGAGCTGCATCCTGTCCATGAATCCTCATCGAACGTCACCCACCCACTATAGGTCTACTGTCTAATTTACAATATTTTCTCATCTCCCATATACATACCTCAATAAAACTACACTTCTTTATTTGTGACTATTAGTGCACTTAGATCCTCCCTTTAAAAAACTGTGCAAGTGGTTTGAATTGCTCCCATGTGAGATAACTCTGTGCCTTTGTGTCTTGAATGTTGAGGATGATTCATGTTTGAACTAATATAGTAGCTTTAAGCAGTGTCTACTCTTGTTGGCTTTTTAGCATATAAATAAGCACGATTGGCCAATGCTGTGGCCAAACATCTTGTGTTAATCGACATACCTGAATTGTGAGCCCGGGACACAGGTATAGAAGTAAGACACTTTTAATGATGTTAAAAAACACATCAGAAGGAGCATGGCACAGAATCTCTCGTATCTACATTGGAATTTGAGGCGGTCTCACCCATAACTAGTTTCTCATAGCCATTGTCCATCTATGTGTTTTTTTCTTCATCCAAATTGCGCTGTCGGTCTACTCCTTGCCGTGCACTGCTCTCTCCTTGTACTAAGCTCCGTCAATTCCAGGTTCCTTTGAGTCCTTTTCATGGGGCCATTTATGACAGTTCTTTTTGCACACTTTATAGACCTTTTGCAGATCTCATGCGAGTACTTGGGCCTATTTGGCATTTCTGTCTTAGTGTTAGTCCTTAGTACCTGGGTGAGTACCAGGTCTACAGAAAAGAAGCGTGCTATTTGCTCGATTCCACAAACACGGGCCGATCAGGCCCAAAAAGGGGAAGCAAAAATACCTGCAACAAATAATAGTAAACTGACCTTTCTGCATACTGGATCTACTTAGTCTGCCAACACAGCTCCTCTGCTATGTTTGGTTCAATGGTAATAGCAGATTAGTGCCCCGGAAACTGTACTATTACAGCCTGATCTCAAGAGTAACTTTAAGGTAAAAAACAAATCCTGTAATTTACATGAATCACTAGTTGAAAAGAAAGGATTATAAACACTTTGTGACTACAAATGTATTTTTAGTCACAAATAAATACCTACAGCCTTAAAGACATTTTTCTCCCAAGTTCAAAAAAGGAGAGAGTAAAATGCTTCCAAGTCATCTCAATTTGATCCCGCTTGGAAAGTCAATTATTAGTAACTCTGACGCCTTCACCTGAGGTCCATTGATATTCTCTGCTTCTTGGAGTTCCATTTGCTAGATGTCTCATTTTGAAAGTATTCTGGTGTAAAAAGCAGGAGATTTGTGAGACTGAAAGAGAGTAGTGCTCAACAGAAGGAAGCAGGTGAGATTTTTAAATTCCTTTCTCAAAATGTTCTTATTGTAATCTGGACTCCTTGGGTGAGAACTTAAATGCATGGTTTGGTGGTAGTGAGTTAAATGTAATATTCTTAGCATTCTTGAACTTTATGAATATGATCATTTAAGAACAGATGCATTTGTGATTATTCCTAGTTGCATACATGTTGGCAGGGGGGCACACTGCTGATGGCAAGTTGTATCCAAGGGAGACGTTGAGTTATTGGGATATGGTAGTCCTTTCTATTAAAAGCCAACAGGATTGCCTATTTGCGTGCACCTACACAAATCTTTTTTTTAAAAAAAATGTTTGTGTTGGCTTCAAAAGAAGCTTTTTACCAATTGCAGTTCAAATTCAGCGTGAAAGAAAAAGAAACAAAATAAGTAAAAGAAAATTCCATAACACTAAAAAACATATGATACAATAATTTCAATCAATAGCTATAAAAAGGTAAAAATAGAAAAAGAAAAAGAGGAGAGAAGTAAAGAGGAAGGAGAAGATGCAAGTAAAAAAGAGGAGGGAATGACCATATTCAACCAGAATTAGCAGCTCTTTCAGTCTTATTATGGAGAAATAAACTTTCTTTCTCACTTCTCTCAATCGAGTTTTTTAAAGATGATTGATACCATCTCTAACAGGGCAAAAGTTAGATAGCCTTGAGTCCTGTAGCAATTGTAACAAAACATCTTTCTTTGTTGAAGTTCGATTATTTACAAAAAATCTCCCCAGTAGATTACGTCGAATGTCCTTGATGCCCTGGCAACTCATACTGAGATGGCGAAGTGTTTCCATTGGATGACCACAGAGCCGACATTTATAGACTCTCGTGCTTTTCTGTTTTCTCGCTTCAAGAATTTCTTTGGCCGGAAAAATATTGAAGCAAAGTTTTAGAAATTGCTGTTGCAACATCCGCCGAGGGACACTTACTCAAATACAGCGCAGTTAAGCCACGCTTCTTCAGAGCAACGCAGTATTTGCCATAAAGTTTGGATGACTGCGCCAGCTCTGAGGACTCAATCCAATCATACTCATACAGCCGTTTCTTCACAAGATCTGGAATTTCAATTAGTAGTTAGCAGTAGAGTATATTGAGTCCAACAAACCCAAGCATTTGGTACTCCATTCAAGAGTAAAGGCTCTTCTTCTGATTTCAGTGCTTGACCGAAAAACCCAAAACCGCTATCTGGTGGAGGCAGTAAGCATTTACGATAGAAAGATAGTTTTCCAGCTGACATAAGTAATGAGAGAAATCAGTCGAAACTCTTTTCTTATCACAGCCACAGGTATACAGTTAGGGAGGTCAAGTACAGCTCTCCAAAATAGGCCTTCTAGGATTTGCCATACCTTCCAGATCAACTGAAGAGAGCACTCAGCCCCATAGGTCACAATAGGGACTACCTTCATGGTGTAGAAACAGAGCAAGGGTGTTGGTGTGAATTTGCAATATCTGCATTTAATCAGTCCAGCCTGGGCTGTCCGCATTTTCAATCTGCGCCTCAGTGCTATTTCTCTTGGGGCTTCACTGTACATTACGTTGATCGGAATACCCAAATAGAGCAGTTCTGATGTCTCTCGGATCTGGTCACCATTTATATGCCAACCATTGAACTTCATGGAGTTGCGTCTTGTCTTCCCCAAAATAAACACCATTGATTTGTTGGCATTTACTCTTAAGTCATTAAAGTGCTAGAGCATTCAATTGGCGCTGGAGCCCGGTTGGGGTTTCATCCAGGAGAATGACATCATCTGCATACAACAGTCTATTCATTGGGGAGCCCGCAATACATGAGGGCGGGGGGGAAAGCATCTGATGTCCGTAAAGACGTCACCCAAGTTGGAGATGTATAATTTGAAGATAACTGGGGCTAGTCGACACCCTTGCTTGAGGCCCACTCCTGTTTTGATGGGGTTTGACAAGTCAACCTTTTGGTGCAGCTTGATTTGAATACTTGTATTGTTATGAAGGGCCTCCATGGCCTTGCGTGGGTCAGTAGGGCACCCCCAGTCCTTTAGCTTCTGCCAAAGTTTCAAACCCTGCTTGCCAGCCATCACAATGTTTGGAATCCCAGCTCCAGGCCGTAAGGTGATTCAGTATCAAGGCCGCAAAAAGTTTACCAATAACATCCAAGAGGGCGATAGGTCTATAATTTGCGGCCACAGACCTGTCACCCTTCTTGAAGATCGGTACAATAATAGATTTAGTCCAGGTTGCCGGAATGCTACGTTTTGTTTTCACCAGTAAAAATAGTTGGTGTAAAAAAGTTGCCCATTCCTCCGGATATTGTTTTAATGTCAAATTTGTGAGGCAATCAGGACCTGCAGCTCTGGAATTGCTTGACTAATTGATTAGGGCGAGGATATCTTCCCTTTCAGTTTCAAACTCCCGATTTGAGCATGAGTTTTCTACAGCCTTCGTGGCTTGCAAAGTGGGCTTTGAGAAGAGTTTGGAGAAGTGGTCCATCCAGTCCTTCGCCGGAATAGTTCACAAAAGGTAGCAGGCGCTCCTCTCCAGAGAGAACATGGCATGATAACCTGTTCTGAGGTGAGAGTTTGCAGCACACGCTTTTTGCTCACTGTACCTTTCACAGATGGGAAATATTCATTTGCATATCAGTCTTTGTCCCGCCCACATGGGCAGTCCAGCACCGAAATGCTATGGCAATTCCTCTCTGAACAAGAGTACCGACAGCAACCCCATACACGTGTTTCAGCCTTGTTGGGCCTCATCAGTGAGGTGAAGCTGTGCCTCTGTGAGCACAGTGAGCAGGGAGACCACGTCTAGTTGCCCCCACGTATCTTAGGGTGACCAACCCCAAGTTCCTTACACATATTTCACAAAAGGTAGCAGAGGAATTGCCATAGCATTTCGGTGCTGGCCTGCCCATGTGGGCGGGACAGAGACTGATATGCAAATAGATATTTCCCATCTGTGAAAGGTACAGTGAGCAAAAAGCGTGTGCTGCACACTCTCATCTCAGAACAGGTTATCATGCCATGTTCTTTCTGGAGAGCAGCGCCTGCTACCTTTTTTTTAAATCTTCGCCGGAATAGGGTTGGAGATGAGACTCTGTTGAGGTCCGTCTAGCATGTTAAAGATTTGCCACATTTCAGTCGAATTTTTAGATGCAACCAATTCCAGCATATGTTCAGCATTCAATTGCAATAGAGATTGCCTATGCTGTTTTAACCAGTTGTTGTATGTGGTCCTCGTTTTCTTAATGGCCACTAGCAATGCCGGATAAGGAATTTTCTTCAGCGCTCTTTGCATCTTTTTTAGATTCCTTTTTCTTGTAGCAATCTTATGGTCGAAAGTATATTTATGGTGGAAGCCCTTAGATCTTCCTGGGCCAGATTGTTCGCTAAAGATGGCCAAGGACCGCATATAATCTATGTCTTCCGGCCTACCATTATCTCTTAGGTTTTTGGATAATGTTGATACATTTTTCCTCAATAATCTTACTCTGTTCCTTCCAGGCTGTACTTCCCGGGCATCCCCATCTGACGAAGACTTTGTGGTCCTGCCCAATTCAAGTGTTAGTTTCTACATATTGTGGTCACTCTGTGTTCCATGATCGTCAAGGCCACTACTCTACAGTGAAAGCTGTTGGAAGCAAGGAAATAGTCTAGAATTTGAGAATCAGGCCCTCTCTTCCAGGTTGGATTTGGTGGAATGTCCCCCGGTGTAATGCAATTTAGTAATGAGATATTTCTCAGAAGGAACTCCTTCCTAAACAACAGGCCTCGCTTTTCAACTTGTAAGTTACTCAGATAGTGATTTATGAGAGCGCCACAATTATTGAAACAGTGAATATTTAATGCCCACATAAAATCACATTCAGATTGGAGTAGTCGATCATAGCAGCATCGACCTCCTCCAGTAACTGGTCCATGAAGTTCTTGGCTGCAGGGTTGTTGCAGTTCCAGTACAGGTTACACAGAAGGATCCGCCTCATAGCGTCCTCTTCACCGATTTGATATGCCAGTAGGTTGATCTAAATAAATGGTGAAATGTTTTTTGACCAGACTACTCGCAGGCTTTCGTTAATGGCGGTCAATAGGCCTGCCATTGGTCTGCCCTTCGGGCCTTTTATTGCTTGGTTGATGAGGAAGCGAAATCTTTGATAGCTTGAACACACAGCCACGTCTCCTGACGACAAATGAGCTCAAGGTCTCCCAATCGAATACTACCTTCTCCCAGTAGATGTTTACAGCCACGCGTGTTCCAGCAGCCCAAGTGGATGAAGGGAGGGGGGGGGGTTATTACCTGGGCTCTGGCGTTATGATCTTCTAGCCAGTGAGCTGGCCAGCCAGTCCCAGTTGTCCCCAGCCCTATCACCCAAGGTCCCTCGTGGCACACCAGAAGTGTTCTTTGACGCAATATTGTTGTTGATCGTGATTCTGAATTTGCCCTTATTTTTATTACTCGGTCCTTCATCACATCTAATTTGGTTTGTGTTCAAGGAACGGGCGCTGTCCATATTGCCTGTCTTCCAGCTCCCCGAATCAGAATTGTAGCTGTTAGGATGATGAGATTTACATAAATGAGAAACCGCATATGAAACAACATAGTGAAACATAGCAAATTTCACAAAGCCGGGGGGGAGGGTAGATGACTATAAAAACACATCTCGGACCTACACCGCAGCGGGAAAAAATCAACACATTTTCACAATGATTAATAGTAAGTGAATAGCCCTTTACTTCCTTGTGATCTAAAACAAGAGGGATAGTTTAGACCCTGCAGGAGAGCTTGTGATGATCCTTCTCTATTTCTGTCCTTGCTCGCAGCCCCCAGGGCCTTTTCCTGTCCCAACAGTTTCCAACCTACTTAGTTTTCTGACGCAAAGCTCCCAAAAAAATCTGCAATTACTTGGGTCCTATTACTATCCTGGTCCCACAGAAGAAAAAAAAATCATAGCATCACCTGGATTTCCCTGGAGGCCTTTACTTCTTGAGAGGCAAAATACTTTGGGCCCTGAGAATCGTAAGCCGGGCATACCATAAGAAAATGGAACAAGTCCTCTCTTTCCACTGCACGCATTGGACATCTTGGATGTGATTCTTCCTTCCATTTGTTAGTGACAACTGAAAGGGGTTTAAATGTTCGCTCGTGCAAGAAAGCGGTGTCTCATCTGCAGGTTAGTGAGTGTCGATCGATATGTTTGATGGCCTTCCCCACTTACAAATATGTCACTCCAGGAGCTGGTTATCTCCTCCTCACCCAGCCTTTTTACTATGCTTTTGGGCTTCTTTTAAATTAAGCTGTAGAAATCTGTTACCTATTGAATGAAATTCCTGATTGAGAATGTGGCCAAGACCCATTTCAGTAAAGTCCTTCGACAGATTCTTCCAATATGGGGAACCAAACATTTACGAAAAGTGTTTGTGCCATGCCAGATCCACCAGTTCTTTAAACTCTGAGGTTATTCTCTTGATCGCATATCTGTCCGGACAGTCCAAAACTCTCAGTTTTGTTTCTGGAAGTTAACATCTGCATGAAGAACAGCTGATGGGGAAACATCTGTGTAGGTACAGCAGGTTCTTTCAGAAGAGCCGCTCAAGAATGCCTATTTTCGCAAATTGGATTGTCGAACCCACATAGCTCTGTGCCACCCAGCTTGGCGCAGAAGACTTTTACAATTACTGCTGCATAGTTGTCCCTGTGTTTAAAGGTCACTTGATGATCTCTCCACCAGGCTTTTCTACAAGCAAGCGCAATGTGCGCCATACAACAGAAGTTGGATGTGAATGTCACTCATAAATGGGCAAAACTATCCACTACTTCACCTTTGACCGAAACCTGTTTGCGTTGCTTAAGGTCATCACTTTTGACTTGCTTTTATTCAAGATTAAGTGATTGCAAGTACTATAGGAAGAAACTGGCTGTAGCTGGGCGTTGAGGGCATTAGGAGTCCTCACAAGGAGGGCAGATTCGTCAGCATGAATAAGCATATGCACTGGCCTTTGATTTTATATTTGGGACATCCATTGCAGCTTCCTTGTTAGGTGAGTTTACCCAAAGTCCCACTTGGAGGTAAGACTTTAGTAAGCTATCCCGGTGGTTAGTAGTTATCTAGCATGTGGTTTTGCATGGATTCACATGCTCATGATATTCCCCGTCAGGCTGGGAATCCGTGGTAAAGGAAAAAACAGTTTCACTTTAGTTTATAAACTGTCTTTATCCTTGTTAGGAAACGTTTTAATGCTGTACCCTCTGAGTACACTACAAACAACTATTACTACAAGTATAGGTAACCCAACCTTTGGTATAAGCTTGTACTATAAAGTATTGGTTCCGTGTTGAGCAGCCAGGCTTATTTCAAGAGGGGAAATGTGAGCTGTATTGGAGTTGAACAAAGATTCACAGTTACATGTATTCAAATAAACACTTAAACTCAAGGTTTCTTGCATAAACAATGTATCAGTCAGTTATAAAGCCTTCTTCAGAAGGTAGCAATAGAATAGTAACACACAAATATACTTCAATACTGTACACTCAGTTTCTGGATCAGACAAGGCCCCTTTGGGATGGCCCGCAGACACAACCTACACCCACAGGTGACTTCAGTAACAAGGGTGCTGGGGACATTAATACCTTACTGTTGGCAAACAAAATACTCTTTAAAAAGTAAGTAAAAGGCAAAAGTTATTCGAACACCAGAAATACAAAGGGTCATATGCAGGGAAAATACTTTCAGATAGCAAGAGAAGAGTCATTCAATTCAATAGGCTAAGCCAAAGTCAATAGGCCAAAGTCTTTGATTGGGATGCAGCACTTAAGGTAAGTAAATGGAAAAGTCTTTGCACAAGTTCTTAGGAGTCTTTGGTAAAAAGAAGAATCAAATGTAGGGCCACAAGCTGATTAGACTTGTGAGTTGCAGACGTTACAAGCACTAGGTCAGTTCTCTTAGGCTAGTTTTACAGTACCTTAGTAAAGAAGAAAAAGATGCAGCTGAAGACTTCTGTTTCTGTACAGCTCTGCAGATCTCACTGTTTCTGGGCCTCAATCGTGGAGACAAGTGGGAGGACATCGGGGGACTCCTGCACTGTACTGGCACCGTCCAAGCTGGCAACCAGCAAACTTTACTTTCAGTGGCTGTTTCGCGTTTTAGCTCCCTGCGGTTCAGAAAATACCAATAAGCGCGGTTCCTGGCTGTCAAGGTGGACTTTCCTCACGTCTGGGGTCCCGCACTCTGCTGAGGGGGCTCAAGCTCGGTCAGTCCTGCTTCGTGGGAGTCTGGAGGATCTTCCAAAAGCTTTAGGCCAGCTTACAAGCAACACACACAATCTGGTGTCCTTCTCCCTGGCTCTACGGTTTTTTGCAGCACTCTGAGGAATGCAACCAGCTCCAAGATGGGTGTCCAGGTGGCTTACTTGGGAGTTGATTGGTCCTACCAACTCAAAGGGAGAAGTCGTCCTTTGCAGGGCTTCTCTGTTGATGCGAACTTGGCGATTCGGACCTGCAGCAGGTTTTCAACGGGCAAACCAACGGTCCAGGAGTTGCAGCAGCCGTCCTCTTCAAGCTCTTCTTCGGTTCCTTCGCCCAGTGGTCGACTCTGCCTTCCAAGCCAAGAGACTGGCCTTTTAGTCAGTTCTCTCCATTCATTCCAGCCTGGCTGCCACTCACCCAGCAGGGTGCCTGTCCTTGCTGGACAGTCAGCCAGCCAGTCGTCAGTGCATTTGGGTCTCCTAGCGTTTCGGGCACCTCATTCTCTTCCTGCCTACCCCAGACACTCTAGAGCCAAAAGCGGTTTTTACTCCTGAAGCCTGCCAAAGGCGAATGAACAAAGAGACAAAAACTGGTTTGGCACACAAGAAAAACTTGAAGGACCTTTCCACAAAGAAATGGCAAAAAAAGATGACCAGGATCTGTTTTAACAAAGGAGGATCAGACGCCATCTTGAAAAACATGGCTCCCGCGATTTAACGTTACCGGAGCTGCGAACAGTTTGCGGTCGGGGTAAATCATGGTAGTACATTGCAAAACCATGCCACCTGCCATTCGGAGAGGAAAGGGTAATATTTGACTGTTACATGAGTAACTAGACATATGGGATACTAAGTAACCCCTCCAGCACTCTATTGTAAGATAGGGTGTGCTGGGTCTAGAAATTTACAGGGCTAAGTGAACTCAATTTCATTCCGCTGTTCTGGGAAATAGTAGTTAATCCCAGAGAAGGTATTTAAACCTTGGGAAATCGAAAGACTTCCCTGTCTCACTGCACTGAAGATGCTTTGTGACACAATTGTAAAAGATGATGACTATGGAGTTGGTTAGACTCCATAACCAAAAAGAAATTCAGTGTATAACATCACATTAAATACATGAGAAAGTGGGGAAAAAGGGTCGCACTCTCTCCAGGTTAAAAAAAATCAAGTCCTCAAAATCCAGCAAAGTTGCTGGGGGTCTGTAAGGTAGAGGGAATTAGCACATTTCTCCCTAACAATCCTCTAAACCAATAACTGAACTCTGGGTCATACTGCCCCCAGCCAATGACTGCCCTCTCCCTAAGCCCCTGCTCGGGCAGCCATCTTCAAATCTTTACTGCACGTTCAAGAGTTGGCAGTCCTTGTGTCTCACTCTTTGAGCTTTCTGCATTTTTCACACTTTTTTTGTATGAAAACTGTTTTCAGTTCAATCAAGCCTGTGTGCTCAATCGTTTATCCATCCGATTAACGGCAACCCTTTTTTCGGCATCTTTCATCGCCCCTCCTGGGCAGAAATAGTAGAGTGTTTCTTCTTGGAAGTTTCCAGAACTCCATCAGGCCTACTCGGCACCGGATAATGCTGCAGGACTTCAAGCTGTGCACCTTTTGTGGTTTGCAGAATGTCTTCATGGACAAGCATTCCCAGTGCCTGTATTGTCTACACCCGATGCACAAGGAAGAGGATTGTGAGATCTGCGGTGGCTTCTCCAAGCGCACAATGAAGGATTGACGGGTCCAGTGGTGACGTGGGTCAAGGCCAGGGCTTGTGCCCAGGCTGGTTCACAGGGGCATGCCTCATCGGGATCCAGCAAGCCATTGTAGGCTTCAAAGTCCTTTTGAGGGTGCTCCATTCGTGGGGGCCCAAGACAAGGCCAAGCACCGTAAGTCCGCTTCTGTTGGGGTTTCCGCGCAAGCGGGTCCCATGACGGTCAGGGCGCGTTCCTAGTCTCCGTCTGCCTCAATCTCCAGCCACCGCTCCAGCTCTTTGCCCAAGAGAAAGTCGGCTACCCCAGGGAAGCTGTGGGAGAAACAGGAGAAGGCAAAGTAGGATAAGGTGTCCGACCTGCCCACGAAGGCTCAGGTGATCCAGGCCAAATCGTTCTCCTCGATCGAGTTGGTGGTGGCCTCCCTTTCAAAGGCAAAAGGGACTGACCCAGTCCAGGGTGCCCCGGTGGTGGCCAGAGTGGGTCTTCCTCCCAGGTGGCGGCTTTGTCCAAGCCAGTAGTGAAGACTCCGGAGAAGAGGATACCGGACCTTAGCCCGAGACCGACCCTTCAGGGCAGGATGAGGGGGAGGGGCTCAGAGAAGAACTCCAAGGCACAGACATTCCTTCGGCCGACGAGGAGTCGATGGTTTCTGTCAACACCATCCCGGAGGAGGGTGGTGACGACGAGAACGTCGGAGATGCGTGCCGGAAGCGGCGGCAATGACCATGTCGATGGGGATGATGAAGTGGGCGCTGGGGCCAGGGACCTGGTTCCCCAGCTACCTCCTAGAGACCTGTATATTCTCTCGACCCTGCACACGGTGGTGTCGGAGATTAAGAGGATGCCAGCGGCACCACCGGCGGTGACCCCGTTAACACCAGGACAGCCGGAAGAGACACCCTATGCATCCATTCCAACCTTCACTGCCCCCCTAGCTCCCTGGGGGGGACTGACACGGACACTGCATCGACCGGGGCATGACCCCGCCACCAATGACTTCTCCGCCGGACGAAGTGGGATATTTCAACTCCTTGATTGCCCATGCGTCGGAACTCTTCCAGCTCACTCCGGAAGAGGAGGGCTTCCTGTAACAGCGCCGAGAGAAGAAAAGGAAGACCATTCTGTCTGTACCGCTCCTAGACAACGTCTAGCATAAGGAGCTGGCTCTGCTGAGGAAACGCGCCTCAGCCCCTGTGAAGAGACGCTGACTTGAAAAGAAATACCGGGTGCCGGAGTCTGCGCCCAAGTGTCTGCGGTCTCAACCATCGCCAGACTTGGCGGCCGCCAGGAAGAAGTCTAACTCCTCGTCTTCTCCATCTGCACCCCTGGACAACGAGGTGAAGAAATTGGATTCCATAGGTAGAAAGGTCATCTACTCTGCGGCGCCGACGGTCAAGGCTGCCAACGCCTTAACGATCGTGGACAGATATGACCGGGAATCCAATAGAGATCGCTCCAAGCCTTTGGAGGTGGCCACTGTTGTCATCATGGCTCCCAGGGCGGCACGCTGCCCTCCAAGCAGAACTCAACTGGCCGAGATGTTGGGCCTGCACCCTAGTGGGAGGCCCGCTGGCAAACTTCGTCAGCGTGTGGGAGACCATCTCCACCGTTCGATGGGTGCTGGATGCTCTCGCCCACGGACACACTTTGGAACACACTTTGGAACAGGAACAACACATCCCTCAGCTGCTGCTGGAAGTTTGCCCATGTTTAAAAACATGTTTTTAAAAGAGGGCGATAGAGCTGGTTCCATAGTGACTCCAGAGTTTACACAAGATATTTTCTCGTAACAAAAAAGAGCGGGGGCTGGAGGCACATTCTTGATCTGGGATGACTTAACAAGTACCAACAGGTCCAGAAGTTCAGGATGGTCACGTTGCAGCACGTGCCCGACCAGCTGGAGGAGGGAGACTTTGTCGTCTTTGGATCTTGAGAACATGTACTTCCACGTCCCCATACTTGAAATGCATCGTAAGTTCCTGTGCTTCGTCGTACAAGGGAAGCATTACTAGTTCAAGGAGGTTCCCTTCGGACTGAAGTCAGCGCCCAGTGTCTTCAAGTGCCTGGCTCCGGTGGTGAGCCATCTACGGCTAGATGGGATTCATGTGTATCCTTAGCTCGACCATTGGCTCATCCGGGCCAAATTGAGAGACCTCACCGTCAAGCACACAGCGAGGGCCGTCGGGCTGCTGACGGACCTGAGTTCTGTGTGAATTATGCCAAGTCCTGCTTGACTCCATTGCAGGACGTGCTGTTTCTGGGATTCAGGCCCAACAGTGTCCTGCCTGGCGGCACCATCGGAGGAGAGGATAGCGGCCATCTTGGGCAAGGTGTTAGAACCGAGGGTTGCCACGGTGAGGACCATCAAGTCGCTGCTCGGCATGATGTCGTCATTTGTATATACCTGAGCATCCCCTGCAGATTGAGGATGTGCCCGCTACAGGAATTCCTGGACGCCCATTGGACCTAGGTGTCTGGAGGCTTCAGGACAAAATCGCACTTTGAGGAGTTTCGTCAGGCAATAAGGTGGTGGGCCGTGCGCTCCAAAATCGCCGGAGGCGCGGACTTCCAGAGTCTCCCGTACCAGGAGACTGTCACGACTGACGCTTCTCTGGAAGGATGGGGAGCCCACACCGGACGTCTTCATGCCAGAGTCCTGTGGCTGTCGGTGGAGAAGACGCTACACATCAACATACTGGAACTACGGGCAGTGTTTTGGGCTCTCAAGTCGTTTCTGCCATCCCTCAAGGGCAAAGTGGTGAGGGTCTTCACAGACAATACCACCACAATGTTTTACATCTGGAAATGCGGGGGCACCAGATCCCCAGCGCTCTCCAAAGAAGTGCAGGTCTTGTGGCACTGGGCCGTCGCCCAGAGGAGGTTCCTCATTCCGTTTCACCTGACAGGAGTAAAGAATACTGTTGCTGACTCTCTCTGCAGGGAGCTGCGCTCTTGCCACGAGTGAGAGCTTTGGCAGGATCAAGCAGACAAATGTTTCCACCAGTGGGGCAGTGCTCAGATATATCCGTTTGTGACGGCGACGAACACCAAGTGCCGGAGGTTCACCAGCAGGTTCCCCAGGGGGGGGGGGGGGGGCATGGGAGATGTATTCTCCATCCCTTGGGAAGGGCTGTTTCTATACGTGTTCCCTCCATTGCCAACACTGCTACAAGTCCTCAGTCAACTCAGACGGTACCAGTGCAGGATGATCCTCGTCGCAAGGCAGATCTGGTACCCGGACCTTCTCAGCATGTCGGCGTCCGTTCCAATCAAGCTGCCAGTGGTCTCAGATCTTCTCACCAGGGAGGGAAGCGCATTCTGCCCCACGATCCAGGGTCACTGAACCTGAAGGCCTGGCTCTTGCAGTGCTAGAGTTTGATGGTTGAGCTGCCGGAGTATTGCGGGTAGGTCCTCGCAAGGGCCAGAGCGTTGTCGACTTTGAAGTGCTACGAACACAAATGGAAGTGCTTTGCGACTTGGTGACGGTCGCAGAAGATTAATCCTCTGAGCGTCACGGTCCCCCAAGTTCTTCTGCAATTGTTGTCATTGGCTAAATCGGGGCAGGCGCATGCCTCCATTAAAGGTGCATCTGGCGGCTACCTCCCGCTACTCCCGATCTCTAGGATGGTCTTCCCCTTTAGTCGCACCGTGTAGTCGAAGAGTTCATCAAGCAACTGTTCCGTTAGTTCCCGCTGTGAAGACTCTGGCCCCGGCGGAACTCAATGTGGTATTGACTAGGCTCATGGGGCCTCAATTCGAGTCTATGCATCAAACATGGCTTAAGTTGCTGTCTTGGAAGACAGCTTTCCTCGTGGCCGTTACCTCCGCCAGAAGAGTAGGTGAGATCCAGGCCCTGTTTTGCAAGCTGCCTTATTTGACTTTCCACGAAATTAGGGTGGTGACGCACCCTCCTTCATGCCCAAGGTTCCGTCGGAATTTCATCTCAACAAACGCTTGGTGTTGCCTGTGTTTTTTCTGACGCCTTTGCCAGCTGAAAGGAGTTTGCACTCACTAGATGTGGCTCGAGCGCTGAAGTTTTATGTGGCCCACATGAAGAGTTTCCGGAAGACTTCTCAGCTTTTTGTGAACTTTGGCCCTGTGAACCATGGGAAGGCTTTGTGCAAGGCTTCAATTTCCAGGTGGCTCTCCAGCTGCATCACTCATTGCACTAGTTGGCAAACTGACTGCTGCTTAGCCGTCCGAGAGCCCATTCTACCAGAGCGATCGCTGCAACAATGGTGTTCCTGTCTGGTGTGCTCCTGCTGGACGTTTGCAGGGATGCTACGTGGAGGTCGACGCACACCTTCCCGAAATTCTACTGCGTTGCCAGGGATTTGCGGGAGGAGTCTAGTGTCAGCCAAATAGTGCTGCGCAACCTGTTCGCTTAAAGGTGAGCCTGGTGAGGAAGTAAGAGTAATTGCTTCTGTTGAGCCTTGCCACCTCCCGTGGATGTGTATGTATGTACTGCTATGTAGTCTTTATTCATGAGCATGTGAATCCATACCAGACCCCATGCTGGAGAAGGAACAAGTTACTTAACTGTAACTGTTGTTCTCCAGCATGGGTCTCGCATGGATTCACATGCGAACCCTCCCGCCTGCCCCTCTGCGGCTATTCTTTTGGTCCTACTGCCACTTTACGTTCTACCAAATCTGAAGATGGCTGCCTGAAGAATAGGGGCTCAGGGAGAGGGCAGTCATTGGATGGGGGTAGTATTACCCAGAGCTTAGTGATTGGTTTAGAGGAGAAAGACAGTTTATAAACTAAAGTGAAACTGGTTTTTCTTTTACCGAGGATTCCCAGCCTGACAGGGGAACATTCATGAGCATGTGAATCCATGCCAGACCCCTGCTGGAGAACAACAGTTACAGGTAAGTAACTTGTCCAATCCCCAACTCTTAGTATCAGTCTGTACTACTCAGAGACCTTGGTAGAGCAGTCTGGCTTATTTTAAGATGTGAGCTGTACTAGCCAGTAATGCACATCCAAGAAACACTTATTCATGCATTTATATTAAAATATATATTTACTATATTTACACGAGTCACTGTTAAATAGCACAATATACCAACACACATAGGTAGACTTTATATTACTTTCAAAAGGCTACTTCTTAGTTGGTAGTTGCTGAACGCGTACAATTGTTGCAGGAGTTTGACAGGTCTGCGGTACTATCAGTACTAACGCGCACCCACAAAGTAAGAAAGTAATTGCATTGAATCAGAATACACATATAAGATGGTGATTTTTGGGAAGGGAAAGCACGTTATCCTAATAGAGCTTCAGGTTCTAGAGGCAATTTCCCTGCAGCAAGTCTTTTAAAGTCCAAAACGCCACTGTATTTAAAAGGCAGTTCGGAGTAGCTTAAAGTCTTGAAAAGCGGCAAAAGTCAAAAGTTCCTGTGGATACTTTCTAGTCTCTAGGAAGGAAGATTAAAAAAAGGTTTAAAGGCGAAGTCCAATCAAAAATGTTGTAGTACCCAAAGATGGGCCATAATCAAATATACATAAAACCTATTTTTAAACAAAGTTTCTATGTAAAATTTTTAGCAAATGAGGCTCAAAGTTTTGACATGGGGCATCCATTTTGTGATATGACGCAGCCTCCTCTGTTCATGTTAAAGGATAGTTCCGGGACTTTTTTTTTATTGTCCCTACGGGTCGGCCATGTGTTTGTAAGCATAAATCGGTAGATCGTAGGAAACTTTCCTATGGACCTTACCCGACTTTTCGCCCATTATCGCACTCGAAATCAGCCTCCATTTTGTGATAATCCTATCATTTCGGCCCATCGACCTGGCTCACCTGCCTTTGCGGCACTAAATCAAATCCCCCGCCCCTGAAACAGACTTCATCAAAACATTCATATTCCCCGCCTCTATCCGTGACGTGACTGTGCTGCGTAGGCAAACGCGCCCAGGCGTCTTCTACGCGACTCCACACAGACCCCGGAAATCAACACAGATCAGCTCACAATACAGCGCACCACAATTCGGAATATGAAACTGTACTTTGAAATCAAACCGCAAGATTGTAAATGTGGTAAAGTACATTTATTTGACATCAAATGTTTAGAGAATATTCAGCGATTTGCATTTTTATTTGCTCATGTTCCAAAAAGTTCGTATTGAGGAACGCGATGGTCCTTTGCTGTACACAGGGTCTTAGAGCATCTCACAATACAGCGCCACAATTCGGAATGTGAAACCGTGGTTTAAAAGCAAACGGCAAGATTGTACATTTGGCAAAGTACATTTATTGGACATCAAATGTTTAGAGAATATTCAGCGATTTGCATTTTTCTTTGCTCTCGATCCAAATTAGTTCGTCTTGAGGGAAGCGATGTTCGTGTGCAGTACACAGGGTGTTGGTTTACGATAAAAATAAGCTCTTCGGTCGCACTGATAATCGCATGGCTGTTCCAACAACGAGGCACTAGGCCACCACAACGGTAGGTATGTTGCATCTAACCGTTAGTACCGCGTAAGGGCATACTTGTACTTGGCGATCGTCCCATAAAATGGTCAGGGTGGTAACGTTGTTCACGCGGAGAAGCAACTGGCGGCTGTAGAAGCCGTCCGCCGGTGTCTGGTACTCGTGACACAGACAGTAGTGAATGATGTACCTAAAAACATAAAAAATGAAATTAGTCTCACCATCAGATCCTTATTAAAATTATTCATTTCATAGCGAGGACAGCGCTACTGGGTGTACACAAGTGTTTAAAGGCGTGGCGTGGCGAGGCAGGGAGGGGGGGGAGTGGAGTACAAGGTAAGTAGCATAAAATAATAAATAAATAGGGCCAGCTGGTGGCAAGTGCAAGGTAAGTGCAGAACAAGTGCTGGGAAGGGGGGGCTGTAGGATACTGAGACAGTCCCCCAGTGCAGGGGTTGACAGGGAGGCAGTGCAGGTGGAGAGTGGAAGGGCCCAGGACCGAGGTCGCAGACAGAGGACCAGTTGTAGCAGGGGAGAGGGAGAGAGAAAGCAGAAGCAAAGAGGAAGGTTTTGAGGTGCTTCAGTAAAAGCAGATGTTTCTCCTCAAGATAGTGCGCGGTAGAAAACAATATGCCACATAGAACGAACAAGTACAACTGAACCCGTCTTTAAAGCCACTGTATAGTAATGAAATTGCGGTATAAACTCATCAAAAGTTACTTACATTATATTTGCATTTTCCATTGTGTCTCTGTGTAGGGCAGACCCGAAACACCACTCCTTCTTTGCCGACGTTACTTCTTCTAATGAACGTGGGTCATCGTTTCGTTTCTGAAATTTTATTCATTATCTTTTCTTAGTCTTTCGGGATGGTCCCGGCCTGTCAAGGTCAAATCACAATAGAACCTTATACTGGGTCGTGGGCCGTTCCGCCACCCGAGCAAAACATCAAAGCAGCTGACCTTCACTTTGAGCGAGCACACATTTCTAGTTTGGGCCTGCAACATGAGGAGACTCGAGAGAACAGACAATCGAATTACAATCATTTAAACCGTGATGTGTATTTCTCAATGAGCTCTGCTTTAGGTGGACATGGAACAGAGGCAATGTTGGGTGGCAATGCAGTTGTCCCCTGCATAGGTTCGTTCACCACTCCATGTATGTGCCTATCGAGGACATCTACGATAAGTCTCTCAATAAACTCATATTGCATATCCTCAAACACTGGTTTGATCACCCATTGTTTACTTCTTTTAGTGAAGGCCTTATTGTAGCGAAGCGTCCCTAAAGTTCCGGTCGTCCTACTTTGTTGACGGCCAACATTATGGTTATGTGCCAAGACCGCTAGAAGAGTCCGATTTATCATGCCTTCCATGCCAAAATGCAATCTTTTGGGCCTGTACTTTAGGCACATATTGTGGAACACCTCCAAATCTCCTGTGTGGCAGAATTCCGTGAGTCCCCTCAAATCTCTTGTTATAGTTTTATCAAATACAATCTTTTCAATGGCCTTGTGAGTGGGTGATGAAGGAATCAACCACTTCTTCTTCCGTGCCTCCTCTGTGGACAAATGGCCATGTTCACATTTGTGGAAATGTTCATTTGTCGACCATTGATGTACGTTGCTACAGTGCAACATTACTGACCGCCATTTTTCCAACGACCCTTCACATGTTTTTGAGCTCCACCAAAGATGGTTGCTGATTGACTTGGACCACTGTGAAATACCTTGCATATCTTTTTTTTTTCCTGCAGCCGACAATTTTTTATTGATTGTTTTTGCAAGATGCCATACGTCAAATTGGTGATTTATATTTTTGTACTCTTCTCTCATTGTCTTGGCAATTGAAACGTGTCTGTCCGTGGCTATCAGGTCGATCACCATTCCCCGCGATTGTAGTTCTTGCAATGATGCTACAAAGCCAACTTTCTCCATGGCCACTGAGGATGTACTTTGTGACACCTGCACGACCACCGAACTCACAATTTTCTTACTTTCCATGTCCTGAAAGTGGTAGGTGCAGTACTTGGCTGAAAATCCTGGGCTGTCGCACTGTCCATCACCGGCTAGCCTGAAGCGTTTGCCCGCGAATGTACTTTCCATTGACATTTTTTCCATTCTCCAAGCTTCGCTGATGGCTGGAAATAGATAATCGGTTTGGTATTTGTAGAACTGAGTTTTCGCAATGAAATGGATTCCCACAAACTGAAAGAAATACTGTAACTTTTTAAAACTTGAACCACTAAAAAGTGCGGCCGCTGCACAAAGTAGATTGCCTGCTGGCAGTTGCCCCAGCATGGGTTGTGCAGACCATGCGAACGGATGATATTGTGTACAGGTGGCATGTATTTTAAGGTTAGTGCCTCGAATTGCACGAGTCACATTAATCAATGGCTCCCCACATACTTCCCCACCAACCCAATGCCCACATTTCATCATCATAATAATATCCATCAAACAGCTATCGAATACAATGAATTTGGCCTCTTTCCTTATACTGTCACTCTGCATCCCAGCTGGTTCGGCCTGTAACGTTGAGGACATGTCACTCGCATGAAAGATACAATCTCTGATATCGTCTTCCGCTATGCTGAGTGATATTGATGGTGTTTCATTGTCGTCCATGTCATTCTCTTCCACTGCAACAACTGTTCCTTGTCCGGAGATGGGAGAAAAAAACAATGTCTTCAACTTTCGCGCGCTCTTATTTTTTGCGGGTGTGGATTCTGTGAATTGATCTCCGACTGCATCCAAACTACCAGGAGGACATTCACTATCAATGGCTGGTGGTGGTATAGCTCCGTTGTCAATCACTTCATATTCTTCCCATTGGCACGATGCATCTCCAGTCTCAAGTCCCTGCCAAAAGGTTTGACAAGCAACATCTCTCGTTCGCTTCACTGTCTGTGTAGATCTAGTTCTTACACCCACTCGCAACTAGAGGACAGATTAGAAAAGGGATGTTCAGTTTAAACACAACTTACAGTATTGAACTATTGACAGTGAAAGACAACATAATATAGTGAACAGGACACTAACCTTCTTTTGCTTTCTTTTCTTTGAAACTTTCTTGCCTCGAACTTCAACATCTGGACGCTGTTGCTCCGACTCGTGTGTGCATGTCTCCACTTCCTCTCGCGCTGCAACGACTATATTTTCATGATAAGCACATCCATCACTCACTGAGGCTCCATCGACTCCCTGAAACATAGAACTTTCATTAGTATGTATAATAATATTGAAAACACAAAATGTACTTGGGGACCAATACCCATACGTACATCTCAATAGCAAAACACGAATGAACGCCTTGTGTAGAACATTCAAACGACAATAGTTCACGCATTGTTGATCTAGTTAGATTGAACTGTCAAGATCCATACCTCGGGCTCCGCATAGACTTCCATTGATGATATTATTGAAGATGACGCTTCAGCAACTCCCTGAAACACAGTAATTGCATTAGTATGGTTTTCTATTTTGTTTAAAAGAACATAAACTTTCTGCAGGCGTCAACGGCTCATCTAAATAGACCTGCACAAATGATCAGTTGTCTAAAATAAATAATGGATATCTAAATATGATTCGATTTGCTCCATCGTTGGAAGTGTCACCACCCAGAGATCTGCATCAACTACTAGGGGTGATGTTCTTGTTGAAGAAGCTCCGTCAGCTCCCTGAAACATAGTACTTGCGTTAATAAAGAAGGAAGTATAGCGGATGTAATCACGTCATTTGATCTCGCATGATTGATCTGTCAGTATCCATACCTCGAAATGCATAAGAACATCAAGGGACGCTGTAACTGCGGTGCACACTTCTGCAAGCTGTTGCGCCGACCCGTAACTGCATGCTCCCCCTTCTTCTTGGACTAATGCTCCATCGACTCCCTGAAACATAGGACTTTCATTAGTAATGAACACAATATTGAAAAAAGAAGACACATAGGAGGGCGACGACAGAAGGACATACCAATGGCTAAAAACGAAAGAAACATTGTGTGTAACAATCACGCTACAAGAATGCAAGATCTGATGATCTCCATCGATGGAACTGTCCGGAAACGTACCTCGAGCATCTGAGTGACATCTACGGTTGTCGTCAATGCGTTGGACTCCTCAGCATCTCCCTGAAAGACAGTACTTGCATTATTTTGGATAACAATAATTATAACTGAAAACAAAGACTAGAGGACGAGTACTGTGGTGTACCATTAGGTAAAATAATTACACGATCAATTAAAACTATTGATTTACATGCCTAAAACAAGTCAGTGTCAGAATAGCTAAGTAAGATTACCCGATAGGCGCTTGAAGTGGCTGATGACTGCAATAACGACACGGATGGAGAATCTTCCGCCTTCATATTGAGTGGATACATAAATGGGGAAATTATTGTTAGCTAATGCTACACACTACCGCAAGGCCGAGAGCTAAATCCGTAAACTTGACTCACCAGTGGAGGGATGTGGACGAATAGAGTGGGAATAGCGTTTGAGAGCAATTTTCGCCTCGCTCGCGGTGTTTTCTTCTTTATTAGCAATGATGTGGAGTACATGTCTGGGCTAAAGTGCCTGCTGCAGATGCGGTATCGATCACCCCTCTTGTCCGCAAAGACTTCTAGGACTCTACTTTCTAGCTCAGAGGCTGGATATCCGCAATATCGGACCCATTCTCTTATCTGATCTATTGTCTTAGGGAAAACATGCATTATAGTACCTTCAGATTTGTTATGGGTCTTCGAAGGGCAACCGCCAATGGAACAGGCAGGCATTATGGAAAGTTCTGAAAAGTAAAGATCAACAATTCTCTATGAATACCAATGTGTTAAAACATTAAATGACACATAAAAGGTTCAATGCAAGGTCCGTTTTGGTTCTTGGAACTATACACGTTATTCACATGCGGATAAGTATTTCAATAACTTTCAAAAAATAGAAAAAGTAATTTGACTAAACTCAGAATATGTGACTAGTTCCTTGCATGTACTGTCGTGAACGAAAAGAAAACATGGATGCAATTTGATGACTACTAGCAAATAGATATAAATTAAAAAATTGGACGCAAAATGATTATGGTACATGGACTTACCTTGACGAACAAACAGTTAGATGCAGGGATCAGAGTAGTTTCTTGTCGTAGAACAGGGAGCAGTTCACAGGTTGCAAACTGACGAGTTTGCTCAAAGTGGTCACGGAAGTTCACAGAGACGAAGAGCAGATAACCAGCACGTTCACGGGTTGACTAGCAAAGCGCAAAGAAGTTCTCATTAGAAATATGAAGTGGGTTATAAAGAATTCGAAACAGGGGTGTGTTTGTGAATGAATGACGTGTATATGTCGTGGCATTATGCGGATTGCAGGAGGGCGTCCAGCGTGAGGGGGGATGCTTGGCAGGAGACACGGGGTCTGGAGGTAGACATGGGAACAACAACCCATGCTCTATAGACCACTTTGAAGTGTACATGGTCTTTGGCACCTCTTGGCCTTTATCGCTCCCTGACAGCTCCACTTGCCAGCAGCGCAAGTACCCTGGTGCGAACTGCCTTTGATAGGGCGGGGGGTGGATCGGGGCGGTGGTCGTGCAGACAAGACACAGGAAGACTCGTGAATGGAGACACACTTATGTGGATTGCAGGGGGGCGTCAAGCGTGAGGGGGGATGCTTGGCAGGAGACACAGGGTCTGGAGGTAGACATGGGAACAACAACCCATGCTCTATAGACCACTTTGAAGTGTACATGGTCTTTGGCACCTCTTGGCCTTTATCGCTCCCTGACAGCTCCACTTGCCAGCACAAGTACCCTGGTGCGAACTGCCTTTGATAGGGCGGGGGGGTGGATTGGGGCGGTGGTCGTGCAGACAAGACCCGTTTGCCGCAGGGCCTCACCAAGGAGAGACCATCTAACTGAATGTAAGAGGATGGCTGCAGGATCTACTACATGGAAGGCAGGGGGGTGAGTTTATAAATACCTCACCCTCCCAGGAGAATATATGGGGGTCATCTCTGTACCCGGTGCCCAAAAAGAGGATTTATTATGATCAACCATATTTATTATTTACCTATAACCATGTTTTGTATCAATAAAATCCAACGGCTTTTTATTGCCAACGCTTGATGCCAACCCACAAAATAATATATGTATGACTGCTGCATATATGGGTTCAACGGTTATGTGGATTGAAGGTGTGCGGCCAGCGTGAGGGAGGATGCTGGCCGGAGACATGTGGTGTGACAAGACAAGGCACTGGAAGGCTATTCAACGGAGACACACTAGATTCATTTAAAAAATCAAAACAACCATTGTTAAAATATATGTTGGGCTTTATTTTAGATTTTAATTAAACATAAATAATAAACATTACACATTGTAAAGTTGAGGTTGCAGCACATCGAGGGAAAATCTGCGGTATTGTCCACTGTCACAGGGGAAATGTTGTCTAATGGCAAGTACCGCACAGGCAGGTATTACTCTCCGAACGCGGTGTCCGAGCCTCCCGTGAAGCCACCAAGTGAAGCAACGATAGGCCACCAGCCTGTACCACCTGTGAAAAAAAAAGATGCAAACTGTATTAAACTGACAAAACTTTCTTATGAATGTCGATTCAGGTAACACATGTCATTTTTCTTAGAAAAAAATTATATCTAGAAAATGCACTATATGGAACCAATTTACATGCGTTCGAATGATATGTAAATGTAATTTTATATGTGGGAGACGACCATGAAATAGTAGTGGCATCACTGACATCACAAACAGAGTATACTTACTCGTTACTCGGATTACGCGGACGAACAGTGCCACGAAGTTCGTGCATAAGCACCATCATCATCCTCAACACGGTCCGTGAGAGGCAGGCTTCCCTGAACTCTGGCAGCTCGGTGATGCATTGCGGACTTTGCTCGCCTTCCTGCAGACTTTGCTCGCTTTCCGAAATGTAGGCCAAGCACCCGGAATTTTCACGGCAGCAGCAGTTCTCCTCCTCAGTTGGCATTAGCTCGCACCGATTGCACGTGCACCAGGTGGAGACGCCGTCCATGCGACATGGTCCAGGCTCTTCATCCGTTGACTGGTCCTCCCAACTGCCGTCCGAATCCCCATCGTTTTCGCGTGCTTGCCTTTCCAGTAGTTCCTCCTCGGTGTACTCTGGCTCGTACATATACGGCATTATTGTGGCCATTGTGCGGTAAAGATAGTAAAATAATTTACAGAGATGGTACAGGTGTTCACACGGGCTACAAGCGGCGAAGGTAGCTGACCAGAGCACTGAAACGAGTCACAGAATACTCAAAGTAACAAAGAGAGAGGAATGGAATCGAAAATCTGCTGCTGTGTGTTGTGAAACGGTCTGTTTATACTTATTGGGGAAAGAGGCGTCCTGCCATTTCCATGGCAACACGTCAATAGCTGAGGCGCAGCGATTGTTGACACGAGACGTGCTTGAAATGGGCAGTACGCGTCTGCTGATGTCAGGCTCAGGGGCGGGGGATTTGATTTAGTGCCGCAAAGGCAGGTGAGCCAGGTCGATGGGGCGAAATGATAGGATTATCACAAAATGGAGGCTGATTTCGAGTGCGATAATGGGCGAAAAGTCGGGTTAGGTCCATAGGAAAGTTTCCTACGATCTACCGATTTATGCTTACAAACACATGGCCGACCCGCAGGGACAATAAAAAAAAAGTCCCGGAACTATCCTTTAAGCTCTGCTCTGGCGGCAATAATCGAGCAAAAGCCCCCTACTGGGAGCTTTTGCTTACTGCTGCCAGAGAGCAGGGCTTAACACAAAGAGATGAGGCTGCCTCAGTAATTGCCTTCACTTTCATTGTGCATGTTCTGTGCTCCCAAAGCCCAGGGAAGTACAGAAAATGTAAAATGAAAGGCAGAGCAATAAATACTTTGCTAGCTGCCGACTGAGTTTTCATAATTGCTGCAACTTTCTTTTCTAGTTTCCTGAGCAGGGGAAACTGAAAACTAAAGTCGCAGCAATTCTGAATACTCTGCCGGATGCCGGCGAAGTATTCATAATTGCCTGAACTTTGTTAAAACAAAAGGCACAGCAAATGTAAATTGCTGTGGTTTTCTTTTTAAGTCTCCCGGGCTGCCTAGACTTTCACTTTGTTTCCCGGCCTCCCCCTGCTCAGGGGAGCCCGGGAAAGCATTAAAAAAGCACTTGACAGCAGCACAGAGCAGGAAGCATCCTGACTGCAGTCTCTGCTCTCCTGCTGTAATAAGCAAAAGCTCCCAGTAGGGGGCTTTTGCTTCATTGCCGCAAGAGCAGAGCTAAACACAAGCACAGGAGGCTCCTTCATTTCACAAAATGGATGCCTCCTAGTGCTTGACATTTTTGACTTTGAGCCTCATATGCTCAACATAGGATATTTCTTTAAATATTTTTGATAAATATTTTTGATATGGCCCTTCTTTTGACAAAATAACATTTTTGAGTGAACTTCCCCTTTAACTTTGGGGACTGTTTTGAAGGACACTCTAAAGGGACACAAGCAGCGGCTTGAGTCGAGTTGAGAGAGGGCTCCCTTGGACACCTCCGTGTACTCACAAGCTCTCGAGCGACTTTGTGGAATAAGGTAAGCAATACTTTTTTGCCACAGTACCTTAGGTTTGAAGAAAACCTTTGTGCTGGAAGCTCTGTGATGTTGCAGCTCTGGACCTGACCTCGGGATTCCTTGGTCTGATGATCACCCAGCAGTAGTCTAGAGAGGACCTCTGGAAAGGCTTCCATCAACTTCTCTGGTCACTCTGCGGTTTTAGCGCCTTTTCTGCAGCACCAACAAAGGACATGATTCGCCTTGTCAATTTTCTTCGTTCCTGCAGTCCCACACTCTGCTAAGGGGGGGATCTGGATGAGTTTGATTGTGTCTCCGGATTGTCTTTGTGGGCGCATCAAAGACTTGGACGAATTCAGCCTTTCCATGACGATTCACTCAATGGGCAGCAGGTGTCCTAGTATTGGTGTTCCGCTACTCTGGAAACTCACCGGACCTATGGAGATGGCTCAAATCAGTACGTCTTTGGACAGGTTGTACCCACCAGTCAAAATGAAGGAGTCATCCTCTTAGGAGTTCCTGTTACGGCCAGGACAGCGGTGTTCACTAGTGTTGCAAAGGGTCTGCAGGCGTCTCTGGTAGTCTTCATCGTTTACGTTAGCTTCCAGTGGTCGACTTGCTTTTCACTGCAGGAACCTCACCTTTTATCCAGCTTCAGCACCCACTCCTCTGCATTCTTCCTCAGCAGTTTACAGAAAGAAGTCTGGCAGTTACAGAAAGGAGTGTCTGGCTGTCTAATTGGGACAGCCAGACTCCCAGTGTGAGCTGGTCCCATTGGACAGGGGGGGTGGAAAACCTTTCCCACACTTTCTGCCAATACATTCTGGAGCATAGGTGGGGACACCCAAGGGTTCCCGCCAAAGGCAAAAATAACACACTCACACTCACACCCTCTCACCCTCTCACCCTCCCAGAATGGTAGAAGAAGGGCTCACAAAGGACAACCACGCTAGTAATGGCGAAAAAAAAAGGCTATGGACCTAGCCTGCGGTAGAAAAATCGCACAATAGTAGGTAGGACACACCATTGCCACCAGCTATAACTCAGTTTGTCTATGTGACCAAAAAGTCACAGGAGCAGATGGAAGGGGCATACTAGGTTTCCATCTGGCACTCCACATAAGGTGGTGTGTGCCAATCCCTCAGGCTAGTTTTATGAGAGATGCCAAGTATCTCCCTAGCCTTGGTAACTGTAATTACTCCGGGATAAAGGAAATGATCTCAAAGGAGGACCCTAATAGTCCCTAGCAACACTGCCCATTAGGAGCTGTGTGGTACAATAGTAAAATCCAGATGCCTTTTTAAAAAAAAAAGCCTGCTCCCTTCAGACTCTTCTAGTCCATTTGACTTCGATACTTACTGTCCCTCATAGTTGATGACTTGGTATCTGATGCTTGTTAATCTGCTTGGAATCACATTCTGTTCGTATAGTCCGACATCTAGTGGTAGTCGCAGAGTATTGCATCTTTCTTTCGAGGATCGAAAGGGAACGTCGACATGGGCGTGCCTGTAACACTATCCCTAACGTGACGTGTAGTGTACCCAAAATCCCTCTCGTATCGAGGTCCATCAGATTTTTTTTCCGCCCAACTAGTTGGTTGCCTTATGCGGAGCTCGAAAGAGAGAGATTGCAAATTAATAAGTTCTTTGTCACATGACCGATGGTTGTCTAATCTTCGAATTTCATCTTCCACGGCTACTTCGTGGACCCCTATGCAGAGGCGACTGGTGCATTGGTCAACACTGGCGACCGTGTAGCCTCGGCCTTCCAGCCAGGCCTAAACGGTAGGAAGAGTTGGGCCCTGGGGCTTGATTCTCTGAGAATGCATTTCCTTTTCCCCTTTCCCTTTCGGGTCTGGCTGCCGCCCTTTACCTCTGCTATGGAGAGAACTCCTTTTTAATTTTTGTCCGTCTTGTAACTGAAAATACCCTTGGTAGGATACCCATCGCAAGTGCAATTGGTGCATATCTCGCGATCACGATGAGAGATCCTGCAAGTCTTGCAAACTTTTTCGTCCAAAGACACTAAATGATATAGACGAAACAGTGGGCGGCGTATGTGATGCAGGTCAAGAGTGGTTCGCCTGTAGGCGCCCTTGCTGACATCAACGAAGACTCTAGTGGCAGCTGTTAGGAAGAATTCTCATTAATGTGCTAATTCTTCCCACCTTGGAGCCCTCCAGCCCTTTTTCTAAACTTTGGGACTTTTAAGTTTTTATTTCTATTTGTTTTCTGTGTTTGTTTCTTTGATTATGGAGTTTTGGACAGCTCCATAGGCATCATCTTTTCATGCGTGTCACACAGCACCCTCTTTGCAGTGACACAGGGGAGCCTTTCAGGCTGTCCCAAGGTTTAAATACCTTCTCTGGGATAAACTACTGTTTCCCAGAGAAAGTAAAGTGAAATTGACTTTAATAGTCTTTTCAAATTCCTGGACCCAGCACACCCTAGCTTACAATAGAGTGCTGGAGGGGTTACTTAGTATCCCCTATGTCTAGAAACCCATGTAGCAGTCAAATGCTACCCTTTCCTCTCAAAAAGGCTGGTGCCAGTGGTTTTACAATGAACTACCATGATTTTTCCCAACCGCGAACACCGGTAGCATTAAATCGCAGGAGCAATGTTTTTCAAGATGGTGTCTGAGCCCCCTTTGTTTCAACAGGTCCCGGTCATCTTTTTTTCACCATTTCTTCTTGGAATGGTCCTTCTAGAGTTTGTCTCTGCGTGCCAAACCAGGTTTGGTCCCTTTGTTCCTACGCCTTTGGCGGGCTTCAGGAATGAAGACCGTCTCTGGCACCTGAGTGTCTGGGGTGGGCAGGAAGTGAGGGAGGTGCCCGAAACTCCCTGTGCTTAGTCTCCTAGGACACCCAAATGCACTCTGGCTGTCTGACTCTGGCAAGGACAGCCACCCTGCTGGGTGAGTGGCAGCTAGGCTGGAATGAATGGGAGAGAACTGAATAAAAGGCGAGACTTTTGGCTTGGAAGGCAGAGTCGACCACTGGAATGAAAGAACCGAAGACGTCCTGGAAGAGGACGGCTGCTGCAACTCCTGGACCGTTGGTTCTCCTGGTGAAGCCCTGCTGCAGGTCGGATTCGCCAAGTTCATCTCGACAGAGAAGCCCTGCAAGGACGACTTCTCCCTTTGAGTTGGTAGGAACAATCAACTTGTAAGCCACCTGCATACCATTCTCAGAGCTGGTTGTATTTTCCTTAGCATGCTGCAGGAAACCGAATAGCCAGGGAGAAGGACACCAGTTTGTGTGCTTGAATACAGCTACCGGAATTGAAGATTTGCCTTTGCCAGCTTTTTGACCAGTCCCCGTGCAGTGCAGGAGTCCCCCGACGTCCTCCCTCTTGTCCCCATGACTGAGGCTCAGGAACAGTGAGATCTGCAGGAACTGCCAGGAACAGACGTCTTCAGCTGCATCTTTTTCTTTATTGTAAGGTACTGTGAAAACCAGACTGAGAGAACGTGCCCCTCACTGCGAAAGTGCTTGAAACTTTGGCAACTTGCAGGCCTAGTCAGCTTGTGACCCAACATATGAATCTTTCTTTTACAAACTACTTCTGAGATCTTTGGCAAATACTTTTCCGTTTACTTCCAGAATTGCTTTATCCTATACAAGACTTTAGTCCATTGCCTAACCTATTGCATTGAATCATCTCCTGTGTGGAACTCAAACTATTTGGCGTGTTTTAGAGTAACTGTAATATTTGTTTTATCAACTTATGCCTTTTTGCTCCTACTTCAAATACTCTGAATGCCATTTTGCTCCTCCTTTAAAGTGGTTTAAATGCAGCATAACCTGATACTCTGAAGTACTGAAGTATATTTTTGTGTGATATAGATTGCCTTCTTCTAGTGAACATTTTCTAACTGACTGTGAAATAAATTAAGTGTTTTACCAAGAAACCATGATTATAAGAGTCTATTTGAATACTTGTAATTATAGACCTCTGTGTAACACCCTTACAGCTCACATTGCCTCTTGGGATAAGACTAGCTACTCAGCAACGCTACCACAAAACTGTGTAGTACAGACTTATACCAAAGGTTGGTTTTGCTTAAACCTGTAGTCCTAGTTGTATGTAGTGGTCCCAAAGGGTACTGCATACACACTTTGCCTAACAGCAACCATGGCTCCGATGTGGAGACCGTAGTCCTTTATGCGGAATCGTCTGCTTCCCAGTTGCCCCGACAGGCAGGCCACTGCTATGGGGAGATACCACCCCGGCGACAGGGGCACATCCGCACCATCGAAGGCTAAACATACAACCCCATGAGCTCCCTTGATGGATACGTCGAAGAATCGGATGCCAACAGGCCTGCTAAAGTTTCGACTGCACCTTCCGATCCTCACAATCGGCTGCCCTCACTGCATCTTTCGTCTTGGCATGCTTCCGGGCACTCCTCCCATAAGGGTGTCTCTTCTTAAAAACATACGAGCGCTGATGCGCCGTCTAAAAGCGCATCGGGTCCAAACGTTTTCATGGAGCCGAAAACCAAGACGCCTGCAGGCGCGTCAATCTCTCCCTCATCCACCGGAGCTACGCTAGAGTCTTGTTTTGGCAGCAAATGGACCAAGAAGTACATCCTCTTGTCGAGAGGAGTATTCTGAAGGGTTCCAGCCCCTTTCAAAGGCTTTGTCTAAGAATTCCCCTCCTCCTAAAGATCATTCTTCTCCTGGAGGGCCTACCCCAACCCCCCACCACACCTCCAGACTCCTCCCGGTTCATCCCTGTGTACCAGAGAGGCTTGAGAACTACATGAACAAAATGTCAGTTTGTAGACTTTTCAGAAAAGTGTATAGTCTCTAAGAGACCTAGGGAGGAAGATTCCTGCCCTAGTTTACCAAAGATGCAGAAGCTTTCAAGCCAAACTCATCAAGAAGTGTTTGAGTTCTCTGAACCAGAAGAAGTCTACGAGGATCCCTATGGTCATGAAGACAATCCTTTTGTGCAGGACATTCCTGACCGGTGCCCGGATTGGGGTTAAGATCAGCATATAGAGGAAGCATCACTCCAACTCCTGACCCAGACGCCATTTGTCTGGGTCCTCCCTACTCACCTCCACAGAGGCAGGCATCGCCTATTGATCAGATGGCTTTTAACGCAATCCTGAAAATTACCATTTACAAATTGCCACGCAGGAAGCTGTACAAGACACTGACTTTGAGGACATTCTGAAGGAAAACCCCCTCACAAGTCACAGTCCCCCCTGCTAAATTCTATCAATCGCCTGGCACCTTCTTTGCTGTCACCTTCACTCGGGTTGAGAAACTGTTTTTCCCCTCTGCTTCTGACCTGTTCATCCGAGGAAATGCAACTCCAGACTCCCTGGTTGTCACTACCACCAGGAAGAGGGCAGGGGTGCCACTGTCTACTGCAGAAGCAACTCCTGATAAAGACTGCAAAAAATGGTACGCCCTTGACAAACCAATCACCACCTGTAACGCTCACCTGGTTCCCACGGGGGCGCTGGTCTAGTCTGGATTGCTGTGGCCCCTCTAGCGTGATTCGCAGGACCCGGAACACCGATTGGACAGGACCTCCAAATCGTGCTTGTCTGGCCTGTAGGAATATCCTTCTGCAGATGAGAAAGGGGATTAACAGTCTGCAGAATAGTGTGCTAGCTCCCCCCTTTCCCCCTTCGTTCCTCTCTAACTTCCTCCAAACCCCGGTTTAAGCTCACCTTATGGTTTGGAAGGATGAACTCTCCATCCTGCTTCTGGTGCAGGGGCGCGCGTTCGTCCAGTTACTTCACTGGTTTCCAGAATGGCGCTGGCAAAATCCACTTGACTTTCCTGAGCGATGCGCCGTAAGTATGAAAGTTCAAAGTTCAAGTGAGGCCCCCTTTATGTTGTCTTTCTAACCTGTGATCTGTCCTTTATTTCAGGTGCAGAATGAAGGCGATGCGTCGAGGGGTTAAACTGCCGAGGTGAGTAGTGATGAGGGCGATCCCTCTAATTGTCCATCATTCCCCAGAAATGTCTCTTGTCCTTTCCCCATAGGGGCCGGGGTACGGTACCTGCCAACGGGGCGGCGCCGACCCGAAATGTGGAAGAAAAGCTGGTAAGTATTATGGCTGTTAATCAGGCTTTCCTTCTGTGTTCCCTCTGCTCACCTTTTGTTTCTTCCTCTCTCCCCTAGGTGCAGAGATGTGGCGTCCGATGCTGACAGCCGCAATGGAGCCGGGAGATGTCTCGAGGACAGGTGAGTGAAGCGTGGCGCTGCAGCGAGCAACGCAATGCTTTTAAATGGAAGTCTTTCTTCAGGGATGCTGGCGAGAAGATTCCGGATGCAGGTAAGAAGTTTGAAATAGTCCTTGGTTTTCACCTTTCTCTTCTCTTCCTTCCTTGCAGGTCTTCCAGGTTCGAGGCGGGCGTGGCTGGAGTCCAGGAGCAGGAGCAGACACGGTGAGCGTTAAGCTGCAGGAAGCAGAACAACGCGAAGCATGAGCTGCTGTCTGGGCGTGGCTTAAATCGCCTCCAAAGAAGTCCCAGGTATGTATCCTTCCCCAACTAGGTATGTATCCTTCCCTGGCCACGCCCGAGTGAAAAAATAGTCCCTATGAAAAAATAGTCCCTTTCAGGTCTTAGGGAGGCCTGAAGCGTGCAGCATGGTCTGCATCAGGTAAGTGCACAAAACACCTCCCTTTATGAGCCTGGCGCCTATGGCGCCAGGACTGATGTCCAACATGAGCCTGGCGCCAAAGGCGCCAGGACTGAGTCCAAAGAGCCCCTATAAGGGGCCGCTGGGCTTTTACCCGAGGGCATGATGCCTGCTTCCGGGGGTGCTGGGCCTGGCCTGGTGCTCCGGGGGTAGGCATCATGACACCACCTCAGCTGCATATTCGACAAGAATTGCTAATAATACTACCCTTCTTGCGAGTTATAGTGATGTGCAGTGTAACCTGCTTCAGGAAGTCCTCCAAGAAGTCCCTGAACCAGTGCGATCATGCCTACGGACGATGTGTCTCGGAAGGGTAAAAGGCTACCCACAACACCCTAAAGAATACGTTGGATGCAGCAGAGACGGCGGCACACACTCTGGCCAATAGGACTCTTCTCAAAAGGCACGCTTTGTCACAGGTTTCCTTTTTTCTCACCTGTTTTTGCTGCCTTGCGGGATCCTTTGCCGGGGTTTTCTTCCGTGCTGTTCGGGTCTTGTATAAGCCCGCTCGGCCGTCGTCCGATTCCAGGATTCGTTCAGCTTCTTCGTCCGGGACCACGGAACTCCAGGAAGACCAGGAAGGAAGGCCGCACACGAGAGCGGTCTGCGCGGAACGCGGATGGAATACAGGTACAAGGGGGAGGAAGGAGAAGGAGAAGGAATGGGTCCGGGAATTCGAGTAGCCACTCAGTTCCAGGAGCACGAACTGCGACGCACGTCTAGCCTCAGCTAATGATAGCGTTGAGATGCGCGGAGCCGCAGGGGCGTGGTTCCTTTATGGAACGTGCTGCATGGACGTAAAAGTCGATAGACCGCGTTCTGTGAATTCTGCCATGTTGGGTGTACTACAGCGAGTAACCCCCGACGTGCCAGGGACCAGGAGGACCAAAAGGGGCGTGATCGATGGATCATGACAGCATGCCCCCTCCTAAAACTCGTTCCACCGGGTTTGCCTGGATGTATTAGATGGAACCATCTGAGTAATCTGGGGGAGTTCACGTTTGAGATGGGTTCCCAGGTACGTTCACTGGGTGGATAGCCCTTCCATTCCACCAGGTATTGAAGTTGTCCTTGCCTATATCTGGAGTCACATATTTGAGAAACTTCATATTCTAACTGGTCATTGACAATCACAGGACTGGGTTTAAGGTTAGTCCGGGTGGTTTGGATGTAAGGCTTCAATAGAGATTTGTGAAAAACTGGATGGATTTTCCTCCAGGAGTCTGGTAGTTTAAGTCGAAAGGCCACAGTGTTAATGACTTCTTTTATAGGAAAAGGTCCATAATATCGAGGAGCCAACTTATTCGGTCTGAGATGTCGGGGCAGTAGCTTCTAGGATAACCATACTTTATCCCCAATGGTGTAAGAAGGCCCTGGTCTTCTCCTCGAATCTGCATAGTGCTTAGTTTGGATCTGTGCCCTTTCTAGATGCTCCTTGGCTTCTCTCTGTATATTGATGAGTGTTTCAATCCAGGAGTCGACTGTTGGAACTGGAGTAGGATGCGGAAGGACTGAAGGTAAAACCGCAGTGTGGAATCCATGGCTGCAAAAAAAAGAGCTGGTTTTAACAGCTGAATGGTCTGAATTGTTGTAGGCAAATTCTGCCACTGGTATTAGAAGCGACCAATCCTCCTGGACCTTAGTGGAGAAACAACGAAGTTATTGTTCAAGGGTTTGATTTACTCGTTCTGTGACTCCATTGGTTTGGGGATGATATCCTGAGGAGAGGGCTTGTTGTGTGGAAACAGAAAAATTGATATGAGGCCGGGAAGCCCAAAAGGAAACACACCAACACAGGTTACAAAGGACATACAAAGCGCTTTATTCAAAGATACAACAATTACCAAAAGTCAATTGACATACGGATAGCTATTCGGCCCTCAGAGTAACAGAACAAACCATCAACGGTAGTTCGCCGTGTTAGTGTGAGAGACCGAACATTGGGATACTCGGGTTTTTATACTTTTTATCCAGCTCTGGCCAACCCCCTCGCAAGTTAACAATTCTCAGAACAAGACCTAGGGTTCGTTGCCAGGTCAATCCCATAATGTATGCATTTTTGATCAGTACCGCTGATATAGTTGTTCATTTACACATAGGTCAGGGATAGGACAAGGTCTCAGTTCGCGACCCTAACAAGTGGCCTGCGGGCATATTACTTATTCATGTGTGCGGAGGTCACAACGGCCAGAATCCCACTTGAAATGTCATACGGCCTCCATTTTGTTGTTCAGGGTGACTTCCATACTACAAGAGAACCTAAAATGGCGGCTAAATCCAAGATAGCGATTTACACAATACATTAAGGTCAAGACCTTGCCGCGGAATCTATGTACACAATGTTTTTTAGACAACTTGGCGTAGGCCAACATACATTCAAACAATGCGATAGGAGGTACAATATTATTTCGATTTCCACAGTTGGATTCCTAGTATACTCTAGAGGTGCTTCCAAAATTGAGAGATATACTGTGGTCCTCTATCCGATATGAACTTGGAAGGAAGTCCATGCAGTCGGAAGATGTGTTCCATGAAGATTCCAGCACGTTCTGACGAGGATGGTAACTTATAAAGAGGTGTAAAATGAGCCATATGAGTGAACAAGTCAATAGTGACCATGATGGTGGTGTACCCTCTAGATGGCGGTAATTGTACAATAAAGTCTGTAGCGATGACTTCCCAAGGTCTTGTTGGTGGAGTAGGCTGTAATAAGAGTCCTGCTGGTTTCTGGTTGTCAAGTTTGTTTTGATTACAGACGGAACAAGATTGAACGTACAGTTGAACGTCAGCCTTCATTCTGGGCCACCAGAATTGTCTTTGTATTAGACGGAGGGTGTTGGAAATGCCACGATGACCGGAGTGAAGGGTATCATGGCAGAGGTTTATAATCTTTTGTTGTAGTTTCTGTGTGGGAATGACCAGGTTGTTATTCTTAAACAAGTATCTGTCTTTGGTTCTCAGATCCCATTGATTCCTTTTTGAAAGACCCTTCCAGAGTTCTGAAGTCTTGAGTTTGTATGCGAATGTCTTCCAGGAGATTGTTTGCTTAAGCTATAAATATTGTGTGAGGAAACATCTTGGGATATGCCCGCTCTCCCGGAGGTTCGTAGTCTGGACATCGAGAGAGGGCGTCAGCTATTAGATTTTGTGTTCCGGGAACGTGGTGAATCTGGAACTGATATTGGGCAAAGAAGAAGGCCCACCGAGCTTGACGGCTATTCCTACATTTCCAAGGCCTGCAGTACTTGTAGGTTTCGATGGTCCGTGCGGACCTGGACAGGATGTTTTGCTCCGAGGGATAGATGACGCCACTCGGTGAAGGCTTGACGGATGGCTAGCAGTTCCTTTTCCAAGACTGAGTAATGGGTTTCACTGGGAGTTAATGTTCGTGAAAGGTAAGCGATGGGTTCTCCATCCTGTCCCCGAAAAGCTGTTTGAGAACGGCTCCAATAGTGTAGCTGGAGGCATCCGTCTCCACTATGAATGGTTGGTTGACATCAGGTTGAGCCAGGATGGGGGCTTGTGTAAACTCAGTCTTCAACCGTTGGAAGGCTTCCTCTTGAGCTGTGGTCCAAAGGAAGTGAATGTCTTTCTTTAACAGGGCAATGATTGGTTGGACTATCTCGGAAAAGAAAGGTATGAATTTCCTGTAGAAATTAGCCAAGCCCAGGAAAGACTGGATTTGTTTCACAGAGGTGGGACTTGGCCAGGATAATATAGCCTTAACCTTGGATTGATCCATTCCGATGCCTTCTGGATTAAGGACAAATCCTAGGTAGTGTATAGTAGAAGCATGGAAGATGCATTTCTCGGGCTTTGGCAGGGATTTGTTTTCGCGTAGTCGTCGTAACACTGCCTTTACATGTTCTTCGTGCTTGGAAATGTCCTTCGAAAATATTAGGATGTCGTCCAAATAGACAATCACAAAAAGAAACCGCATGTCTGAGAACACCCTATCCATGAAGCATTGGAATACCGCCGGGGCACTAGCAAGTCCAAAGGGCATGACCAAGTATTCATAATGACCGAAGGGTGTTCTAAAGGTTGTTTTCCACTCGTCTCCTGCCCTAATACGAATCAGATGGTAGGCACCCCTGAGATCCAACTTGGTGAAAACAACTGCGCCCCTTACTGCCTCCAGAATGTCCGAGAACAAGGATAGCGATCCTTAAGGGTGCATTGATTTATACCTCGATAATCCAGACACGGTCTGAGTTCCTTGGTATCTTTCTTGGGAACAAATAACAGTGAGGCCCCTGCTGGGGATTTAGAGGGTCGTATGGTGCCATTTGCAAGATTAGTATCCAGGTATTCTCGAAGGGCTTTCTTTTCAGGTTCGGACAAGATGAACATCCTTCCAAAGGGAATCGCAGCAAAAGGGTCCGTTTCTATAGCACAGTCTTCTGGTCTGTGGGGAGGTAACGCCTGGACAATGGCAGAAGAGAAAACATCAGAATATTCCTGGTATATCTCCGGGACCCGGATAATGTTTGAGACTGAGATTGTACCTTGGTGATTCGTAGGAGGTCCTTCTGATGGTGTCGGAGCGAGGTCTGACATTATGCAGTGGGACATACAAAATTCTGAGCCCAGGAACAAGGAACCTGCTGTCCAATTGATGTACGGATTGTGTTTTTGAAGCCAGGGCATTCCCAATACCATTGGGTGATGGGCCGACTTGATGATGTCAAATTGTATCCTTTCTCGATGGTGGTTTATGGCAAGTTTGACGTCCTTGGTCGGAAGGGTTATGGGTCCTGAAGAAAGGGGCCTTCCATCAATTGCTTCTACAGGTTGCATATAATAGTCTGGGATTCGTAAGGAATATGGTGTTTAAGAACCCATTCTTGGTCTATGAAAATCCCCATAGCTCCACAGTCCACCAGTGCCAGGATGGGATACGTTTCCTTCTTGGATGGCGATAAAAAGGCCTGTAAGATCACCAAAGAATTTAGTCCAGGTGAGTTAAAGGATGGAATTGATGTGGAGCAGGCATCTCTCTCCCGAACCTGTGCTCCATCTAGGATCGGGAGCTGGCGTTTCCCAAGCGCCGTGGGGGGGGCTATTGGGCACTCTCTTACTAAATGTTTGATGCACAATACATACACAACCCGGTATGGATCCTACGCATTCTTTCTTGGGAGGATATGGGTCCACGGAATGCCCCTAGCTGCATAGGTTCAGGCTCGTTACTCGAAGTGTAAATACCTTCAGGGCTCGAGGTTATTCCAATGGGGTTCTTCTGGAGTGGTAGCTTGCTTTTCTTTTTCTCTGCCTTTCTCTCCTGAATGTGAAAGTCAATCTGCAGAGCAAGATCCATCAGGGCCTGATAAGAACTTGGGCGCGCCACTCTGGCTAGTTCATCCTTGATGTATTTGTTTAGCCCCCTTCGAAATAGGATAAAACAAGCTCCAGAGGACCAATCCGCTTCTCTAGCCAACTGTTTGAAGCGTGTGACATACATGAGCATATCCTGGGAACCTTGTTGAAAGTCGAGTAGACGTTCCTGGGCACTGTAGACCTGCTCTGGGCGGTCAAACATGGTCTTAAGGGCCTGTATGAAGCCATCGTAATCATCCAGGAGAGAATCCCCAGAGTTAACCAGTGGGGTGGCCCAGGTCAAGGCATTGCCGGAAAGATGCAAAATAATAAAGCCCACCTTAGCCCTGGGCGTAGAAAAATAATGAGGCTTGAAAGTAAAGTGGACCAAACATGAGTCAAGGAATGCACAAAGGCTCTTGCGGAACCATCATATTTATCAACAACGCCGCCCAGGATTACACTCTCTTTCGGAGCAGATTCACAGGACAATACCAATTGCTTTAAGGCGGCGTTCTCTGCCTTTAAATTTTGCACTTCGGCCATCCGCTCTTGCATGCCATGCATAAGGTCCTGTATTGCCGCTTCCATGTCTGTGTCGAATTCAATCGGGTGACGTCTCAATCTGTCACAGGTTTCCTTTTTTCTCTCCTGTTTTTGCTGCCTTGCGGGATCCTTCGCCAGGGTTTTCTTCCATGCTGTTCGGGTCTTGTATAAACCCGCTCGGCCGTCGTCGGATTCCAGGATTCGTTCAGCTTCTTCGTCCGGGACCACGGAACTCCAGGAAGGAAGGTCGCACACGAGAGCGGTCTGCGTGGAACGTGGATAGAATACAGGTACAAGGGGGAGGAAGGAGAAGGAGCAGGAGAAGGAATGGGTCCGGGAATTCGAGTAGCAACTCAGTTCCCAGAGCACAAACTGCGACGCACGTCTAGCCTCCGCTAATGATAGCGTTGAGACGCGTGGAGCCGCAGGGGCGTGGTTCCTTTATGGAACGTGCTGCATGGACGTAAAGGTCGATATACCACGTTCTGTGAATTCGGCCATGTTGGATGTACTACAGCGAGTAACCCCTGACGTGCCAAGGACCAGGAGGACCAAAAGGGGCATGATCGATGGATAATGATACGCCTGGCTAAAGAACTTTGGCGTTTAAACCAGAGATTCGGGGCTCCTTAATAATTTCTTTGGCAAGGCTGTGGATGATGCCTTGGAGACGGCGAAAAAAGAGCACGAGACTCACTGCTAGACCTTAACGGGGACGGGCTAACTCTTGCCTTTCCTTTCGCGGCCAGTCTTTTTCCCAAACTCCCCACAACCAGTATGGCACAGAAGGTACCCCATGGTCCTCCGGACACGGTGCAGCTGGCAACAACCAATACCAGCTGAGGGGACAACGAAGAGGCAAGGGTAGGGGCAGAAACTCTATCCCAAGAGGCTCCCTGTCCTCCGCTTTGAAATGTCTCAACAGTCTGGGTCCCCTCCCATGCCTACCCGGTCAGGGGATGTTAAACATCTTTCCTTTACTCACGGGAGGGGATCAATTCAGACCAGATGGTGCTCAAATCCGCCACACACACGGGTATTGTATAGAGTTCCTCCAGCCACCTCGATACCGTACACCAAGAAGTAGACGCCTTTCACCAGCACACTTGCAGATTCTGCTGGAAGAGGTGCAGATCCTTCAGGAAAAGGGCGCCATGGAAATCGTCCCCATGCATTATGTAAACAAGGGTATTTATTCAGTGTACTTCTGTGTAGCCAAAAAGGATTTCACCATGCGCTCGGTGTTAGACTTGCGTCCAGTGAACATATTTGTCAAACCACAAAAATTCAGAATGACAACATTGCAGAAAGTAATCACACTGTTGACGCAGGGGGGATTACATGGCAACACTGGATATGAAAGATGCATACTTTATATTTAAATGTTGCCTGCGCACAAAAAGTACCTAAGGTTCTCCCCCTTTGGCATTGCCTCAGCCCCAAGGGTGTTTACAAAGGTATTGGCGGTAGTAGCAGCTCACCTGCGCAGGCAGTCCATTCCAATCTATCCATACCTTGACGACTGGCTAAATTGGGGGATTTATATGGAACATGCCTATCAAATATCCAGAAGACAGTAGATCTCCTCTTCAGTCTGGGATTCTCGATCAACAAGAAAAAGTCCACTTTAGACCCCAGCCAAGTCTAGCAATTTCTGGGGGCTCTAATTCGGACCAAAGACGGGCTTGTCTTCCCCTCCGAGAGGGTTCAAAACATGCTCACAATGTAGCCAATTGCCAGGTGACTGTACGCAAAGCCATGCAACTGTTAGGGATGATGGCCTCCTGCATTAATCGAGTCCCACATGCACGTTTGCTCATGCGCCTATGCAAGAGTGTCTCTTGAGCCAGTGGTGTCAGACCAGCGGACAAAGGGACAATCTAGTGGTTGTCTCTGCAGCCTTCATTCTCCCTCTGCAATGGTGGTCAAGGGAAAACCTCTTGCAGGGGACGACCTTCACTACCTCCGCAGTAGAAGCTACTCTCGCCACGGACGCATCCGACTGGGTGGGGGGGTCTCAACTCCTGATCAGACTGCGCACAGCGTTTGGTCCCCAGCAGTGGCATCCAACCACATAAACCTGTTGGAACTGCTAGCAGTGTTCAAGGCCCTGAAGACCTTTCAAACACACCTACAGGGAAAGACAGTCATAGTCCTCACTGACAGTACCACGGCCATGTATTAACTGAACAAGCAAGGGGGCACTCACTTTCCAGCCAGGGGTATCCAAACTGTCACAGAACATATGCAGGGGTCAAGTCCTAAAAATTAAAGTGGCAGGATTCATCAACAAATACAATGGGATGTGACGTCGCCAGAAATTAGTATATCAAGCTGATATACACACATTTCATTTCATTGGCTTTGCATAACCTCCCAAATTCCACATGATGAATGGCATTTGCCTTTCATAAAATCAAAAGACACACAAAACCAAGAGGATATTTTCTTATAATAGTGTTTTTGAAAATGTTAAAAGATGTGCATGTTTTAAACACCAAGAACCAATACAAATGTTTTCTGTGGAACTTGTAGTACCAAAATGGGACATTTCACCTTTAGTTGTAATTTTTCATCAGGTTTTATAGTGCAGTGGTGAAGTGTCTGGCCTGCAAACCTGACTGTGGTTCGATGCCTGGGGTTGGATTTAATTCAAAGAGGCATTCAATGTTTCTCATTTTAGCTGGGGGGACTGAGTCCACCCTCTGATAAGTGGGTGGACTCCATACACCTCCATGTACCCTCGACTTGAGCCCTGAACATATGGCAATGGGCTCTCAAACACGAGGAGTTCCTCCTGTCACAACACGTTCCAGGGCAACTCGATCTTCTGGTGTATGTGCGCAGCAGAGACTTTCCACTACCCGCAGTGTATGAATGGCGATTACACGAAGACCTTGTTCTCAACGTCGTCGTTCGCAGACTGGGTCTTCCCAGAGATTGACTTGTTCGCAACTCTGGAGAACGCACAATGCCCAGATTACGCCTCCAGGTACCCGAAGAACCGCTCCAAGGGGAACGTGCTCTGGATAACCTGGTCAGGGAAATTTGTCTACGCCTCCTCCTCCCCCCCCCGACTCCCCTACTAAACAAGATAGTGCACAAGATGTACCAGGAACCAGTCACAATGATTCTGGTGGCCCTGATGTGCGCCCGCCAACCCTGGTTCACTCATCTGATTGCAACGACAGTCTCCCCTGCGTGTAAGCTACCATGCCCCTACAACATGCTGTCACAAGAAGCGGGGTAGGGGGAACACTTCATTTCCGCCTGCAACCTCTCCATGCACCTCCAACTCGCTCAAAGATGCATGGACATAATTAAAGAAGCAGGAAAACCTAACATTTGCTACTCCAGCAAATGGAAATACTTTGTCATCTAGTGCAATGCAAGAGCATCAATCCTATTGAATGCTCACCAACACATATTGCCCTGTACCTAATTCACCTACTAATTCAGGCCTTGTTTTCAATTCCTTAAAAGCCCACTTAGCTGCACTTTAGCTTACACCACGTCCCAAAATAAGGTTTTGTGGTGGAACATTCCAGTAATCAAGACTTTTATGGAGGGAGTTAAAATTCTTTATCCCCCTATCTCCAACCCAGCTCCCGGATTGGACCTGAACGTTGTACACACTAGACTAATGGAAACTCCATTTGAACCTATGCATAATGCTAGCCTTAAAGCACTCAATTTACAAGAACACCTTCCTGGTGGCAGTCGCATCAATAAGGAGAGTTGGTGAACTGCAGGCCCTTTCAGTTCAAGACCCATTTGTCACGATTCACAAAGATAAGGTGGTCCTGCGCACTCAAGTTCCATGTGAACCAATCAATGGAACTACCCAACTTTTTCCAGCACCCCACTAACATGGCAGAAAGAAGCCTGCACACTCTTGATGTGAGGAGAGTGCTGATGTATTATCTGGAAAAGACAAGAACACTAAAAAAATAAACCAATTTTTCATTTCAGTGACAGCTGGTAGAGAAGAGGACCTTGTCTCTAAATCAGCTATTTCAAAGTGGATTGTAAACTGCATCACAATCTGTTACACTCTTGCCAAGAGAGATCTGCCCTTCAAGCCTAGAGCACACTCTACTCTGGGTACGGGGGCTTCCATAGCATTCATTGCAAATGTTCCCCTTGAGTCCATTTGTAAAGCAGCAACCTGGAGTTCTGTACACACCTTTACAAGACACTACTACCTGGATACACACTCTAGGTCTGATTCTCAGGCGGACAAGCGGTGCTAAAACATCTCTTTGCTACTGTTCCTTCATACATCCCACCACCATCTCTGGGTACTGCTCGCGAGTCTATGCACATCATGTGATTCTAAGCAGATTAACAAGCATCAAAAGACTGGCATTACTTACCATAATAGCATTTCTTATGATTGTATCTGCTTAGATTCACATGCGTCCACCCTTCCTCCCCTCTTGGAGTAGAAGGAACATAGGCATCTTGCACCTTTCTCTACGTAATCACTCAGAATGGTCATAAGGCTCCCTCGCGGCAGAAAAACACAATCTGGGGGACCTCGACGCGTGAGGGATTTTGGGTACACTAGATGTCACGTTGGGGATAGTGTTAAAGGCACGCCCATGTCGATGTGCCTTTCGATCCTTGAAGGAAAGATGCAGTACTCTGCGATTACCAGTAGATGTCGGACTATATGCACAAAAAGGTACACTGCCACCAGCGTGTCAGTTGAACTTGTAACAGTAACTAAAAGTTAATGGAACAGTGAGAAAAGGGAGACAATGTTTCCCCTCAGCACTCCACTTAAGGTGGGCTGTTCTGATCTCACAAAATAAAGCACAGGCAAGACAAAGGGATGTCCCCCATGCCCTGGTAACATTAGTTTACCCATGTAAAAGAAAAAAGAAAGCTCAAGTAGCTTCCAGCAACAATGCGCAGAAAGTACTGTGTGCTGCATTATCAAAATGAAGATGGCAGAAATGATGGAGGAAAGCATAACTCCATTTAAGAGTACCAAAAACAGAGAAAAAGGATTCCCAAGTACAGAGTAAAATAATGTTTGTGTGTGGAAAAAGAGTCCCACTCACTCAAATTGGATATTAAAATAAAAACCAAGAGTCTAGCATAACGTGCTTTGGGACTCATGGTTGGAGTGAATTTCACTCAAAAGGATATCTAATTTAGTCATTTTATATTGACAAATATATTTTTTTTTTTACGCCTTTCATGGTATGAACGTTTTGCGTCAGTTGCACCTCCACTCCGAACCTTATTTGGATGGTAGCCTTAGTATAAAGGGCCCTGATGATGGTCAAGCAAGCTTTTTTTTCCTATCCCCATGGTACAGGTTTCACCCACAGCCTCTCTCAAACCACTAGATCGAAGGCAGAGGAGAAATCTAAAAAGCAACGTAAAGGGATGTTTTCTTAACCAAGGCATACTTATGAGAAAGATGCCAAAGAACAAGGGTCTGATTTATGGTGGAAAGCCCTGAGCTAAAGCCACCCTGAGACTTTGTTTTCGTTAATTCAGCTGTTTCATTCCTTAAGCATTATGTGAAAGAACGTTTTACAGTCCATCAATCAGCCCAATGGGCTGATTGACTTCATCTTATTAGTGGCTGCTTTTTTGTACAGAGGAACTGAATTCTGCCACGATGAAGGGTATACCCTACTACTGACAAAGTAGGGAAAAACAATACTAAAGAATTTAGTCCACCAATTCCATAGGGCTTTAAAAATCTCAGCAGGAATCATGTTGGGGCCTGGTGCTTTGCCAGACTTTAATATGGTTGATTTTCAAATCACTACTACAGTAAAAAGTGATAGTTCCGGTAGACCAATTTGATCAATTGCAGGCTGTCCTGCCTTGATTCCTGGAACTCTCCTTAGAACCTCTGTTTGCTCTGAGGAAGCTTGGCCAATTCATTTGAGTGGGGGCATGATGTCCTTGCTTCCAATCCCCAAAGATTTGTGAAAGATGTTCGACCCAGTCTGACTCTGGCAGCTCTGAAAAAGGGAAGGGGGGGGGGGAGTGAGTTAGTGGGAATAAGCTGGAAAAGTGCAAGAGAGCAGTGATGTGCTGTTGGCAGCCTCAGCCCGGTGTGTCAGTTGACTGGGCTTTGAGTGTTTTACGGTCGGTAGTCATCATGTACTGTTGTGAGTCTGTGTGGTTTGTTTTGTTGTTGCAGTGTAGTGAACTTTGTGCGGATTGCTGTGTTGTAGGCTTGTGGTTGTGTTTTGGTTAGAGTTTGAGAGGTGTATGCAGAGGGGTCAAATTGTTAGTGGATCGGTTAATTAGCATTGCTGTCCTTGCAGTTATGTCTAGGTGTGATGCTTGCTATCATTCACTATTCCATCTGAGTGTGGCACTTGCTAATCTTCAATATCCTATCTAGATGTGAGGCAGGCTAGTGATCACGATTCCCTCTAAGTGTGGCACTTGGTAACATTCACAATCCTATTTAGATGTGACGCAGGCTAAAGATAAGCATTCCATATAAGTGTGGCACATGCGAACATTCACAATCCTATCTAAATGTGATGCAGGCTAAAGATAAGCATTCCATATAAGTGTGGCTCATACTAACATTCATAATCCTATCTAGATGCGATGCAGGGCAATCTTCACAGTTCTCACTTGGTTGGCACTAGTTAACGTTGGCAAGCAAGTTAGTGTGTAATGCAATGCAATGCAACATTTGAAGTCCAGCCATTAATAGATTTATGCTGGTGGTCACAAATCTCTCTAAGTATGCATGGTGTAAATCTGTCAGTCTACATTATGGAACGGTAAGGTAGAGTGGCAGGGGCTTTCTGGAGTAGAGTAATTGCTCTACACCCCACACATGCCACACTCAGTTTTTGTTGGTGTCTGTTGACTGATGGCCACACTGGCTTCCCCTTACAGATACGTCTTAGAGCTGCCAATGTAGGAGCCGCCCTTTGCCTTGGGTCCTTAGCCGCGGGGGCTGCCGGGCAGAGGGCTGCCGGGCAGAGGGCTGCCGGGCAGAGGGCTGCCGGGCAGAGGGCTGCCCTGGTAAGGTCAGTTATGACCAGGTGGACATACCAATCAGGGGAGGCAGGCGGGTTGGAGGGAGAGGGTGGGACTGGGAATAGGCCAGACACAAACAAAGACTACACCCCACAGACTGCACCCTTTGGATGCAGCCCAGCACAGAAAACAGGCTCAGAAGCCAAAGGAAACACTAGACAGACACCAGATTAGCACACAGTGCTCACCAACTCACCAAAAAATATAAATACATAAATTATTAAATAAATAATAATAAAAAAAATAGACAATGTATGTTTACTGAGACCCTGTGCCACCTCCCTCCAAATCAATTTTGTGCCTTTCTCGTTAGCTGCATTTAGCAATTTCTGCTAACCACTGTCCTGACAGTCTTTCTTTTTGCTTGCAATCAGTGTTTTGTATGGTTTCCGTGGGCCCTCTACCCGCACCTTCCTGTGAGGCGAAGAACCTCTGGGTGATCATCGACTTCACCCTCTCATTCTCTCCTCACATCTCTCACTTCTCTAAGAAGTCTCACTAACAGCTACACCTCCTCAGAGGTATTCTTCCCTTTCAAATGGTTGGGTCCTCCCACGTATTCCTCATCTTAGATATATTCGGCAGCTTGCTGCTTCTTTCGGAAAAAAAATTGTCAGAGGGAACTGTGCTCGAGGCCACGTAGCTTGGTCCCTCGAAGGTCGCCGTCGAGCATCAACATCATCTGTCGTATAAAGGGCTTGAGCTGCACCCGTTGGTACAGTTCCATTTTTCCGAGCTTCTGCTTCGTGTATCGAAACGGTGCGTCTGTTTTCTCTTTGAGAAATGTCTTCTTCCTCAACCCCGACAACACCCAAGACGGGTTTTAAAGTGTCTCAAATGCGGAAGAAAGATGTCCATTACGGATCCTCACCGCAACTGTCTTTCGTGCCTTTGTCCTGATGATCGAGTCGACGAGTGCGGGTCGTGTCAGGCGATGTCAAACAAGGCTGTTAAGGAATGCCAAGGTAAGCTAGCGGTGGGGGAGCGGGGGGGGGGGAGTCTTTCAAGTCTGCAAAAAGACTAAAAGACTCAAGAGAATCGAGAAAAAATCTTGTCATGAGTCGAGGCGATCGTTGTCGAAAAGACGCTCGAGGAAGTCCTCTTCATCGAAAAAATCAAAAAAGCAACGTCATAGATCTTCGTCCTCTTCTTCTTCCTCACCCGACAGAAGGTAGTTTCTTGTCCTTCTAAACATGATTCCCCCAAAAAATGGAAGGCCTTTAGGGCTTCAATGCTAAAAATGTTTGAGAAGGCAGCCCTGACCCCCTCTAAGAAGTTGTGTGAAGATCATGCTCCTTTCCACTCTAAAAGTGACAGAGGGAAATCTAAAACGTCTCACGCGAAAGTCCGACATAAAGTCGAGGGCGTCCTCGGACGATGATTCTCCAGCGCCTCATGAGACTATACAGAAACCTTTGGTGCATAAATCGAGGTTGCCTGAGGACAAAATGGCGTCCTCGGCTATCGACTTGACGCGTCCTTCGACGACGTTGTCGAAGCCAAAAATGGCGTTGATACCTTCGGCCTTGACATCAAAGCCCTCCTTGATGACCTCGGGGATTCCTTCAAACATAGCGAAGCCATTTGTTGATCCCTTTGACGCCTTTGTCGGGGAAATCTTTTATACCGTTTCCCATAACAACAACTATGGCTAAAGCTAGGTCTATTCCACCTTTACCAGAAGAAATGTTCAACCCTCAGCCCAGGCAGGAATTTTTAAAATCTATGTCTGCTATTTTTGAGGAACAAACCTCTGATGAGGAAATTACATCAGCTGGTGTTCGATTTGGGACAAGAGAAGTCCCTCAGGAACTAGTAGATCCTAATTCAAAAATGACAGACCTTTATGACTGTCTACAATCGGCCAGTGGCCTAAATACCTCACCTGAGGTAGAATTTGAAAGACCTGACCCCACTGACCATGCTGAACCGGGGTATAGGAACCTCATGGGAAGAGTGATACATTTTATGGGTGGAAGTCAATGTCTCCAAGATATGACCGGGACGACTTAACTGATATTATTGATGAAGGACCTCAGAAAGACCCAGTCCTTCCTTTCCTCAAAGCTCTAAAAAAGAGTTATGACAAATTGGGAGACCCCTGAGTCTTTACCAGCTGTAAACAAGAAATGTGTAGGAAAGTATAGACCTGCTCCCTCTGATCCAGAGTATTTGTCAAAGCACCTTCACCTGAAAGCTTAGTGATTCAGGCTGTGACTGCAAATAGACAATCGGCTTATCCCTCAATGCCCCCTGACAGGGACGACAAAAAGATTGACGCCTGGACGAGGAAAGCTTTTACTTCCGGTAGTATGGCCCTTAAATCTACTAATGTGACTTGTACATTAGCTAGGTTTACTTACACCCTGTGGAGCTGTTTAGATGCAGCGGCTGATCACATCCCAGAGGGTGAGGAGCGGGATGGTTTCCTGGTGATAGTAAAGGATGGGAAGGAGGCTATGGAGGAGTGCCTCAAGTCAGGACTGTATACTGCAGAGAGTATAAGCAGATCCATGGCATCTAGCACAGTCTTGCGTAGATTCGTATGGCTAAGGAAATCTGGCTTTGCATCTGATGTACAGTCCAGATTACTTAATGTGCCCTTTAACGGCTTGAGGTTGTTTGGCAGCCAGGCAGACGAGAGCTTGGAGAAGCTGCAGACCTTGAAAGCGGCAGCAAAATCACTCGGCGCCGCTATAAGGCAACCTCAGAAACACTCTTACGCAGGCTCATCTTCCTGGAATAGTCGCCCTTTTCGCTTCTATTCCTCTTTTGGAAAAGGGAGAGAGCAGGCCAGTCAGAGAGGACAACAAAGAAAACCCTTTCGTAGTGGAAAAGTGAGAGGCGCTAGATCAGCCACAGCAGTGGCTACTACCTTCTCAGCCACTGCTGCAGCCGCTGCAAAGCCACTTTGAAACCTTAACCCACAAGACCACGGTGGGAGGCAGAATCACTCAGTATCTGCACGAATGGCAGGGCATTACGTCAGATGCCTGGGCACTAGAGATGGTGACCTATGGTTACTGTCTTCCTTTTCATCAAAGGCTTCGGGATCATCCACCGGGAGCCAACTCTGTCAAAATTCCAGACCCGCTCCTTGTGCAGGAGATTTTAACCCTGCTAGAAAAAGGTGCAATAGAACATGTACCTGTAGCGCAGAGGAACAAGGGTTGGTACTCCCCTTATTTTCTCATTCCCAAAAAGGACAGAGGATTGAGACCCATCTTGGACTTGAGAAATTTGAACAGATTCCTCAGGAAGGACAAGTTCAAGATGGTGACCCTTTCTCGGATCCTTCAGACTGTTCAGCTTCAGGACTGGCTGGTTTCATTGGACCTTCAGGATGCTTACTTTCTTGTGCCAATCAATCTCAAACACAGAAAGTACCTGAGGTTTGCAATTGGCGGATCTCACTATCAGTTTCAGGTTCTGCCATTTGGGCTGAGCTCCACCCTGAGGTTCTTCACCAAACTAATGGCGGTGGTGGCAGCGACTCTCAGGAGGGAGGGGATTCACATCCACCCTTATCTGGACGATTGGCTAATCAGGGCAAGTTCACCCGAACGGGCTCAGAAACATCTAGCCATGACCTGTCACTTCCTACACAAACTGTGCTTCTCCCTCAATTACAAGAAGTCACAAACGATTCAGATCCAAAGATTCCAATTCATCGGAGTGGTCCTGGACACCACCTCAGGGAAAGCCTTGCCTCCCGAGGAAAGAGCTTGCCACATTCTGTAGATGGTAACAAAATTTCAGAATGCCCAGCGTCTACCTGCGTTCGACTTCCTAAGGTTGCTAGGCCTCCTGGCATCCTGCATTTTTCTGGTGCCAGAGGCTCGACTGAGGATGAGAACCCTGCAATGGGTCCCTCAGGATTCAATGGTCCCAGTTTTCAGGGGAGATGTCAGATCTTCTGCAAGTCCCGTCCAAGGTGGCTCAAGATCTCCTACGGTGGGCTCACAAAGAAAATATCCTCTGAGGGGAACCTTTTTGGCAACCATGGCCGGAGAGAACTGTTGTGACGGACGCTTCACTCACAGGGTGGGGAGCCCTGACCAACGATCTGACAATCAGCAGTTTTTGGTCTCCATCGGAGTTCAAACTACACATCACCCTTTTGGAGCTGAGGGCAATCGGACTAGCGCTGAAGGCCTTTCTGCCCTCTGTACAGGGAAAGAATGTCCTGCTAATGATGGACAACACAGTGGCCATGTACTACCTAAACAAAAGAGGAGGCGTAGGATCACTCCCACTGTGCATAGAGGCAATGCAGCTATGTTTCTGGGCAATGCAAGAAGGAATCTCTCTATCGGCAGTTCACCTAGCTGGAGAGCTGAACGCAGCGGCGGATGCTCTGAGCAGGCAGAGCACAGTCTCCCACGAGTGGGAGCTAGCTCAGGAAGTCCTTCAAGAGATCTTCACCCTTTGGGGAACCCCTCAAGTGGATCTGTTCGCGACCGGTGCCAACCGGAAGTGCGAACTGTATTGCTCAAGGGAATTTCCCCCGAGAGGCGCTCTAGGGGACACGTTCGTAGTGGACTGGGTGTTTCCACTCCTTTACGCGTTTCTTCCAGTCCCGTGATTCCTCAAGTAATCAGGAGGTTGAGAAAGTTCAGGAGAACCATGAGCCTAATTGCCCAAGATTGGGCCAGGAGGACGTGGTACCCGGACCTTCTGGACATGTCCATCTTCCCTCAAATACGTCTTCCACAAACCGTGGATCTTCTCTCACAAGAGGAAGGTCGGGATCTCATCCAGAGGTCAAGAGAGGTTGAGATATAAGGATTGGGACCTCCCGGCTGACGTTCTGGAGATTTTGCTTTCTGCCAGAAGACCAGCAACAAAATCCTTATACCGGTGTTGATGGAAGAAATTCAGTAACTGATGCAGGGTAACTGATGCAGGGTAACTGATGCAGGGTAACTGATGCAGGGATAAGAATGTAGATCCTTTTCAATGTACCACTCCCATGGTGCTTTCCTTTCTATTCTATTTAGCCAACGGGGCTCCAAGTTGGAACTATTAAAGGATATTTGGCAGCGCTATCTATCTTCAAGCGCTCCTTAGAAGAATTTTCTTTTTTCAAAATGCCTTTAGTTATCCAATTTCTTAAAGGATTAACAAATGTGTTCCCTCCTACACCCTTCCAAGTTCCCATTTCGGATTTAAATTTAGTTTTAAAGATTCCTATGTGTGCCCCTTTTGAGCCTTTACATTCTTGTCCTTTAAGGCTCCTAACTTTAAAAACTGTTTAACTAGTGGCTCTAACTTCAGCCCGCAGGGTCAGTGAGTTGCAGGTGCTCTCTTGTAAGCTTCCTCATACGATTTGCCATAAGTATAAAGTTGTTTTAAAGGTCAAGCCTTTTTTCCTAACTAAAATAGTTTCAGATTTCCATCTGTCACAGAAGATCACTTTACCATCCTTTTATCCTCCTCCGCACGCTAGTAAAGAGGAGGAAAGATTCCACAGACTAGACCCAAAAAGGGCTCTCAGTTTCTACATATCTAGACTGGAAAGATTTAGACAAACAGATCAGTTGTTTGCCGGTTACACTGGACACAAATTGGGCCTTGGTGTGTCCATACCAACATTGTCCAGATGGATTATCCTAGCAATATCTGAATGTTACAAATTGGCTGGGAAGGAGCCTGCAGATGTTTTAAGGGCTCATTCAACCAGGGGCATAGCAACTTGCACGGCTCTTCAGAGGGGTGTCCCAGTGCAGGACATTTGTGCTCCGGCCACTTGGTCATCAATGCACACTTTTGCAAAACCTTATTGTTTAGACACAACTTCTTACCAAGGAGGCCATTTTGCAAAAGTTCTCCTTCATTCAGTGCATATTTAAAAAACTATGGTACTCCCTCCTCCAAATTACAACTGCTGTGGGAGTCTATCTAAGATGAGGAATACGTGGGAAGACACAATCCATTCGAAGAACAAGTTACTTACCACCCGTAACGTTCTTTCGACTGGATGTTCCTCCCACATATTTCTCATCGACCCTCCCAACCTACCCCTCCGTACAGTTCTTACGCTTTTTGCACTTGTACTTCCTTAAGAGCCTGACATCTGCCGGCACAAAATACAACTGATGTGACCATTAACATCGAAAAAACAGAACTGAACCAACTGGCTCGGTTCAAGCCCTTTATACGATGGAAGACGTTGACGCTCGACGGCGACCTTTGAGGGTCCAAGCTACGGGGCATCGAGCACAGCGCCCTCTGGCAAATTTTTTTTTGAAAGAAGCAGCAAGCTGCCGAATATATCTAAGATGAGGCATACGTGGGAGGAACATCCAGTCGAAAGAATGTTACAGTTGGTATGTAACTTGTTCTTCTCACTTTCCACCAGAAGCTGAGGGTGCAGGTTCTTTAGGCTGGAGTACTGCAACAGCCTCTTTCTAAATCTGCTTGCCTCTACTCTTCGCCCTTTGCAACTAATCCAGAACAGGACTGCCAGACTTGTCATTGGTCTCAAGCCTGGCTCCCAGTGGCTGCAAGGATCAAGTTCAAGACCCTCTGCATCATCCACAAGGCTTTGGGGGCCAGGGACCACACCACATCAACTCTCTCTCTTCCTAAGCATCTTGCTTCTTGTAACCTCTGCTCATCCACCTCGAACTCTGAGGGGCAGACGTTTCTCCAGGCAGAGAGTGGCAGATAGATCTCTTTCCTCGGCTGGGGCCTCACTCTGGGACAGCCTACCTGCTTCTCTCCTACTTGAGCAGAACCACCTAAGATTTCAGAAGCAACTCAATACCTTCCCCTTCGCTTCCGCTTTCTCTCTCCATGCTGATGCTCCTGTCTTTTTCGCTAACGGGTTACCTGGCCACCCACTGAACCTCATGGGGCACCAAACTCCTGCATGACCAGTAGCCCTGTGCACTCTCTCCGGGGCCTCCCACCCACTTATGGACTGTAGCTGCAACCCTACAGTCTCCCTTCACTTACTTGAGCCATTCCCTGGAAGCACTTACTGCGTTTTCCACCACTGCACTCTTCCCCACTACCCACAGCCCTCCCACCCCCCACACCCAGGCCTGGTAAGATCGTTTGTTTTGTCCTCCCTATGTCTACCCTTACTTGTCTTGTTACGCCTAGAAAAACTTGTGTATAGGCGCCTCATAAATGACTTACCATATCATTTCCTCACCTGGCAAACCTCTTCTCTATCCCCATTTTGTGTGACTGTGGATGGTAGTAGACTCTTCATTTCTGTACATTCTTTGTCAAACCAGCCCCAGTGTTCTGTACCACGGGGAGCCTTGTTATTTTTCCTAATTCTTTGGTGACTTAAGGGAGCAGGTAGCTTGTTAGTTAATTGGGATGTACGTTAAAAGAACGTAGACGAAAAGCTTGAATTGCAAAATACCAAGGCCCACTCTGCCTCATTTTGCAATACAAGCAGTGTTTCTTTTATTTTGTCCCCTGCATGGTTTCTTGCCCCTGAATCCGACGGTACTGAAGTAGGAGTGAAGGGGAGACACCACCGCTCACCTACTTCAGTATTTTATACCTATGCTGAATGCGGCAAAAACGTGTCTACGACCCTCTAGATGCAATCTTTTGGGTTGATGCCAGTTGATTGCATAGTTTAGAAATATTTGTCTCTAATGGTCCAGATTTGTGCCCTACCTCAATGGGAAGTAGCAGTTCAAACTGGCCCCCAATTTCTGATGTGTCCTCTAGCTATTCTGGGAGGGTTTCTTCTAATCTAGGGCCTCACTTGACTCTAACCTTATTTATCACATCCAAGTCTGTCGCTACCTCCATGTAATCTTCTGTAACACCATATGCCATGAGATATCTGGACAGGTAGAGGGCGTTGTGGTCACTTCCAATTCTTGGCCAGATTTCAAAATTGCATTAAGAAGTCGACGAGTTGGACTGTAGGAGTTTGTAATCGATTACTGGGCTTGATCCTCTTGCTTTGTTAGTAGGCTTTAAGGTGGAAGCTGAGCCCATCGAGTTTTGTGCTGAAACTAAGTCCAGATCCATGCAGAAACTTCCCAACAATATTCCCATGTCAGTTTTGGGGTGACGGTTGCTCAAAATAGGGATTCCTTGAGCTGCCAATTTTTCATGTCCCCAGGGACCCATTTTTGGTTTCATGTCCCCACAGATGATAGCCTCATGTTGGGTGCTGCAGGGATGGTGGCTTCCGCCTTCATTGTAGATGGAAACAATATAAATTCTGCAGTGTTCATGCAGCTGGCATAAACTGATCCAAGAGGGTCATGTTGCCAATTTGCGTTCCAGGACCTGGCTGCATATTCCAATCCTGCAGGGTATCTGTAGGGCTCCCATGTGCATTGATGCCTTTCCTCTTTTTGCACTTTTGAAAAATGTGAGTTACCGTTCAATGGCCATGCTTCAAAGGACCAGGTTTCCTAGATAATATCAAAACTGATGTAGGCTTTAAAGTCTGGATCCCTCAATTGCTGTGGTAGGCCTACTACGTTCCAACTTACTAGGTTAATAGTAAGTCTTAAGGCAAAATCATGTTTGTTTGCAAAATCATTAGGTGTAGAATAAAGGTGCAAAATCATTAGGTGTAGAATAAATTCTCTGCGTCACTTTGAGGCTGATTTTACAGCAGGACGTTCCATAGATACGCCATGCCTGTTGCTGTTTTTTGAAGGGCTTCCTAGGCCCGATTTCAGCCTTGCCATGGTGCTGTTTTGTACTGGGCCTTTAAGCAGAATTTGTGTCTTGACATGATGTTTTGTAATTTCAGTGATTATGCCTCCTTCCTTAGAAGCAGCTTCTTGTGTAGATCCTCCATAGGAGTCGCTATGATTCCTAGTGTGCCCACAAGGAAATCCAATTTGGCTTACTCTTAGCACGTTTGTTTTCCCTTACATCAAAGCATGTGGTAAAACACTCTTCTGTATACTCTGAGCGGTCTTAGTGGTCGTGGTGTCGTTTTAGGCAAAATCAGCCAGGATTTGGAGAAGGGATTTACCAGAGGGTCCTTTTCTTTTAAAGGCAATTTGATTGTAGTTACCACAACCAAGATTGCATTTGATACTGGCTCATTTGAGAGGGCATTTATTCAAAGCCTCACAAGGATTTTCAAATCGGATCTCATGATGGTGCCCTCTCTGAGTCAGTCACTCAGCCAGCTATAAACTTTATTTTGTAGGCCAGACCAACTTTCTAGTTCGGTAGAAGGTGAGACATCAGTTATTATCCTGTTTATTTTGTCAGCTCTAAACTTGTACAAAGTGTGGTCATTATGCAAATGGATCAGGTCTTCCAAGTGTTAGTATAATTATGATTCCTTGAATGTTTTCAAGACCGATGCAGGTTGCCATTCCGGGGAGCCATCCAAGTCCATAAGAGGTATACATTTTACTATTTAATTTGTGTCCCTGGAGGTAATTTATATTTTTATGCATGCCTGTGTTACTCCTTACAAACTGGGATGCATGGAGAGGGGTCTGGGTTCCAAGAGAGCGGCCTCAAAGAACCGCTTTCTCCTGACTGTTAGGCTGTGGGGCTGTTAAAGCGATTTCAGCAGCCTGGCCCATCCTCATAACACTTGCAGTGTCCCTCAAGGCTGTGGGGCTGTTAAAGCGATTTCAGCAGCCTGGCCCATCCTCATAACACTTGCAGTGTCCCTCAAAACACTGCAGAGTTCACTTGCCAATTTCAGTTCAATATCTATATTCTTTGTTTGCTGGATCTCAAGATGTAATTTAATCAACAAATCAATAGACGTGTATAGCGCTAGTGTAGATTTGTTTAGGATGTCAGTTTGAGTCTAACATGATTGCGCCTCATTAACTGTGAGCACGTTCTGAGATGACCATGAATTTACAGAGTAGTCTAGTTTCCTTGCTTTTTTGTTGTTGGAGTGAGGCAATCATTAGATGTGTTGCACAGAAATCCCTGCTGGGCTTTATTTCAAATGAGGAATCCGACTCATCAGCACATTCTTTCATGAATACTGTTGCAAAATTTCTCTTATTTATTAAATAGACCGGAGTGTTTATCCGATTAGATGGTACTGGCTCTTTGGGACCTTTAATCTCTAATGCCTCTACTTCATGTACAGTAGTCTTTTTTCCATTGACGGTTACAACACCTACCGGGTTAGCCAAGTTAACTTCCTTTGTCGCAAGGTTTCTAGAGGGCTACATGTGACTGCCAAATCAACTGCCATATCGGCTGCCAAATTATGCGGTGCGGGTATGTGCAAGGGTCCCCAATTTTCACTTTATAATTGTGTGAAGGTTGCTCAGCCAGACATCGCTTTTGGCTATTGCTTCATCAAACTGGTCAATGTGTAGCAGAGTTGCCACAGGGGTCCTGAGATCTTGATTCCGAACAGACTCTAGTTCTTGTTCCACACAAACTACAACATCTATGCTTTTTGGGGAATATGGTGCTGGACATGAGGGAAAAATGACTAAAATCTAGTCTTCTTACTGGACTAAGAATATGGATCAAATTAAGAGGATACAGCAGCTCATGTTATGTTATGTTACTTTGCATTTACGTAGCACCTTATGTACCATTGGTATGGTCTCAAGGCGCTTCTAGGTTGAACGCCCTCGGGACCCGAAGTTCAAGTCAGTAGAGAGAATAGCGAGAGTCATAAGGTGCGTGTGAGCACCGGATATGTGTGGCATTCGTGTGATAGCTGCTTCTTAACGGTAGGTGTAGTGGTTGAGAGATCATGAGTATGTGTTCGTTCTGGCAGGTTGTTATCCAGACCGATTCTGGCTGCATTAGGCCTAAGGAGAACACCTAGGCTGGAGGGTGTGTACCAGCAGTGTTTAGTTAGGGTGATGGGGAGTATGAGGCAAATGATGGTATGAGAACAGCTATACCGAATAGTGTCATAGTATCGCTGTGTTCTAGTTGAGTGGTGGTGTAAGAAGAGAGTAAGCGTGGAGATGTGATATGGTGGTTTACCTTAGTTGCTTGAGATCGACCCCACTACAATGGTTCCATGTACTCCATCCTTTCCATGTACTCCGAATAGTTTCATGTACTACGGCCGTTTCAAGAACTCGGAGCCGTTCCTTTCAATGCTCTTTCAAACCTTCCATCCACTCCATTCTGTTCCATGCACTCCAATCCGTTCTATGCACTCCAGACCATCTTATGCACTGCTCATTTCAAAATGGCCATTCGTTCTACCCACGTTACCTTTTTCCGTGTATCATCCTTCCACATACGTCATCTTCACACGTTCCATCCACTTCTTTGGTTCCAGCCATTTTAACACGTTCCATCCACTTCGCCCGTTCCACCACATCACCGGTTCCACCCATTTCACTGGTTCAAGACACATCACCCGTTCATCCACCTACTTCATCCATCGTACCATTTCACCCGTTCCACCCACTTCATCCATTCTGCACCACTTCATTCGTTCCATCCACATACTTCACCCTTTCCATCTACATACTTCACTCGTTCCAACCCCATACTTCTTCTGTTCCAACTCCATTTTTCACTTGATCCATCCGCTTCACCCGTTCCGTCGACATACTTCACCCGTTCTATTTAATATATTTGACCCATTTTGTCCACATACTTCACCCGTTCCTTCCTTTTACTTTACCCGACTCATCCTTAAACGGCACCCTTTTTTCTAGATCCATTCTCCTTTCCTGCTACCCACTTCATCCGTTTCTTCCTCCTACTTACTACACCTGTTCATTCCAACCAGTTCACCCGTTCCTTCCAATCACTTCACCCGTCCCGTCCATATAGATCATCATTTTACTCTACACTCTACACCTGCTCCACACTCTACAGCCGGCTCTCATTCTACACCTGCTCCGCACCCTACACCTGCTCCTCGGTCCGCGTTCTACACCCGCTTCACACTCTACCCCCGCTTCGCACTCCATTCTCCCTCTGCACTCTTCACCCGCTCCGCACCATACCCTACATCCGCTCAACACCCTACATCAGCTCAACACTCACCGCACCCTACCTCTGCTCAACACCCTAAATCTGCTCAACACCTTAAATCCGTTCAACTCTATTTACTGACACTCTACAACCACTCCACAACCTGCATCTGCACCCCGCTCCTCTATGCTCCACGCTCTCATCCGCTTCTCTTCTCATCCGCTCTCATCAGCTCCTCTACTCGCACCCTACATCCGCACCATAGCCTACATCCGCACCACGCTCTTATCTGCTCCACGCTCTCATCGGCTCCATGCCCTCATTCCTTCTGCGCACTCATCTGCTCTGCGCGCTTCATCCACTCATTTCGTTTGTTCCTCCTGCATTATCGGTTCTGCCCATGTCACTTGTCGCCTGCACTCATCTGTCTCCTGTATTCATCTTTCTATCCTATTCACTTTATTCCTTTTGTCCATTGTGTTCCTTTCGTCCTTTTCAATCATTTCATTAATTTCGACCGCTTTACTGCTTTCGTAAAATGTATTCTTTTATCCATTTCAATGCTTTGGTCTACTTTACTCATTCTATTCAGTTTGTCCTTTTTAGTTTGCATTGGAGGTTATTGGTTTTCGATTTCTCGCATTGAACTTGTGGTTGTATCGTTATTTGTTTTATTGTAATTTATTATCTAGTAGTTTGGGTTAGTTGAATTGTTGTTGTCCACTTCAATCCTTACGTCCACATATGGTTCCTATTGTCGATTGCATTTATTTCGTCCATTTCATTCATTTCGGCTACTTCACTGCTCTCGTACAGCTTATTATTTTTATCTACTTCACAGGTTTGATCCTTTTTATTCATTCTATTTTGTTTGTTCTTTTTAGCTACAAAATAGAGGTTATTAGTTTTCGATTTCTCGCTCGGATCGTGATGCAGCATTGCTATTTATGATCTAGTATTTGGGCAAAAGACATTGAGGTGCTGTTATCCAGTGTGAGTTAGTTTGAGTTCGGGGTCTGTTTTACGAGAGGATACAAGTTTTCAGTAATTTGCGGAAAGACATGAGGTCTTCAGTGAGTCGGATGTGGGGTGGGAGTGCGTTCCACAGCGTGGGGGCCAAGCCTGAGAAAGATGATCCGCCTAATCTGACTGAGTTTGTTTTTGGTATGACTAGGAGGCCGGCTGAGCTTGATCTTAGAGTACGTGAAGGGTGATGGGTTTTAGTTTGTCGTGAAGATATTGAGGTCTGGTTTTATGCAGTGCTCGGTGAGAAATGCATAGTGTTTTGAAGGTCACCCTTTGGGCAATCGGAAGCCAGTGCAGAGTCTTAAGGGCTGGGGAGATGTGGTCTCTAGGGCCAAGTGCTAGTAGCAGTTTGGCTGCAGCGTTTTGTGCTTTTTGTAGTTTAGTCATTTGGTAAGCGTGGACTCCGAGGTAGAGGGGGGTTAGCATAGTCCAGTCTTGATATTACAATTGATTGGATCGCAGAGAGTCTGTTGGGAAAGGAGAGGTATGGAAAAATGCGCCTAAGAGTTTTAAGGTGGTAGTGGCAGGACTTTGAGACGTTGTTGACTTGGCGCGAGAGTGTTAGGTCCGAGTCTAGGGTGCATCCAAGGTTTTTTACTGAGTTAGAGGGAGTCGTTGGGTTGCCCATGGCAGATGGCCAGGGTAGTGGGTGTGGGAGAAGTTTGGCGTTGCCACATACCATGATTTCGGTTTTGGAAGGGTTTAGCAAGAGGTGGTTTGTGGTCATCCAGAGCTCTATGTCGAGGAGGCAGGCAGGGAGGTCGGGTCCGCAGTTGGATTTTGAGTTCAGGAGTTTTAGAATGAGTGGAGTCTCATCAGCGTAGTTGTAGCACAGGATGTTATGTGAACACATTATTCGTGGGAGGGTGGCCATGTATAGATGGAACAGGAGGGCTGATAGGCATGCTCCTTGTGGAACTCCCGTGTCGACTGGTCGGGCTTGGGAGGAATAGGTAGAGAGTAGGGTTATTTGGTTCCTATTTTTGAGGAAGTCATGAGGATGTCGGAGGCGAGGAGGTCAAAGATGCTGTCTGTTATTTGCTACGGATTGGGCATTAAATAGGATGCAGTTCACTCCGGGAGATGAGGTTGATGTCGGAGCTGCAGAGATGTGGGGTCGGAGGGGAGAGGGTTGAAACTGGGGAGCGAGAGGGGTGGGGTGGTCAATGGGCGATGGGAAGAATGGGCGAGCCGGAAAGTTGGTGGGTTTCGGGTGGGAGTGGATGGATGCGTGTGTTGGGATGGTTGGGTTTGCACGGGGGATTTGAAGGTGGGGTGTGTGGGAATAGGCGTTTCGGATGTGGTCGGTGAGAAATCGAAGGAGAGGGGTTTCAGGCAGGGTGAGGCGTGGGGGGAGGGTGGTGATTGGGGGGATGAGGTGGTGGGTCGAGAGAGGGGTGGCGATGAGTGCTGAGTGATTGAGGGGGAACAGGTACGTTGCCTCTTTAGTGTCTTTGTTGCGATTGGTGTGTGCGAGAGGGTAGGGGGGGTCAGAGGGCGAGAGGGATGAGGCTTCTGTTCTTGCTAGAGCTAGGCGTGCAGTTTTTAGGGAGGGGAAAGTGTGGTCGAGGGTGTATGATGGTGGTGGTTGATGGGGGGGAGGACTGGGGTTGCATGATTGCTGGGTAGGGCATGCCTGGGAGGCTAGTGAGGGGACCGGGTATGATCATAGTAGGCAGATCGGTGGAGGGGTTCGGAGGAGCAGTGGTTTTAGGATGGTTTGCTCACCATCGTGCCCCTCTGGCTTGGTGTTTGGAAAGCGGATAGGTAGGCGATGTGGTGGAGGATGGGCTGAAATGGGGAGGGGGAGATGGGAGGTAGGGCTGGCAGGTGGGGGGGCGGTGCAGGGGGGTCGTTTCCGGCAGTCCTTGGTGAGTTGGGCGCACTCATGGTTAGTAACTGTGATATAGATGGGTTGGAAGATTTCGTTCACACCATCCCACTTTAGTTATAACACCGGATGTTAAATGTTCACTCTTTCTATGATTAACAGTACCACGGCAGTACCTGCTGTTAAGTACAGTTTAAGATGTAAATTACACTTTATATTTGGGCTTTGAAAGTTCGGCTATACCACTAGGTGAGATTATTCACGGTTTCTAGGTTCAACTAAACTGGGTGATATTATTCACGTATTCGAAGTTGTAATGTTCAAATTGCAAACAAGGCAGCCGATAAACATGGTGATATTAAACACGTACTCCACGTCTTAATGTTCAAATTGCAAAATAGGCTGCAGATATGCCTTTAGGCACGCTAGTCTAAATTCAACCAAGGCACGCTATTAGGCACGCTTCTAAATTGAACTATGCTACAGGCAGCATTTTCTAAAAGTACTTTCTCTTTGCAATTATTGCCACAGATATGCTATAGGTCAGACTTTCTAAATGCATTTTTGACACAGATAAGCTATAGGGTAGATTAGAACACAGGATATTAGGGACACTTCTAAATTCAACTTTGGCACTTCTAAATTCAACCAAGGCACACTATTAGGCACACTTTGAAATTCAACCAAGGCACGCTATTAGGCACATTTCTAAATTCAACCAGGCATGCTATTGGGCACACTTCTAAATTCAACTATGTTACAGGGAACATTTCGAATCCACTTTCTAAATGCAATTATGACAAAGATAAGCTATAGGGTAGGCTTTCTGGACTTTGGCAAGGTGACTTTATTAGAGGCACTGTCTAAATTCCGTTATGCCAAAGTGATCTTGTTATATGCACTTCTAAATTTGGCTTTGCACCGAGAGGATATTAGGCACACTTCTAAATTCAACTTTGCACATAGAGGATATTAGGCACACTTCCAAATTCAACTTTGCACAGAGCGGATTTTAGGCACACTTCTAAATTCAACCAAGGCAGGCTATTAGGCTTTAAAAACACTATCTAGATACAATTATATCACAGATATGCTATTAGGTGGACTTTCTAGATGCAGATATACCACAGATACGCTATTGGGAGGACTTTCCGATGCAGTTATACCACAGATATGCTATTAGGTGGACTTTTTAGATACAATTATACCACAGATATGCTATTGGGAGGACTTTCTAGATGCAATTATATCACAGATATGTTAATAGGAGGACTTTCTAGATGCAATTATACCACAGATATGCTATTGGGAGGACTTTATAGATGCATGTATACCACAGATATGCTATTGGGAGGACTTTCTAGATGCAATTATACCACATAAATGCTATTGGGAGGACTTTCTAGATGCAATTTTACCACAGATATGCTAATAGGAGGACTTTCCAGATGCAATTACACCACAGATATGCTATTGGGCGGACTTTCTTGATGCAATTATACCACAGATATGCTATTGGGAGGACTTTCTAATGCATGTATACCACAGATCTGCTAATAGGAGGACTTTCTAGATGCAATTACACCACAGATATGCTATTGGGAGGATCTTCTAGATGCAATTATACCACAGATACGCTATTGGGAGGACTTTCTAGATGCAGTTATACCACAGATATGCTATTGGGAGGACTTTCTAATGCATGTATACCCCAGATATGCTATTGGGAGGACTTCCTAGATGCAATTATACCACATAAATGCTATTGGGAGGACTTTCTAGATGCAATTTTACCATAGATATGCTATTGGGAGGACTTTCTAATGCATGTATACCACAGATATGCTATTGGAAGGACTTTCTAGATGCATTTATACCACAGATACGCTATTGGGAGGACTTTCTAGATGCAGTTATACCACAGATATGCTATTGGGAGGACTTTCTAATGCATGTATACCCCAGATATGCTATTGGGAGGACTTCCTAGATGCAATTATACCACATAAATGCTATTGGGAGGACTTTCTAGATGCAATTTTACCATAGATATGCTATTGGGAGGACTTTCTAATGCATGTATACCACAGATATGCTATTGGGAGGACTTTCTAGATGCAATTATACCACAGATATGCAAACAGGAGGACTTTCTAGACGCAATTACACCACGGATATGCTATTGGGAGGACTTTCTAGATGCAATTATACCACAGATATACGCAGACTTTAGACGGAACTAGACCATAGATATTCTATTAGGAGGATCTTCTAGATGCAATTATACCACAGATATGCTATTGGGAGGACTTTCTATATGCAATTATACCACAGATATTCTAATAGGCAGACTTTCTAGATGCGACTATCCCACAGATGGAAAAGTTTTACAACATTTTCGCCTATAGGGTGGAGTGGTAGGGTAGTATGGCTTGAGGTAATTGCTTCAGTCTCCGCCCTTGCCACACTTACTTATTGTTGTCTTCTTGCTTCTCCTGGGGATACCTGCAGATACGATCAGGAGTCGTCCTTTGCCTCGGGGTCCTTAGCCAAACGGGGCTGCATGGGCAGGGGCTGCCCTGGGAAGGTCCGTAATGGCCAGTGTAATCTGGCCAAAGAGCCAATCAGGGGGCCGTGGGCGGGCTGGGAGGCGGCATGATGGAAACCAGGAAGCGGGTGGGGAGAGGGGCTCAAAGGGCACGAACGGGGTGGAAGGGGTGCAGAGGGACCGCAGTTAGGGCTAGTAGCAGGCAAGGAATTAGGCAGCAGATGGAGGCACAATCACCGCAGCACAGTGATCATTTGTGTGGGCAATTGGGACCTCAAAGCTGAAGCAAAACCTGGGGAGTGGTTCGGGGAGTTCTGAAGGTCTAGACCCAATTCATTCTTGATCCTTAGGCTATTGGCATTAGCTCCTTTTGCCATACTTTCTCCATCATGAACTACGGCTGATACTACAGCTATCTTTGCTGCAGGGATGTTACTAAATCACAGGATTGTTGTTGTTTGCATAGATTAATCTTTCTTGGACACTTCCGCTCCGTTCCCACTAAATAAGGGAGGCACTAGTGATGCTTGGACAGAGTGTCTATCCAACAGAATCACAAGAGGCAGACTATCATATTTCTATTTCAGATGGGTATTCACCATTGTTTCTAGTTTCACATAGGAGACAGAAATAGAACTAAGAGCAGGAGTAGGAGTGTGTGACATAGCCTCTGGGGCATCTTCAAACTTCTGATCTAACCTTTGATCAGGTGTATTGTGTGCCTGATTGGGTTTGTGGATGAAGCTCATAATGGAAGTTTGTTTCATTATTGTATTGCCGTGCAGTGCTTGGTCTCAGTATAGAAAGCATGTGGCAGCAGTTATCAGAGTGCACTTTATCAGATATGCATGGCAAAATGAGCATTGGGCAAAAACAAAAACTAATAGTGTGTAATGAAGAATGGGGTTTCTTTAAAACACCCTCTTAGCACTTTAACACATTCTAGAGCACTTTAGCACATTTAGCTGCCTCGCCATGACTGTCTTCCTTTCGTGGCTCAAGGCACAGCACCTGATAACTTAATGACTGCGTGTCATCTCAGAGGCTGCCTTGACTGCTGTGACAGGACAATGGCGTGTGCAGCGACAGAGGCGTGAGTGGTGGACGCACTAGCACATCACAGAAAAAAGGATTACCGTTGTTAGGGAGAATTCACATTTCTGTGCTAATTTCCTTCAACCTTAGAGACCCCCAGCTCTTTTGCTGGACTTTAGGACTTTTAATTTTAACTCTGGAGAGAGTGAGCCCTTTTTCTCACCCTCTCGTGTATTTTGATCTGATTTGGATTATGTGTTTCCTTTGTTTTTGTAGTCCGACAACTCTATAGACATCTACTTTTTGTATGGTGACGCACAGCACCGTCCGTGCAGTGTCAGAGAAATCCTTCAGGTTTCACTGAAGGTTTAAATACCTTTTCATGGGTGAAGTACTGTTCCCAAGAATAGCAAAGTCAATTTTGACTTTACTTGCCTTTCCTCTTTGTAGGTACAGCACAGGGGGGAGGGTTTACTTGGTAGGCCCTTTTCTTACTTACTCATGTAAAAACATTTTATGTTATTCTCACAACTTTAAATGGCTGGTGGCAGTAGTTTAATTTCCCTAGCATTGTGTTTTTCTACCGTAGGCTGAATCCTCAGCTGCGGTACAGCACTCATGGGTGACCATTGTGTCAAAATGGCCCTGGTCGTCTTTTTTTCGCCATTTCTTGTTTGTGAGGTCTTTCTTGGGTTTTACTCTGCGTGCCAAACCAGGTTTGAGCCCTTTGTTCGGTTTGCCTTTGGCAGGCTTCAGTATGGACATCCGCCTGTGATTCCAGTGTGTCGGGAAGTGAGTGAGGTGCCCGAAACTCCCCTGTCCTTTTGTCTCCTTGGTTACCTGAATGCACCCAGTCCTGATTGGCTGGCTGTTCTTGTAGAACAGCCACCATGCTGTGTGAGTGACAGCTAGCCTGTGCATGAATGGGAGAAACCTAATTAAAAGGCGAGGCTTCGAGGGGATTGGGTCCTCCGACGTATTCCATATCTATTACAGGTAATGTCCACAGCTGTGCTGCTTTGGAAAATTTTCGGCGTCTGCGTCCTGCTCGATGACGTCGATGCGCCGTCCCCTAGGACCTCCTCCGACGGCCGACGTCACCCGATGTGATAAGTCGGACACACGACGCCCGTAGCCTCAGTTCCGTTTTTTCTGTGAACGTGTTCGCTTCGTGAATCTCGGTACACCTCGACTCTTTGGAGTTTGTTGTATTCTTCTCGTTTCTTTGAACCTGTTTGGTTTTTGTGAAAACCTGTTCGTGACGATGTCTACATAGTCTTCAACCACGCGTCCGGGCTTCAAGAAATGCGGGGACTGTGGGTCCAAGATGTTGGTCACAGACTCGCACGACGCCTGCCTCTGGTGCCTCGGGGAGGCCCACGATACGGATGACTGTGTCGACTGCCAGTCGCTCACGGCCAAGGCCTTGCGGGAGCGCAAGAAGAAGTTGTTGGTAGGTCGGGTGTCTTTTTTATTTTTTTATTTATATAGTTGGAATACAACTTTTCAATATTTCTAATTTATAAAATACAAAAAATTATCAAAATTTCATACAATAACATTAAAATAGAACAATTCATATATCACACATAGGCATGATATATACAAATAAAAATACACATCACATAAGATTTAGTAGAACATCACCATCATCACTATTTGAATAGTTAAAGAAAAAATAAAAATAAATACAACAAAGGAAAAACAAGAACATTTGAAATGCTGAACCATACTCAATTTTCACAAGGCCAGTAGAATGACCACGTGGCCAACATGTTTTTACCAAACGATTTGTCGATTTTGTTGACATTGTTTCACACATTCTTTAAATCTTCTGTACCATATATCTCTAAATCAAGTGCTATTAAGTAATTTACAATCGCAATTCTATTTTTGTTAAGAGACGTGTTATACAAGATACGCCATAATTGTTCAGCAGTTGTAATAAACAAACCCTCAAGGTGATGTTTAAAGTGTTTTATGCGATGATTTAACAGCATAGGACAACTCGTTACTAAATGAGGTAATGTCTCTGATTCACTTGGATTTTTACAGAAGCGACAGATGTTTTGCAATGGTGAAATTAATTTCCATTTTGCCAGAGTTGCCCTTGTATGCCAAACATCCAATCTAAATCTGATGAAAAGATCTCGAAATCTCGCATTTGGAAATTGCAACAAGTACGATTCTGGTGTTCTAACTTTTTTAATTAAGGTGCAAAAACCTTTTGAGTGCTTAGTTGCAAGACATTGAGCTCTTGTTTGAATCCAATCTGAAAGCATTATTTTTTCCTTAGCTTTTTCAGGATTATTAATCAGCAACTGCTCAGCGACATTTGATTCAAGTAGATACTTTTTAGTTTCTAATTGCCATTCTTTCATGTTTTTATGAGTGGTTTCTTCCTTGTACTTAGACAAAATGCTGAGTAATGTGCCTTCTTTTGAGCCTATAATGCATTTCCGATAGAGACTGCAGATCTTCCACATATACATAGCATACAGGGACGTTAGTCCTAATTCATATCGTATCAAACACATTGGTACAGATTTGGGTAAACTCAGTAGCTTTTTCCAGAATGAGCCTTCTATGATTGTCCAAAATGAAGAATTACGCCATGCTCTCGTGTCAGAGCCATATAGCACCGTCGGTATGGTTTTCTGGCAATAAAAGATCAAAGCTGGCTTCATGGAAAATTTGCCATATTTGTGATTTAGTATTCTTGCCTGTGATGTGGCTGTGTTCATTCTGGTCCTAATTTCATTGTAGTACGGTGCATCAGAAATAACGTTGTTTACATTTAGACCCAAATACTTATACTCCAATACAATCTCCAAAGGTTTCTTCCGCATGTACCACAATTGCCGAATTCTTTGCTTTGCGTTGTTAGTAGCCACGATCATAATTTTAAATTTCTCCAAATTTATAGTCAGCTTATTGTTGGTAACATAGTCGTGTAATTGATCCAATAACATTTGAAGTCCTCTTGCTGTCTTTGCTAAAAGTACGAGGTCATCAGCATAGAATAGATAAGGAATCGTATAATTTAACAATCGAGGGGAATCAAATGTTATGTTCGTGAAATTATTTATTATGTCAGATATGTAAAAATTAAACAGAGAGGAAGCCAACAGACAGCCTTGCTTCAATCCTCTATATGTGTATATGCACTTGGAGAGTTTTCCATCCATAGAGAGTCTTATCTGGATTGAGGTGGTAGTGTGAAATTCTCATATCCAATGCTGAAGATGAACAGGGCAATATCTTTTCTGCAGTTTGTCAAAGAGAAGGTTTCTGGAAATTGTGTCAAATGCCGTTTCTAAGTCAATAAAGGCCATGAATATTGGTTGTTTTAATTGCCACTCTGTGTTTGATGGCATGCAGAATATGTACATTAACAGATGTTCCTAGGCAAGCAATAAATCCTGTTTGGTATGGATCGTTGATGTTGGTTTTATTTGACCACTCAACAAATTCGGCCAGGATTAAACGGGCAAAAAGTTTTCCAGGCACATCAAGTAGCGCTATCGGCCTATAGCTTCTGGGATCTTGTCTATTATGTTTTTTATAAATAGGGAGAATAATGGATTTACGCCACGACTGAGGTATTCGTTGAGATATAATTATTTGATTGAAAATGACTCCTAATATGTTAGTCCAGGCTTCTGGCTGGGACTTTAGCATGACATTAGATAGACCGTCCGGCCTTGGAGCTTTGGACGTACTGAGTTTTTTTATATTCCTTAATATATCGCTAGGATCTATTTTCAACTGAGTCAAGTTGTGTGGAGGCATATATGTGGGTTGGTTGGTCCATGGAAAGTCTGCATAAAACGAACTATAGTATGCGACCCACACTTCCTCAGATACTGCATTAAGTTGTACAATGGATTGTTGAGGGTTATAGATGGTCTTGATTAAGCCCCAAATCATGGCTGAGCTTTTTGAAGCTATAGTTCGCAGCATTAACTGTGCATCTTTTAATTGCATGCTAGCTTTATGTCGTTTCAGCCAGTTGGCATATCTGTTTTTGATTTTTCTTTTTTGCAAAATTCTTTGGTCCAATGATCGATATTTTAAGTCTCGAATTTGCTTTCTCATTATGGCTTTCTCTTGTCTGACTAGATCATCCCAAGTATGCTTAGGATTTTTCTTTGTATTAGCAGAATTCATAATTGTGCTTGTTCTTTGCTCGAAAGTCCGTAGGGCTGCAACATAAGTTCCATCTCTGATGATGATGTCGGGACGTAGAATGTCTGGAGGAAAGGAGATGATTTGGAGTAATTCATTCAGATTTGTGGAGGTCCATTTATATTTAAAACCTGCTGTTACAACTGCAATCTGGGTGTTATACTTTTCAGGTAGGATTACTAAAGGAGATATTGACCAATTCCAGGTCATTTCCAAGATGTCATGATCACTAATGTGTTGTTCAATCACATTAAAGGATGTTAGGGAGGAATGAAGACTGGCATCAACAAAGATGTAATCTATCAAGGATGCTTGCTTGCCTCTCTTCCAAGTGTTCTTCGGAGGAGCATCATGGTCTATAGAATCATTTACCATGTAAAGGCCTCTCTCCTCCATAAGGTGACTCCATCTTTTTATTGAGTTTTGATACTTGTTGCCTGATTTCTTTATGCAGTTCATATTAAGATCTCCTGCTAAGATGATGTGATCTATATCGGGGTCTGCGGCAATGATGTCCAAGCATTTTTCTACATACTCAAAAAATTGTTTATCTCGAACGGCTACATGATTCCAGTAAAGGTTCAGGCAGGCTATCTGTCTCTTATGAATGGTGAGTCGAGTTAACTGTATGTGATTGTTTGGGGCTGCCCAGAATGTAACAGTGTGATCTTTATTACTTTTTACAGCTGTTATAAGTCCTGCCATGGGTCTTCCTCTGAGCACATTTGATCATAATCCTGGGTCTCATTTATCCGTTTAGGTGAGGTTAGTGGTGATTGACGAGCCTGATCTTTTGTTGATGTTACAATGGGTGTTTCTGTTGAGTCCTTTAAAACAGAATTTATGACTTGTTCATCTGGGGTTATCAGGACTGAATGACCATCAAATTTTTTCGGCATGAAACTGGACTAGCGTTGTGGCTTTGTTTGTAGAAGGCAAAGCAAAATCTCCCAGTAGATTGGTTTCTGAGAACGCAGCCAGTAGCGAGTCTGAGGGTGTACATAAATCAATTTGCGGAATAGAAAGCGTTTCCGTGAATGGAATGATAGAACTTGCTTGAGGTAAAGGAGTGTTGTTTATGATCTCAGACATGACTTTCTCTTTTATAGTTATTTTGTCAGGGTAGAATTTACGTATGTCTGCCAGACAGGACGTTGATTTTGGACGCCCTGCTAATTTATTTGTCTTCGTTCGAGTTGGCCGTTTAGGTGTTTCATTATTTGAAAAAAGTGCAATTGCCACCTGGTCAGGCGGTGGCATATCAGACATAAGGGTGTATAGTTTTACCATATGGTTGACCAGATGTAAATGGTTGGCAAACAGCAAGCACAAGAAAGAAATACCAACAATACAATCCTAAATAGCACAGAATAAGTAAAATAAAAATTAAAAGGTTCAATAAATATTTCCAATTATTTCAGTGCTTAAATTGTGCTAATGAGTGGAATAAAAGTGCAATAACCAAATTCACTCAAAAACAAGTGGAAAGTACAAACAGACCTCCGCCTCCACGCCCTCCAGCCACAACAGCAATAACAGCCCTTAGTGAAGCCCTTGCTTGAATGCGCGCGCTAGATGATATAGGGCTTCTGGGAGGGGGAGGTGGAGACTTCGTGTATCACGTGTTTTCAGTTCCAATTTGGACAAAACGATGTGAACAGCAGCCAGAAGGAGCAGGAAAAAAGCACGTCCAGCAACTGCAATAAAAGCCCTTAGTGGAGCCCTTGCTTGAATGCTTGCGCGCGAATGCGCGTGCGCTCAGATGATATAGGGCTTCTGGGAGGGGGAGGTGGAGACTTCGTGTATCACGTGTTTTCAGTTCCAATTTGGACAAAACGATGTGAACAGCAGCCAGAAGGAGCAGGAAAAAAGCACGTCCAGCAACAGCAATAACAGCCCTTAATGAAGCCCTTGCTTGAAGGTCGGGTGTCTAAGCCCCGGAAGTCGAGGTCTACGGGGCTTTCGACGGATGACTCGAGAGGCGACTCTCCGCGTCAACGTCGGAAGTCCAGTTGGTCTCGCCACTCCTCTGCCGCTTCGAGGCATTCCCGGAAGCGCCGGCATCAGTCGCCTTCCCCGTCCTCTTCTGAGGACTCTGTCCGTTGGCGGGTCGCTTATCCCACCATGCAAGCGACACCGGAGGAATGGGCTTCCTTCGGGAAGCAGATGTTAGCGATTCTTGAATGGCAGGGCACCGGTCCGTCCGCGCCTCCGAGTGGGGTTGGTCGGCATCGGTCGAGAGACACCGCTCATACGCCTTCGGGCTCGGGTGGTCGGCACGGCTCGCGGAAAGGTCCCGCTCGGACAAGTGTAGCCGTTCTCGCCATGCCCGTTCCAGGTCCCGGTCCTCGACGCGCTCGAGACTGCGTGATCCTGTGCCGTCTTCAAGGAAGACTTCGACTCCTGTGGCGCCGAGGTCGTCGACGATCTCTCTCGAGGCTCTGCCTCCGAGAGGGTCGTTGACGCTGTCGGCGCCTAGGTCGTCGAGAGACACGCTCGGAGCTCTGGCTTCGAGGCCTGTGTCGACGCCGTCGATGCTGGCGGCACTGCAGCTGACGTCGACGCCAATTCGCTCGACGTCGATTCTCTCGACGCCGACTCGTTCGGCGCCCTCGACACCTTTCGAGGCGGTGGTGTCGGAGGGGCCCCGTGGCACGGGGTGAGCCCCTAGAAAGGCTCTGGCTAAGGTCAGGCATAGTTTGGTCCCCAGGTGTCTTCCTCTCACCGCCTGGAGTACGTTTCAGAGGGTGATGAAGGCTCTGATGAAGGCTTGGTTCCGGTTACGGTGCCAGATGAGCTTCTCTCGGGCCATAGCCAATTTGATGACCTGAGGCAGTCACTGCATGATGCCATTGGACTGGACACTTCTCCGGAGGTGGAGTTTTGTAGGCCGGAGCCTGGCAGTCATGCTGATTCTTCGTACCGGCGCCTTATGTCTCGGGTCACCGAGTACTTGGGATGGTCGGCTCCCCCAGGGGAGTTCGTTCAGGATGATCTCACGGACATCCTTGATCTTGGTCCCCCCACTGACCTGGTACTGCTGTTCCATATGGCTCTGCAAAGAAGGGTGGCGGCGGCTTGGACTGCTCCAGAGAGTCTCCCGGCAGTGGGCAAGTCTTTGTCGTGAAAATACCGTCCAGCCAGTAGCGACCCCTGCTACTTGTCCAGGCACCCCACTCCGGAGAGTTTGGTGGTGCAGGCCCGGCAAAGCAGGCGTCGTATCCTACCATCCCTCCGGATAGGGACGACAAACGTTTTGACGGCTGGGCGAAGAAAGTGTTTTCTTCAGGGGGTATGGCGCTTCAGGCAGCCAACTCCGTATGTGCCTTGTCTCGTTTCACACACTCTATGGAACTGTGTTGCATTAGTGGCTGAACATATTCCCGAAGGGGACGGACGGGATGGTTTCCTTGCTATGGTTCAGGATGGCAAGGATGCCATGTGTGAGGCCGTTCAGTCGGGTTTGGACATGGCAGATTGTGTCAGCCGGTCCATGGCGGCGAGCACCGTAATACGCAGGTTTGCGTGGTTGCGGAAGTCTGGGTTCGCTCCTGATGTGCAGTCCCAGCTCCTCAACATGCCCTTTGACGGTGAACATCTTTTTGGCAGCAAGGCTGACGAGAGCCTTGAGAGGTTGCAGACCTCCGAAGCTGCAGCGAAGTCATTGGGCGCTGCAGTTCGATAACCTCCGCTTTTTCGTCCTAGGAAACAACAATGGAGGGGAGGTTCCTTTCGCTATTACTCGTCCTTCAGTAAAGCAAGAGGAGCTGTCAGTCAAAGAGGCCACCGTAAGAGTGCCAGAGGTGGAAAACAGGGTACTCGAGGTGTCAAGGCCGCTCGGGCAGTTGCCTCTTTGCCCTCGGGCAACGCCGCAGCCGCTACCACTCAGTCATGAGGCCAGGTCCCATGGTTCGCCGGTTGGGGGAAGGCTGGCGCAGCATCTTGTAGAGTGGCGTGCCATTACTTCAGATGTGTGGGTTCTGGAGATCATAACCCATGGCTACTGTCTTCCTTTTCGGGAGAGGCCTTACGACAATCCACCTGGGAATCTCTCTTTGAAGAGTCCGGATCCGCTCCTTGCGCAGGAAATTCAAGCCCTGCTGGAGAAAGGCACCATAGAACTGGTGCCTGTAGCGGAGAGGAACAAGGGATGGTATTCCCCTTATTTTTTGATTTCGATGAGACGGGGGGATTGAGACCCATCATGGACTTGCGCGGTTTGAACAAACTCCTCAGGAAGGACAAGTTCAAGATGGTTACTCTCTCTCAAGTCCTCCAGGCCCTTCAACTTCAGGACTGGGTTGGTGTCTCTCAACCTCAAGGACACTTACTTCCATGTGCCGATGCATCCCAAGCACAAGAAGTACCTGAGGTTCGCGGTTGGCGACTCGCACTTTCAGTATCGGGTCCTGCCTTTCGGATTGACCTCCGCCCGAGGGTTTTCACCAAGCTCATGGTGGTGGTGGCAGTGCATCTCAGGAAAGGGAGATTCACGTCTACCCCTACCTGGACGATTGGTTGATCAGGGGGAGCTCTCCTGAGCAAGTCCTGGATCATCTGTCCGTCACCTGCCACTCCCTTCACAAGCTGGGCTTCTCCCACAATTTAAAGAAGTCCCATTTGACACCAACACAGCGGCTCCAGTACATCGGAGCAGTGCTCGACACATCCCCGGGGCTGTGTTTTCCTCCCCAGGTGAGGGCTCTTCACATTCAGCAGATGGTGCACAAGTTTCAACTTGCCCAGACTCTCCCAGCGTCCGAGTTCTTGAGACTGCTCGGCCTCATGGCATCCTGCATTCTTCTGGTGCCAGAGGCCAGGTTGCGGATGAGATCTTTGCAATGGGCACTCAAGCTCCAGTGGTCTCAGTCCTCCGGCAGGATGTCGGACCCTGTTCAGGTGCCGCCCTCTGTCGCCCAGGACCTTTTGTGGTGGGCCGTCGAAGGCAATCTGATGAAGGGGGCCCCATTTTGGCTGCCCTGGCCGGAGGTGACGATCGTATCCCTCACGGGATGGGGAGCGCATGCCAACAAGTTGACAGTCGGCGGTCGTTGGTCTCCGTCGGAGTCCAGACTCCATATCAATCTGTTGCAGCTGAAGGCCGTCAGGCTAGCCCTGAAGGCTTTTCTGCCGACTGTGTGAGGAAAGATTGTCCTGATTCTAACAGACAACACGGTGGCCATGCACTACCTAAACAAAAAGTGGGGGGGCAGGGTCACTTCCTCTGTGCAGGGAGGCGGTGCAGCTCGAGTTCTGGGCCATCCAGCAGGAAGTTTCGATCTCGGCTGTTCATCTGGCCGGAGACGATAAAGAGACGGCGGACGCTCTGAGTAGGCAGATCACGATCTCTGAAGAATGGGAGCTGGCTCAGGAGATTCTCCTGGAGATCTTCGCCCTTTGGGGGACCCCTCAAGTGGATCTCTTCGCCTCCAGTGTCAACCGGAAGTGCGAAAGGTTCTGCTCACAGGAATTTCCTCCAAAAGGAGCCTTAAGAGAGGCGTTCATGGTGGAGTGGTCATTCCCACTGCTGTACGCGTTTCCTCCAGTCCCCGTCATCCCGCAAGTACTGCAGAGGTTACGAAGGTTCGGTTCCCGGATGATCCTCATTGCTCCGGCGTGGGCCCAGAGGACGTGGTACCCGGACCTTCTCGACTTGTCCATCTGCCCTCACGTCGTCTTCCCTACCGAGATGATCGGCTCTCACGGGAGGGGGGGGTCAGGTTCTCCATCCAGAGGTCAGATCCCTCAACCTTCACGCTTGGCTTCTGAAAGGTTGAGGTATAAGGATTGGGACCTCCCGGGAAAGACGTGATGGAGGTGTTGCTCTCGGCCAAGCGGCCGGCAACAAAGTCTCTGTACCATTGCCGTTGGCGGAAGTTCTGCGACTGGTGCAGAGTTAAGAATGTGGATCCTTTTGAGTGTGACATTCCCATGGTTCTGTCTTTTTTGCTTTCCTTGGCCCACAGGGGCTTGCAAGTGGGGACCATTGAAGGTTACCTGGTGGCGCTGTCCATATTTAAGCGCTCGTCTGAAGAATGTTCCTATTTTAAGATTCCTTTAATTTCTCAGTTTTTGAAAGGGCTCACTAATGTGTTCCCTAATGTGTTCCCTCTGTCACCTTTTCTGGTGCCCGGTTGGGATTTGAGCCTTGTTCTTAAATTTCTTATGGGTGCTCCGTTTGAGCCTTTGCATTCTTGCCCTTTGAGACTGTTAACTCTGAAAACTGTGTTTTTGGTTGCGGTTACTTCCGCTCGCAGAGTGAGTGAGTTACAGGCACTTTCAGTTAAGCCACCCTTCCCTGTGTTTCATAAGGACAGGGTTGTCCTTAGAGTTCGTTCGTCCTTTCTTTCGAAGGTGGTTTTCGGAATTTCATTTGAGCCAGAAGGTTGTTCTTCCGGCGTTCTATCCTCCTCCACATCCTGGTAAGGAAGAGGAGAGGCTCCATAGGCTTGATCCTAGGAGAGCGTTGAGCTTTTATATTTCAACTCATGTCCCGGGTCAGAGTGGACGATCAACTTTTCATTGGTTACGCTGGAAAGCGTTTGGGACAAGCTGTGATGAAACTGACTTTGTCTCGTTGGATTATTTTAGCTATCTCCGAGTGTTACCGCTTGGCGGGTAAGGACCCTCTGGCTGGCTTGCGGGCCCATTCTACCAGGGGAGTGGCTGCGTCTACTGCCCTGCTGAGGGGTGTTCCTATTCGTCACATCTGTGAGGCAGCCACCTGGGCTTCGGTACATATTTTTGTACGTCACTACTCCCTCGATTCCATCCGAGGGCAGGATCTGGCCTTTGGCAAGGCAGTCCTTTATTCCGCAATTTGATTGGGCATGCTAATTTTGTGTTCTAAATTCTTTTCCTACCTCCTTGCTTGGTACTGCTTTGGGAGTCTGTCATAGATCTGGAATACGTCGGAGGACCCAATCCCCTCGAAGAACAAGTTAATCTCTTACCTGGTAACGTTCTTTCGATGGGATGGTCCGACGACGTATTCCATATCGCTCCCTCACTACCTTCCCCGCTGCAGAATTTCTTATGCGATTGCAGCTTGCGTTCTGCAAGGCCTGGTGTGTCTGACTGGCAGAAAACTGGTGTCACACGTTCTGGGGGAAAAAAAACTACAACTGAGGCTACGGGCGTTGTGCGTCCTCTTTATCACATCGGGTGACGTCGCCCGTCAGAGGAGGTCCTCGGGGACGGCGCATCAACGTCATCGACGCATGACGCAGACGCCGAAAATTTGCCGAAGCAGCAGCTGTGGACATTACCTGTCATAGATATGGAAAACGTCGTCGGACCATCCCATCGAAAGAACGTTACCAGGTTAGAGAGTAACTTGTTCTTCTTGGACTGAAGACCGAGTCGACCACTGTGAAGAACAACCCAACGAAGAAACCGTGAAAGAAGCTGGCTGCATCCTCCAGGACCGTTTAACTGCCCAGTGAAGCCCTTCTGCTGTGCTGAAACTCCTTTTTCTGATCGACAAGAGAAGCTCCGGAAAGGATGTCTCTTTCCCTTGGGTTAGTGGGGCTAACTAACCTCGAGATGAACTTCACTGGAAGACCTTCCCCAACTGGCTGTACTTTGCTGTTGCTGGAACTGAGTGCCCGGGGTCGAGAAATCCGTAGTCGAGTGGAATGTCTGTAAGCCAGGCAAAAGCTCCAGAGGTCTCTTGCGGACCCTCCCGAAGCAGGACGACCCAAGCTCGAGTCACCGCACCAGAGTGCTGGACTCAAAGAGTGAAGGAAGCCCGGCCAGTGTCCAAGATCCGCAGTGGTGCTATTTACCGAGCGCTGAAACAGCAAAGTGCTGCTGATCCGAAGAATGCCCGTAGCTGCCGCTGACCTTGGAATTGCTGTGCAGGAGTCCTCCAGACGTCCTCCCTCTTCCCCCCCGATTGAGGCCCAGGAACCCAGGATCTGCATCACTGCTACCAGAGAGAATCCAGCTGGATCCTCTTCTACTAACCAAAGGTACTGTTCCAACTTTAAGGTACTTAACTAATCGTCTGTAGCTTGTTTTTCTCAGTTGAGACTTGCAGTAGCTTTATTCTGGAGTTGATTGTAGATCTAACTTTCACCAGTTTAACAGCTTGTGACCTTACAGTGATTGTTCTTCAAACTCTAACTTTGTGCAAGACTTTTCCTATCTAAGAAGTGTCTCAGCTCCATAGACTTTGCTGCAGTTGACTTTGGCTGTCCTGGGTCCCTGCAGACTCTTCTATTGCATTGACTTTGATTCTTACATTGTTTTTTTTAACTAATATTGTAGGGAAAGGTTTTCAGCTAGACTTCATTGGAGGATTTAAAGTGCTTGCATGCTTTGAGAACCAGTTTAACAATGTTTTTCCTTCCTTTAACCTTTCCTTTCTGCCAACCTCAGAATTTATAAAGTGCAAAAGTGAAATATAAATGCCATTAGTGTCCTAGTTACTGAAGTCACCTCAGGGTATATGAAGTGTGTATGAAGCATCTGTAAAGAGTATCTACTTGCTTTGCCTTGATTCTGAGAGTATTTTGAAGTGTATTTTTATTGTTGCACATTGCCCTTTTTAAAGAATGCTTATTTAAAAAGGACGGCTAAATAACTATTTTACTAGAAAACCTTGAGTGTAAGTGTTATTTGGATACTTTACTTGTATTGGTGAATTTCGATGCTACAGCTCACATTTACCAGTCGTCAGAGAAGTCTGGCTGCTCAGTCACTGTACCAACGTGTGTAGTACAGACCTATACCAATAAGTGGTTTACCTAATAACAAGAGGACAGTTGTTGTGTATTCTACCACAGGGTAACTACATCAATTCTTGCCTAACAACCGCTGTCGCCATCCTTGCATTATCGTCTCCCCTTCGGAGTTGGATTCCACCCAGTGTCAACTATAGGAAGGGATCTTCCACATCCTCTGCTCCATGAGTGTCTTCTCTGCCAGCCTTCAATTATGAAAAAACAGTCCGTTTTGACCACGGGGATTCCAAGAGTGTGATGCAGTAGAATTGGTTCAGGATCAACTATAGCGCCCAAAGTGCAGATAACAGTTTGTGCTCTGGGTTCTAAATTAAGATGATATTTTCTTTACCAGGAGCTAAAACAAGCCTTCGTATCACCCTGTTGGCAGGAGCTACCTCTGGGGAGTGTGGCGGGTCAGAACAAGGACAGACTTGTGTCTTCTATTTTAAACTGTACTTCTCAAATGAAAAGGTGCAAACTCCTACATTTACCTAACCTATGGGTTTTCCCAACCTAACACAAACTAACTAGGGTGCTCATCAGTGAGTCCAAAAGGAAAACCTGTCCTCTGTCAAAAGCTAGCCTATTCTGTCCCTACCAATATCAAAACTAAGGCACCAGAGAATGACTCCCTTCTCCTGTGGTCTGCTTTTCAGCAGTCACTTCAGTAACTTATTTGTAGGTAGTTTTTGGCAACTACTTTAATTAGTTCATACCATCCGGATTGGGCTTTTCAATTACTCTATCGTGTCCTTGACACCTTGGCTCCCCTTTCAAGGTTATTCTTCTCGCTCTCCTTGTTTATCGCACCTGTCCCTTTTTTCCTCTATACCATGTCCGGTCTTTTCCCTGACTGGGCCAGATTGAAATATTCCCAAAATGATTTTCACTTTCCTCTAACACTTGATAGTTACTGGCACGAGTATGAGGGATTCAATAACATTTCTCACTTGGATCCACCTCTTTAGGCTTACTGGGACAAACCAGTATGAATGTTTCATTAATAATGTTCAATTCTCTTCATCTTTTTGTTCTCACTGGTGCGAGTATGTCTGTACCAGTAATGATTCACTTGCTCCTAGTTTCTCATGTAAAAATTGTTTGTGTTATTCTTTCTACAATTAATGGCCGGTGGCAGTGGTTTACTTTTTCCTACCATTGGGTGTTTTTACCACGGGCTGCAATTGCAGCTGCACTAAGACACCCATGGGTGCTCATTTCGTCAAAATGGCCCCGGCCTTCTTTTTTTGCAATTTCTTGTTGGAAAGGTGCTTCTTAAGATTTACTCTGGGCGCCAAACCAGGTTTGGTCCCTTTGTTCATTTTGCCTTTGGCGGGATTCACTGGTGAAGCCCGCCTCTGGCTCCAGTGTATCTGGCAGGGGCAGAAAGTGAGGGAGGTGCCGACACTCCCTGTGGTTAATCCTCATGGTTCCAGAAATGCACTAAAAGGTGGTGTGTGCGCCAATCTCTCAGACTAAAGAGTTTTGAGAGAGATACTAAGAGTCTTAAAGTAGGACACTAAGGGTTTCCAGCAACCCTGCCCATAAGGAGCTGTGTGCTGTAGTAGTAAAAACGCAGATGCCGCAAAGAGCTATGGAGCTTCTTGAAATTTACTCTGCGTGCCAAACCAGGTTTGGTCCCTTTGTTCATTTTATCTTTGGTGGGATTCCCCCGTGAAGCCCGCCACTGGCTCCAGCATATCCGTCAGGGGTAGGAAGTGCAGGAGGTGCCCGACTCCCTGTGCTTAATCCCCTTGGTTACATAAATGCACTCAAAGGTGATTGGCCAACTGGCTGTCCATGGACGATAGCCACCTTGCTGTGTGAGTGACAGCTAGGCTGCGAATGAATGGGAGAAACCTGCATAAAAGGCGAGGCTTTTTGCTTGGAAGGCAGTCGACCACTGAGTGAAGGAATCTGAAGAAGAACTTGGAAGAGAAACTTGCTGCAACTCCTCGACCGTTGTTTTGCCCATTGAAGCTCTGCTGAATTGCTGAAGCTCCGAATTTGCCTCGCCTAGAGAAGCACTGCAATTGACTACTTTTTCTTCCCTTGGGTTGGTGGGACCAATCCACCCCAAAGTGAACTTGTCTGGACATCCTCTCGGAGCTGGCTGTACTTCCATTGCTGCTGTAGAAACCGAAGTGCCAGGGAGAGGAACACCAGACTGAGTGCCTAGCTTTTAAGTCGGACCTGAGCTCCAGGAAGATCCTTGGGACTCCCTTGAAGCAGGACTGACCAAGCCTGTGCCACCTCAACAGAGTGCTGGACCCCAGATGCGAGGAAACTCCATAGTAGTATCCAAGAACCGCTGTGGTGCTGTTTGCGAGAGACGTGAGAAGCTGAAACCGCGAAGTGCTGCTGATCGGAAGTTTACCCATTGCTGCCACCGACCTTCCATTCGTAGTGCAGGAGTCCCCAGGCCTCCTCCCTCTTGTCCCCACGACTGAGGCCCAGGAACACAGGAGCTACAGACCTACACAGGAACAGAAGCCAACTGGAAGCAGTTTTTCTTCTAACCAAAGGTACTGTAATACTAAGAGGACTTACCTCTTGTTATGTAGCCTTGCCAGCTTTCAGTTGAGACATGTTTTAGTTGCCCTTGCAAAGTTGCTTGCAGCTTTGCCCCTCAAAAGCCTCCCAGCTTGTGGCCCTTCAGTGATTTCATTTCTACAAATTTTTCTAAAAACATTGTACACAAATTTTACTTGCCTGCAAGAAGATCTCCAGCTCCCCTAGACGTTGCTCAACTAATATTGGCTGTCCTGGCTCCCTGAGACTCTTCTTACCTCTGACTTTGTGTTTGTGCCTTTTTCCCCAGGAAAGGGTTAACATACTTTGCATTGGAGGCTTCAAAGAGTACTTACCAGTTAATTAATTATTTGTTAACCTTTGTCTTATTCCCCAATCTAGTCTTTACACCAAACTCAGTATTGCTCTAAATGTACCAGTGATAAATCAATGCCCAGTGCCCTAACTAATTAAGGCACCTCGGGGTGTAGGAAGTGTCTGTGTGCCATCCACAATGGGTATCATCTGATTAGAGAAACTAAGAGTGTGTTTCGAAGTATATTTTAAGTGTTACATGTTTTGCTCCCTTCTAAAGAAGGATTATTCAACCGACTGTTAGATAAATTTATATTTTTTTATCAAGAAACCTTGTGTATGAGTTTGTATTTTAATAAATGTCATTGTGAAACTCTGTTACAACCTTACAGCTGACGTTGACCCCTCTTGAGATAAGCCCGGCTGCTCAGCCACACTACCAACCAGTCTACTACAGACTAATGCCAAAGGTTGGGTTACATATTGCCAGGAGTACAAGGTTGGGTTAGTCTCCAAAGGGTACTGGATACAATCTTGCCTAATAATAATTATTTAACAGTCGGCTTTAAGCGTTCTTTAAAAAGGGCAATGTGCAACAATAAAAATACACTTCATAACACGTTCTCAGAATTAATATAGGCAAGTAGATACTCGCTGGAAATGCTTCATACATACTTCCTACACTGTGGGGTGAATTCAATTGCTAGGACGGTAATGGCATTTATATATCACTTTTGCACTTCGTAAAATTCTGAGGTTGTGGAAAGGTAATGTTAAAGGAAGGAAAAAAGGTTAACAGGTTCTCGGAGCATGTGAGCACATTTAAATCTCCCAATTAAGTCTAGATAAAAAAACATTTCCCAGCAATATTAGTTAAAAACCAATTCATCACCTATGCGGGACAGTTAGAATCAAAGTCAATGGGTTAGCAGAGTCTGCAGGGAAGCCAGGACAGCCAAAGTCAATTTGGAACAAAGTGTATGGAGCTGAGGCACTTCTTAGAAGGCAAAAAGTCTTGCACAAACTCAAAGGGTTTGTTGTAGCAAATCACTGTTGGGCCACAAGCTGTTTCACTTGTGAAAAGTTAGAACTGGATTCAACTCTAGCAGAGCAGCTACTGAGAGACTCCACTGAAAAAAGCAAGCTACAAACAAATAGGTAAGTACCCCTTAGTCAAAACAGTACCTTAGGTTAAAAGAAGAGGATCCAACTGGCTTCTGTACTGGTTGCAGAGTTGCAGATCTTCGGTTCCTGGGCCTCAGTTTTCGTGACAAGAGGGAGGACGCCTGGAAGACTCCTGCACTGCAGTTCAAAGGTCGGCGGCAGCTATGGGCTCTTTTCAGTTCAGCGACACTTCACGGTTTCACCTACCGGCAAATAGCACCACTGTGGATCTTGGACACTGGATGGGCTTCCTTCACTCCTTGAGTCCAGCACTCTGGTGAAGTGACTCGAGCTTGGGTCGTCCCGCTTCAGGGGGGGTCCTCAGGATCTTCCTGGAGCTTTGGTACGTCTTAAAGACGTTGAACTAGACTATGGATTTCTCGACCCCTGGCAATCAGTTCCAGCAGCAGCAAAGAAGTACAACCAGTTGGGGGAAGGTCTTCCAGCAAAGTTTGTCTTGGCTAGTTGGTCCCACTAACCCAAGGGAAGAAGTTGTCCTCTGGAGCTTCTCTAGTCGATTCGGAGGAGTTTCAGCACAGCAGGGCTTCACCGGGCAGTGCAATGGTCCAGGAGAATGCAGCAATCTTCTCTTCACGATTTCTTTGATGATTCTTCCAGTGGTCGAATCTGTCGCCTGTTCAAGAAGCCGCTCCTTTTATGCAGGTTTCTCCCATTCATTCACAGCCTAGCTGTCACTCACACAGCAGGGTGGCTGTCCTGCAAGGACAGCCAGCAAGCCAATCATGACTGGGTGCATCAGGTTACCAAGGAGACTAAGGACCGGGAGTTTCGTGCACCTCCCTCACTTCCTGCCCTGCCAGAACACAGGAGCCAGAGGTGGGTTTCAGTCCTGACGCCCGGCTAAGCAAACAAAAGGGTTAAACCTGGTTTGGCGCGCAGAGTAAAACCCAAGAAAGGCATCACAAACAAGAAATGGTGAATAAAAAAGACAGGGCCTTTTTGACACAATGGTCACCCATGGGTGCTACACTGCAGCTGAGGAATCAGCCTACAGTAGAAATACACAATGGTAGCAAATTAAACCAATGCCACCAGCCATTTAAAGTAGTGAGGGTAACCTAAAAATGTTTACATGGGTAAGTAGTAAAGGGGCTACTAAGTAACCCCCCGCACCTCCCAGCACTACACATAAAATGAGTTGTGCAGGACCTACATAGGAAAAAGGTAAGTAAAGTCTTTTATTGATATAACTGAATTGAATCAGTTTTGCAATATTTTTTCATACGATGTAATACATCGAACAAAAACATCGAACAAAGAAAAACAAAACAAAAGGTTTTTTCTGCCCATCAGTTAAACTCCTATACAATAAAAAGTAAACAGTGCAAATTCATACGAATTCATTACAATTCCTAGGTGAATCCATAAGACATTATGTTTCAACTATACATTTATATATCAAAATATATCGCCCTCGTTTAGTCCACTTCAATTAAGAAAATAAATGCATAAATCATATTAAAAGAAGAAAATGAACTAAAGAGAACATTTTTCTTTAAAATAACACCATAGTATTCACCATATGAACTGTTTTAACAATTCACCAAAAGTAGCAATTTTCAACACTTTGTATCATCTAATTCATATTTCTGCCGCTGTTTGGTCATTTTGTAAGTTCAGATCGTTTAAAAAGGCAATTGTCGCAATTCTTAAGGAAGTAGTTAGACCATAATATATCATCCACCACATAGTATCTGATGTGAGTAATCTATACTCGTGTCTGTCTAAGAAATAAACATTCAGTGAGTAGATGCCGTGTGGTACCTGGTTGGTCCAAAATCTCACAAAATCGACATATATTGCCTTTCACTGGTATCAGTTTACGTTTCGCTTTCAGATCCCTCGTCTCCCATAGATTGGATCGCATTCGCAAAAATTGTACTCTGTGTTCATATGATGGAGACTTAAACAAGTATGGTTCCACAGCGCTACATTTTATGTGTAAGAACAGGTTTTTAGGAAAGTCGCAATACAGCAAGCATTTCTCCCTTGTGCAGGACCAATCATGCTGGAATATCTTAATTTTGGCTTTGTTCGGATTTGTGAGTAAATCATCCAAAGAAACATCTGCATCAGCTAGTGTTTCAATGACAACACAACGCCAATCAACCATGAAGTTATCATTAGTTGAGAAAACATACTCCGCTAATGGATTCATTTGTTTGTTCCTGAGGTCAAAATACATTTCCTAAATAAGGTTGTCACCTGCCATATATAGCGTGCGTGTTGTGATGTTAGGCCTACTTCAGTTCTAATCCAAGCTATTGGTAATGATTTAGGCAGTCCTAAGATACTTTTCCAGTATCTGCTTTCAAAGCGCAACCATATATTTTCAGGTATGTAAGGTTTAGTTTCGGATCCATAGAGTAATCCAGGGATCACTTTCTGCTTAAAATAGGATAAAGCAGGAGTAATGGAGAATTTGCCATATTTGGCCTGAATGATAGACGCCTGAGAAATCATCATGTCTAATTTGTTATTAAGACTTTGTAAATGTGTTATTATTTGGCTCAGCTATAGCAACTCCTAGGGATGTATACTGAGATGCAACTTTGTCCTTGTATGTGCCATTTTGGCATTTGCTTATTTCTTTTAAGGGTGCCTCTTCCATTCGTATAGCATACCATTACCTTCGTTTTGCTAAGATTGACTGTTAGCATGTTCTCAGTTACATAATCTGCAAGCGCACAAAGCAGGTTTTGGAGACCACGGGGAGTCTTTGAAATCAGTGCAAGGTGATCTGCGTATAGTAGCGCCGCAAGTGCCTTGCCTGCTAGTTTGGGTGCATCTGCTACAACATCTTTAAAGGCTCTACAAATATCCGAGATGAAAAAGTTAAACAAGCTAGACGCAAGTGTGCACGCTTGTCTTAATCCTCTAAAGGTCATGATGTTAGCAGTTAAAAGACCTTGTAGATTTAGTATAACTCTCAGGCTGGTATCAGAGTGCAGCATCTCTATCAAATTGATTAGCTATGTAGGGCATTTCTCACGAGCAAGTTTGAACTAGTGAATTAAACGCAGCTCTAAAGTAAACTAAAACAAAATAGAACGTTGCTTTAGATAGACGTGATGTTGGATTACTGCTGTTAGTGTTAACAGATTTATCGACATACCCATGCCCGGTATAAACCCTGTTTGATGCGGGTCTTGCTTGTTATGCGTTGTAAACCAGTTATTAAAGTCCCTTAGGATAAACCTGCAAAAGATTTTCCCAGGGATATCAAAGAGAGCGATCTGTCTGTAATTAGTGGGACAAGACCGATCGCCTCTTTTAAAAATTGGGACAACATATGATTTCCACGATAATGGAATAAGTTTCATTTCTATCTGATGTTAGAAGATGTTATATAGGATCAGGGCCCACTGTTCCGGGTGTTGCTTCATCATAAAATTAGTGAGCCCATCTGGATCTGGAGCTCTTGAATTTGAGGATTTGCAAATATACTCGAATATTTTGTCTTCAGATATTTGCAGATCACCAATATTCACATTTATTAATTTGGGTTTGCTCTGGTGTGTATTAGGGTTAGCACACAATTTTGTGTGGTAGCATACCCACGTTGCTTCAATTACACCATTTATTTGTATTGTGGCTTGTTTTAGGTGATTAGCAGTATTAAGAAGACCGCAGATGCGGGCTGTGTTTTTCGACACTATCGCTTTAAGCATCATTTCTCCATCTGCTTGATAGAGGATACATCTATGAGTTTGCACCCAGGCTGTATAGCCACGCTGCAGAGCACACACTGTCATTCCTAATATCAGCGGGTAACAGTTGTGCTATTCTTTTTTTTTCACCTCAGCATCGTTTTTCACTTGTGTACTTGATCATTAAAGCTGTGTCTGGGTGCGAAGTATGTATGGGTTCTTGTGGAAGCGTCTAGCCTAAACATTTGGAGGGTAGCATTATAAGGTTCTTCAACCCATTGCATTTTTGCCTGCTTCCCCAACAGCTCTATATTTAAATCACTGACTCTTGTCTCAGTCCACCTAAATCGAGTTCTTGAATTGTTGATCGTAAGGTGAGCATCATATCTATGCTGTTCACCCTTTTTGCTGCTGTTACTAAAGTTCCAGTGCATAGTCAACATTTGATGGTCACTGGCGTTCTGGGGTATGAGCTTAAACGAAGAGACATTTTGGAACGTAGTTCTATCAGTATATATGTAGTCGATGGTTGAACTACTATTCCCTCTACGCCAAGTTTCATTCGGTGGAATGTCAACCAGAATTGCACCATTGAGCATCATCATGTTGCGGTTGGACATGACACTAATCCATCGCTCATAGATTGGGTTCTTTTTCACTTTGGGACACTTCAAACATTGCAAGTATAACATTAGTTATCTCATGGGTAATCAAGATCATATTAAAGAAACTCTCTAGTTCCCGAAGAAATACCTTGTCTGATATTGCAAGTGGATTGCAGTATATATTAATTATTGCCAAACCACCACCAGAAAATGAGACTTTGACAAGTTGCATGAATATGTTCGGAGCAGCCCATGAACAGATTGTAAGACTTTTGACTGCTTTTATGGCAATCATTAGACCAGAGGATGGGCGGCCTTTAGGATTCGCTTTAGCTGCTTGAAAGATAATTTTGTGGCCGTTCCACACATGACATTCAACTAACCATGTTTCCTGTAATGCAACTATGTCAAAGGCATCCAGGTTGTTTTCGCCCCCAGCAGAGAGATGTGCGTGTCCACAAGTGTTCCAACTCGCTAAGCTCAGGGTGCCATACTGCAAGTTCGATTCTTATGATGTTATGCCAAGTCTTCTATGATCTTCAGTAATTGGATCCCTCCTCATCTTATGTTCTGCTTTTGGTATGTTCTCATAGATCTTAGTACAGGGCCATAATTTGTATTCGGCACCTGCTCAGTGTTCATAGTTATGGGCACGACCGTGGGATCAATGGCCAGCAGAAAGCCAATGGAAAATAATTCCACCCTAGCTTGCCATATGGTATTCCTGACAAGGTTGGAAGAGATCCATAAACTGACAATATCCAGATTTTCGTCATTAAGAAATTCGACCTGCTGAAAGTCTATTGAGGTATCCCTCAGTTCCACAATATTTCAAAAATCCCCATCTCGCTTGTCCTGTTTAGGTCATAGGCTGTGTAGGGCGAACGTCTACATTTAAGGATAAATCTATGATAACAGTTTGGATCTAATGAATGTCTTAATTTCTTCAATGAACCAAAGTGTGGTCGTTCTTCTCCCAACCGTTGAGTCTGCTCAGATTTCGACTCGTACTTTGGTAAATGCCTATCCTGGTTTAACACAGTGTTGCAATTAAATGTCACCACTTTCTTCTCTGCAGATGTTTTTGTCAAGGAATCATGTCCCGGTTTCCATTTCATAAATTAATCTACTCGTCTTTGTATTGTCGCCCTTATATCTTTCATGATGTCTACAGGAGCATCATTGGGTACAACACTGCTTAGTTTGACAGCAGCTGGCACCATATTGTTCGCTTTAAGGATAGGAAAAGTTATACTTGGTACTGGGTTAGACCGCATCTCTGAGGTAGGGGTATTGGTTATTACATTTTGTGATTGTTCACCTACCACTGTTTTATGAAGCAGGGAAATCAGATCATTTAACGGGGAGTGGTCCACAGGCTGGACAACATTCACTGTTTCACTTGTCACCGGCTGTCTGTCGCCTCAGATTGTTATATTTGGCACGTAGACCGCCACCAAGTGTTGGTCCAGTTTTCAAGGTAGTTTGCATCCGCTTTACAAATTGTTTAACAAGTGATTGTGTTACGCAAGGGGCCCGTTTTTTGGTTCTTCGTTTTTTTTCTGAGTGGTTATCTGTACAGAGTTCTCTTTTGTGTGAGTACATATATCAAACATATTATATTCCATGGTCCCAGTATTCTGCTTGTTAGAGGCTGATATATTAACTTTGTTCTTAATGTGCGGTTCTATGTTTGAAGAGACAGTCTCTGTATTACTAGCTTTAGTAAGAGCAGGTTCGACTGTTGGTGGAAATGTAGCTGAGCATATAATAGCAGCAAAGGCCGGCAATACCGTTATCATATCTTTAACCTCAGCTTTCCCTTCTAAGTCTGCTTCGGGCTGATGTAGATCTCTACATTTATCAATCGGCATAGATTCAGTTCCTGCATTACCACCCATCGTCTGATTGCTTATACATCTAGTAATTTCCCCCAACTTTTGTGTAATTATCTTTAGCTGCATAGCTTGAGCCGTAATTTTGGCATCCAATGACTCGAACAGTTTAAAGAGAGACATAATCGATGTATTTATAGCATTGAGTGTTATTCCTACTAATGGTGTGTGCATGTTATGACCGTTATCATTATCAGCAAGATTTTTCATATTCACAGATACTTTTTTATGCCCCACATATATATCGACCAGGGTTCTAAAATAGATCCAGTGGCTGCCACAATAGGTCGGCCCGGTGGATTATTCGGATCTTTGTGTATCTTAGGTAGACAATAAAAAGCTGGTGTCACCGGATGTTGTTGTGTGAGAAACGCTTTTTCATCAGTATCTATCCACCCCTCACTTTCCGCATGGGTCATGAGACTCATCTCCTCTATTCTGGCTGTGGGATTGCAAGGTGTAAGGGCTTGTAAAGAGTAACTCTCTCAAGTTGTTTTTTGATCTCAGCATGATATTGGTCGGTGCCCCACAATACCACCACTCATCCTTATCTGCTGGTTTGATAACAAAAGTTGTATTGTCTGCCAACTCTTTTATGGCTTTTCTTTCTTCTCCAGACAGATTATCTCTGTGTGTTTTTAGTCTTAACCAAAATCTTAATTTCCCTTATGATCTTATTTTCAGGCTAATGATCTCAGATGAGACCATGGACGATAAGGGAGTAAAGGTGGAAGGCGGTTCAAGGCCTGACACACTCTTGTCCCGTGGCTGTTGGTCATCATAGTGATTAAAAAAAATACTTCAACGGGATAGTGCAAAAGAAGTTCTGCATTTCCAATTCTGTCGTGAAAAGGTCTGCTTTATTGACAGGCACAAAAGTAAGGCCCCTACTTAGGACCTGAATTTCTGAGGCTGTAAGAGTATGAGTGCTCAAATTAAAGATGGGCATCACCATGTTTGTGGCGATGGTTGCCACTGGCGTGTCCGCATGCCATGGTTGCCCGGTTGGCTCATGGACAGGCATAGTTTCTCTCACTTCTCTGCAAAGGTCCTCATTGCAAGCTTAATGCCCATAGGACTAGTTACAAGCAGCACAGCATCATCCGTGAAAAATACAAGCAACAACTCCGATGCAAAGTATTCCTTTCGAAAAAAAGTTCAGACGCTTGCACACCAGGTTTTTTGCTCATTCGAAACTCACTGGTCGCGTTTGCAGCTCTCCCAGCAGCACGGAAAAACACAGCCTTCTGCCTTTCAAGTCAAGGGTCCAACTCCTGCCCCTCAGACACTCCTGTGTTGACCTCGGGACACAGGAGGAAGAAGGATCTTGAACACAAGGGAAAGGGACAGCCTCTCCACACGGCTCTCTTCGCACCTTTCAGTCTGCTCCACGGAGCCTCTGCTCCTATGATTCCCTGCTGAATTTCCTGCTGATTTCGTCCAATTTGGTCTCCCAGTCGCTCTCGTGGCTCACCCATTGGTTCTCTTTGACGCTGGGCTCATTTCCTTTTATAAACCTGCAGCCCCTTGACAGGCTGCAGGTGTGGAAGTCCAATTAGCCCTGCCTGACAAAAATCAACGGGACATGCCTGACCCTCGCAGCTCTTAGCAGGCATCTTTCTCGTCCCAGTACCAGAGTGGTAAGAGTGTAGTCTTCATTGCTCTTTTTTGCCTCTTCTTCATCCCAGTATTGTCAAATGTCATATGTGGAGAAATGAGGGGAACTGGCTTATAACAGACCATGAATGTTGGGAAAGGGTTGGTTGTCAATAGGGAAAGGGGGAATATCATGCCTCGCCCAAGGGTATTCCACTCCCATTTCCCAGGGCCCCTCCACCCACGTGATGCTCCCTCGCTTCTCTGCCCCCAGGGCAGGATCCAATAGCGATAGCCTTTCCCTGGCCATCTCTGCAGAGGATCTAAGGGGTTTTCTCTCAGTATGTAATAAAGTGACTCACGATGAAGACCTTTCATTAAAGGCGCATTATTAACAGCTATCTTGGATCTGTTCCGATCTGTGTTTGGTCATTTTGAAAAAGGAAGCTTTTTACATCGCTTCTTGAAATGTCACCCTAAAATGGGTCCCAAGGTATTTTTACAAAAATTCTAGTTTGTTTTGCTCCTAATAAATCTGTGACATAAAAAGAACACAGCAAGGGACCAGTGAGCTAAATACTTGGGAATACTTTGGGTCGATATAAGGAAGGCTGTATGATGTGCAGGATTTGATTTACATACATTATTTTCATTGGGGATGTCTTTATTTCACATTTCAAACAACTCAAGGATTTTCAGGCTTTTGGAAGCACTGTGGCAGAACATTTTTTTCATTTTCAGACACTTTGGAAGATACAACAGCAGCTTCAATTTTATTCCGAACATTGTGCCCACCGCACCGAAACCTGCTAAACACTTTTAATACCACTATTGGGCATGCTATGACCCACCAGCCCACACTGGACAAATCTGAACATATGCATTCTGTTGTAGGCGCACCAATGAAAATGTCAGAGCTCACCTATTATGAAATTGTCAGTGGGCGAACCAATGCATAGATTGTTCAGCTTGTTGTACAACTTACCCTGCTGTGTAGACTTGCTGCATGTGTAACTATGGTAAACGCCTCAAGCGAGCGTATGCGTGAAAACCGATGAGTCCAACTTCTGGCATCAAGCTTGGAAAGTGCTGCCTGTAGAAGTGCCTGCCGTCTCTGTATTCTGACGATACCTTTCATGTTGGGTTACTGTGATGGATTGTGATATTGTATAGACCCATTGTAAACCTGTCACCTGTTGTCTGCATTATTACTGCCCAGTCGTTCACCCACTGCATCTGGTACCTAGCAATGGGTGTGTTCTGAGCTGTATGAAATCCTGTGCGAAATCAGTGGAGTTCTAGTAGTGCAAAGAACATTTCTGTATGCATGAACTGGACCCAGATAACATGAGAAGATGACTCTGTACAAATCACTGAGAAACTAGCCTAGTAAACTTTATTTCTTTATTGAATTCTAGTCATCAGAATATAAATACAACAAGCAGATGTTTCTAAAAAATGCTGCCCTCTGGACCGAGAAGCACGCTCTCCAGAGCAAGGAGGTAAGAAGGCGATTTGCTTGGGCGCTAACTTGATGTATGAAAAAATGTTGTTTGTGCGATCCAACGATTGTTTCACCTGGGGATTGCTGTTCTATCCCTAAATGTCCTTATCTCGATTGTATGAAGAACTAGCAGGAGTACCCATTCTCCGACAGACATAACCTGCATCTATTGTTGAGAAATGAATGATCCTGTTGGTCACTATTCCACCTCACCCTGGCAGTGCAATATATCGGAAACTGTGCATTCTAAGCCCTTGAAACTTGGTTTTGAGACAGTGTTTGCAAAATTCTGGAATGCTACCTGCCTTCACCCTGGCCTCTCGGGTCAATTCGCCTGCCATATATTTTTTGATTCCTTTCCAGGTGAATCTGGTTTACGACTTCGTCGGCCGACCACAAACACACAAACAAATTTTAACTTTTGCCGAAATCCAGGGATCGGGGTCGGGGTGTCCAAATACATGTAGCCAGTATTGTCCGCAGGGTCCTAAGAGGTAACTATGCAAAATGTGGTGCAGATAAGTGAAATGGTGTGGAATTGTATAAGGAACACCTCACAAAGTTACAAACCCAGACAGACACATTTTGACATTTAATATATTGATAGATGCCCATTGGATGGAGGTTTGAAGTCCAGAGCTTGCAAGCTCGTCTTTTGGCACTGGCCATGCATGAATTAATGATTTGAAGACGTCTGTTGCGTCTTAAGCTCAAGCGAATTTGTATAGTGATGTCTGCGTACTAGACCACTACTGTGTAAAAGCAGTGTTCTTGGATTGCCTTCAGGATTTTGCTTTGTTGGGCAATTTCCTTTACGCACATTTTGGGAAAGTGGTATCAAAGGTCTGCCCACTTCACAACATTGAAACATTTACAGAAATGCAAAAAAACATTTTGTAAATTAGAGTTGTGTAGTGGAGGGGAAATGCAAATGGGTTTAGTAATTTTAAAAAATAAAAATTAACATACTTGCTAAAGATCTACTAACCAAACCAAGTGAAATCTCTCCATGTGTGCTCATCCTACTTTGTGAGAAATATCGACAAATTATATTTTTGCTTGATTATCATGAATTGAGAAATATGTTGGGTATTAAAAGTGTGTATTTTGCCCAACCATATCTGCACAGGACTTTTTCCACTTTTGGAGCATCAAGTTCATACTGTTGGAAGCTTGGAGGTACTTGTGAAGGGTAAATATACTACAACAGCGCTTGTGCATTCGACGCTATAAAAATTCAAATAAAATACAAAATGCAGGGCTTGCCGTAGAAGGGCAGGATCCTCTGCCCTTCTTAGAACTTCTAAGTAGGGGACTCGATACATTTTACCATAATATGCAGCTTGTGCTCTTGGTGAGCAATCTGACCTGTATGTCATTGTTTTATAGCAGTTGCATAATTTTGTAAAATGTATTTATATTGTTTAAAGCACAGACCTAGCTCTAGAATAGCGGAGCTCTGAACAGAGTGTGTCTAGCCAGCATTAGTACTGGGCTGCCATCTTTTAACAGTAGCACAGTACTTTGAGGTCTGTGCCCCGGTTTGTGTGTCCATTGGAATTGTCCATGGTCAGGTGTTGAAAGAGCCATGTTTTGAGAGATTTGCAAAATTGGAGAATTGTGGTGGCATGTCGAACCGACACCGGGATTGAGTTGCAGAGGATGGGTGCATAGTAAGAGAAGGATTGTTGGTGGGTCCTCTCTTTGCGGACAAATTGTGATTCAAGCCGGTTGGTCGATTTGCTGCGTGTGCCAGCACACATATGAAAGTTAGATGCATTTGTATGTATAACTTGGAAAAAGTTTCCTCTTTATTATTTTATTTTTATTTATTTGCATTTTTAGAGCGCACAGCTGCCCTCTGGCATCGTGGCGCTGTTACAAGAAAGTTTACTTGGCATGAATGAACAAGATGCAGAACAATGGGAACATTGTTGTTACAGACATATCTACAGTTCCGAGGTTACATGGGAACAGTGAAGCATAGGTACAGTTGCATAGCCATTATTCACGTTGCCGAGGTGTTTTAAGTAGGATTCACTTGAATAAGGTGGTTTTCAGTGCCTTTCAGATAACCAAGAAGAGTTTGGAGCTTGTTAGAGACAGCATGGTAGACCTCTGGCCGAAAAGAGCAGGGATTTTGTTGCCTGCCACGGCCAATGTCTGAAATGCCTTGCCCTGCCTTCAATGCCAAATGTCCCAGCAGGCTATTGACATAGCACAAGCGCATGTCCGAGTGCGGTTTTGAGGCATCCCTCAGACTGCTAACCAACTTTCTTAGGAAGGAGGAACTGGTGAGTGCGGTCCTCAAATTTCAAGATGCCCTTCCACTGAACCTTACTTCTTGCCTCCCATACGGCTTGGCAGGTTATAGTAAAAGCTTTCGGTTAGGGAAAATTCTTAGAAATGTCCAAATTCCTCTCTACCCTAGAGACCCCCAGCACTTTTGCTGGACTCTAGGACTTTTTAATTTTCAACCTGGAGAAAGTGGGACCTTTTTCCCACTCTGTTGTGTATTTTACTGTGATTTAAACACCGTTTCTTTTGGTTATGGAGTCTGACAAACTCCATAGGCATCATCTTTTTACATTGTGACACACAGCACCTTCAGTGCAGTGGCACAGGGAAGTCTTACAGATTTCCCCAAGGTTTAAATACCCTCTCTTGGATAAACTACTGTTTCCAAGAGCAGTAAAGTGAAATTGACTACTTAAGTTTGTAACTTTCTAGACTGCGCACACACTATCTTACAATAGGGTGCTGGAGTGGTTACTTAGTATTCCCTTTGTCTAGTTTCTCATGTAACATTTTTGTTACCCTTTCTACAATTAATGGCTGGTGGTATTGGTTTATTTTTAACTACCATTGGGAGCTTTTACTGCAGGCTACATTCGCAGCGGCAGTAAAGCACTGTTACGCTCACCTGGCTCCCACAGAGGCGTCGATCTGAACTGGACAGCTGCGGTCTCCACCAATGTGACGCGTAGGGCCGAGATGACGGACTGGATGTCCCACCTAGCTTCGTTTGCTTGGCCCGTAGGAATATTCTTCTGCAAATGGAGAAAGGGGATTAACCACCCCTGGAGTTGAGCGTAAATCCCCCCCACCCCCTCTGTTCTCCCCACAGATCACCTTTGATGTCACCTCTTATAGTCTCACCTGACGGTTTGAAAAGAGGAGCTCTCCATCCTGCATTGAGCGCAGGGGCGCGTTGATAACCAGTTGCTTCACTGGCTCGAAGGAATTGGTGAGTTCCAGAATAATATTGACTCCGAAAAGTATGTAGTTCGTAAGAGTTCACAAGTCTGACTTTCACTCTTGTCCGATTCCTTGCAGTTTGCAGCTTGACCCCAGCGAAGAGGTCCTCGTGGTAGCTGACGAAGTTCAGATAAGGATTTGGCTTATCCTACACAGTTCAATAAAATAAGGCCAGAATGTAACCTGTTGCTTGCTCCTTTATTCAGATGTGGAGAGAAAATATGAAGTTCGGGGAATAATGCCTCCGGCGGTAAAATTAGGTAAGTCTATTGTGGTGAGAGAGTTCCCCTTGTTTGTCCCTTTGTCTCACCTTGTTGCCCTTTTGTTCCCCTAGGGGGGCCGGGGTACGGCATGGATGCAATGGAGACTGCGCTGACCCGTGAAGAGGAATAGTACCCCCGGCAGTAATCGGGTAAGTCTATGGGGATAGTCACTATTGCCTCTGTTTATTCCCTTGGCTCACCTTTGCTGTTCTTGTGTTCCCCTTAGGTGCCAGAGCGCGGCGGGAACGTGCAGAAGGATGCAGTGGATCGTGAGGATGCTGCGAAGGCCGGTGAGTTCAGCGCGGCGCTGCAGCAGGCGAGGCGGCGTGTGTAAAATGCTTCTTTCTTCCAGCTCGAAGGCACGGTGGATCCGGAATTCAGGTAAGGATCGAAGGTTTTGCTCTTATTCTAATCTCTTCACCTTCTGTTCCTCTCTTTTTCTAGGAGCTACAGACTCGAGGCGGGCGTGGCAGAAGACTGGATGCAGGCTTTCAGACACGGTGAGCGTTACGCTGCTGGATGCAGCATAACGCGAAGCATGTGCTGCTCTTCGGGCGTGGTTTAAATAGCCTCCAAAGTAGTCCCAGGTAAGTATTCCTCCCCAGCCGAGTAAAAAATAGTCCCTAGGTAAAATAGTCCCTTCCAAGCCTCATTTGGCTTGGAGCTCTGCAGCATGGTCTGCATCAGGTAAGCTTGCAGCATGGTCTGCATCAGGTAAGTTCTACTCTATGAGCCTGGCGCCTATGGCGCCAGGACTGACTCTCCATATGAGCCTGGCGCCATAGGCGCCAGGACCGCACCCAAACAGCTCCTAGCAGGGGTTTTTGGGCTTGCTGAAAATAACTTGATGCCTGCTTCCGGGGTTGCTGGACCTGGTCTGGTTCCCCGGGGGTAGGCATCATGACAAGCACCCTTGGGTGCTCATTTTGACAAAATGGCCCCGGTCTTCTTTTTTCGCCATTTCTTGTTGGAAAGATCCTTCTTGAGATTTACTATGCTCGCCAAACCAGGTTTGGTCCCTTTGTTCGTTTTGTCTTTGGTGGGATTCACAAGTGAAGCCCGCCTCTGGCTCTAGTATATCTGGCAGGGGCAGGAATTGTGGGAGGTGCCTGAAACTCCCTGTACTTAATCCCCTTGGTTACAGGAATGCACCCAAAGGTGATTGGCCGGATGGCTGTCCGGCAAGGACAGCCTCCCAGCTGCATGATTGACAGCTAGGCTGGAATGAATGAGAGAAACCTGCATAAAAGGCAAGGCTTTTTGGCTTGGAAGGCAGAAACGACCACTGGACGAAGGAATCCGAACTTGGAAGAGACACCTGCTGCAACTCCTGGACCGTTGGTTTGCCCGGTGAAGTCCTGCTGCTGTGCTGAAGCTCTGAATTAGCCTCGACTAGAGGAACCCTGCATGGGTGACCTCTCCCCTTGAGTTGGTGGGACCAATCCACTCCAAAGTGAACTCGTTTGGACATCCTCTCGAACTCGAAGCTGGCTGTATTTCTGCTGCTGCTGGAACCGAAGTGCCAGGGAGAGGAACACCAGATCGAGTTGATCGCTTTTAAGTCAGACCCCAGTGCCAGGAAGATCCTCTGGACTTCCCTGAAGCAGTACTAATCAAGCCTGTGCCACCTCAACAGAGTGCTGGACCCCAGAGGCAGGGAAAGTCTGAAGTGGCATCAGCGAACCACAGTGTTGCTATTTGCTGTCAGACGCGAGGAGCTGAGACGCCGAAGTGCCAGTGAATTGAAGTTTGCCCTTTGCTGTTGCCGATCGTCCCGTTGTGTTGAAGAAGTACCCCCTCTTGTCCCCACGACTGAGGCACAGGAACAAAAGGATCTCCAGAGCCACACAGGAATAGAAGCCAGCTGGAACCATTTCTTATAACCAAAGGTACTGTACAGTCTAAGATAACTTGCCTCTTGTCTTGTAGCCTTAGATCAGTTTTGAGACTTGTCTTGGTTGCTCCTTTAGAGTTGCTTGCATCTTCTACCCCTCCCAAGCCTCACAGCTTGTGGCCCTACAGTGATTCTACTTTTTCTACAAAGGCTTCTAAAACATTGTGCAAGACTTTTACTTACCTGCAAGAAGTGCTTCATCTCAGCTATACTTTTGCCCTATTGACATTGGCTGGCCTGTCTCCCTGAATTACTCTTCTCTCCTCGGATTATGTGTTGGTACCTTCCTTCCAGGAAAGTGTTAACTAACTTTTCATTGGGGAGTTTAAAAGTACTTACCTGCTTAAGAATATTTGTGTATGTATTTATTTATTTATTTATTTATTGTGCAATAGCCAAAATTTGACTTTTAACACATTTCAATAAATAACTCAAGATAAAAAAACACTATAAAACGATATAAAATCCAGCACAAATTCTACATAGTCTGAATAAAAAAACAGCAAACATCATAAGAAAAAAAACAGAAATTCAAATCACTGATAACGATTCAATCTATTACTAGCTTCAGTTCCCTTAAACATCTTCCCACCTCGATTGATAAAGCCATCTCATTACCAGAAGATAATCTTGCCCAAAAATCCTCGGTATTGAGATAGGACTCGTCATAAGCAAATCTACTAAAATATCTGGCCCTAGTACTCCAGGTCCCAGAACAACTAGATAATAAATGCTTAATGGTCTGGACTTCATTACTAGGGCACCTATCACAAATAGAATATTTGTGTGGTCTCTTGACTTATTCTAAAACCGCTTTACTTTGACACACATCTCCGTATTTATCTAAATGCACCAGTGATATAGTAATGTCCACAGTGTCCTAGTTATTTAAGTCACCTGAGGGTGTAGGAAGTGTCTGTGTGCCATCCCAAATGGGCATTTGCTGATTTAGAGAAACTAAAAGTGTGTATTTTGGAGTGTATTTGTGTTCCTACTACATTGCCCCTTCTGAAGAAGGCTTATTCAAACTGACTGACAAATTAATTGTTTAATCAAGAAACCTTGTGTGTTATAGTTTATTTGGATACTTGTCACTGTGAATCTGTGTAACCACCCTACTGCTCACATTGACCCCCTCTTCAGAGAAGCCTGGCTGCTCAGCCGCACTACCAACCTGTGTAGTACAGACTTATACCAAAGGTTGCGTTCCTATTGCCAGGAGGTAAACTGTTGTTGTAGTGCACCCAAAGGGTACTGCACTAAATCTTGCCTAACACTTTCCCTCAACTGCCAGATGTGTGTGTTGTTCCTCTAAGGTACAAAGATAGAGGTGGCATTGGAGTTTGAGAAATGTGACATGTCTGCAAATGGCATGGGGTAGGAGTGCAGGGTTGCAGGTTGTTTTACTTTGTAAGGCTTACTCCTGCCTTCCCCCGACTGACTCCTATTGTCCCACTTTTTTTCCACCCCTTTTTTTTCTTCTTAGAGCTAAGCGCAGTGAGGACATCAATCGTGACTGGTGCTATACAAGACCACTTAAATTGTATTTATTATTAAAAAGTGTAATGCCGCCTTGTTCTAATGCGACAGACTGTGTTTCTCCCTAGTATCCACAGCACTGCGGAAATGTGGATGGTGTAGGGAAGGCATGGTGTCACAAGTATGACACTGACAAAACAGATACAATTTGTGACAACTTTATTGAAAATGTTGGGGTTGGAGAAATTCCCATTCTCCAGCATGGGGTCTGGCATGGATATTCCGCATCGTCAGGCAGGGAATCCTCAGTAAAAGAAAAACATTTTTTTTTGTTTAGTTTCTGAAAGATCTTTCTTCTTATAACCAATGACTGGTCTCTGGGTCATACTGCCCCCAGCCAATGACTACCCTCTACATAAGCCCCTCCTCTGGTAGCCATCTTCAGATTCTTACCGCACGTTCAAGTGTTGGGAGTCCTCGTGCTTAGCTCTCGAGCTTTTACTGCGTATTGCATTTTTTCAAAGAGATTACTCTTATTTTTTCGATCAAATCGAGCCTTAAGCTCCGTTGATTCATCTTACGATTAACGGGGACCTGTTTTGGAAATCTATACGCCCCTCAAGGGCGAATTTACGTCGAATTTCACTTCTTGGAGGATTCTGGAAGATCTTTGAGGTCTACCCTGCGTGGACATGGCCGAACACAAAGGAGACTCGATGCCCGTTGGATCCAAGCTGTTTAGGATATGCCCAGGAAGTGGACTACAGAACGTCTTCAAGGAGGATGAGCACTCCCGGTGCCTCTACTGCCTGCACTCCAACAAGTCGCATGTAAAGGACTGTGTGTTCTGCAAGGACATGTCCATCCGTACCATGAAGGACCGTCGCAAACGGCTCGCTGACTGGCTGGAGGCGAAGAGCCTGGCGGCAGGTGAGCCCAAGAAGTCTGAGCGGTCTTCTAAGACCTTTGAGGGTGCTCTGGCGTCGAGGCCCAACATAAGGCAAAGCATTGTGAGTCCGCGGGCACCGGGAGCACCATTGGTACGGGCTCCGCGGCTACCATGCAGGGCAGGGCGCAGCATCGCAGACGCCGTCAACCACGAGCCAACGCTCCAGCTCGACGAAGAGGAAGTCGGAAAACCCGGGTAAGCTTCGGGAGAAGCCCCGGTCGACCCTGACGGAGAAAACCAAGGGGGAGTGAGGCGGTGACCCTCCCCGCCACGCTGAAGGCCTCGGATGCGCCAAAGGACGTGAAGGCCCAGATTCACCTGGCTAAGGCTTCGATTGAGGAAGTGGCAGCGTCCCTGGCGAAACCAGATGCAGCCCCAGCGGAGACAACCTCAAAGCCAAGAGTTTCCCTGCCTTCCCAGAGGAAATCGTCTTTCCTGCCCATTGAAAAGACCCCGTGAAACCCTTGGCCGAGAAGGAGGGGGTGCAATAGTCCTACCGGACTTGGATATCTCCTCCGAGGATGAGCTGTCGGGCTTCATGTCAGTCTTGGACAAGAGATTCGTCGAGGTCAGGTCCTACGGGAAGGACACCGACGAGGCGGACGTGGAGAGCGACAGGGGAGCCGATGAGGAACGGCAGAACGACAAGGAACCGGAGGACACCACGCCACTCCCGAAGCTCCTGCCACAACCGCAACCACCGACGGACAGGTCCGAGGACATCTTGCTAGCCCTGCACACCCTGTGTTCAGAAATGGGAACAAGGATGCCTTTGCCTCCCGTGGACGATCTAGCGGCACCTGGACTGTTGTGAAGCCCTTCACCCAAGCAGAGGCGAGTCCATCCGCCCCCACCATTCCATCCTTCACGTCCATCCCCTCCTCCGAGGGACAAGACGGAGATGGCGACGGACGACGGTGGCACAGATCTCCCGTCGCCCCAACCCAGGCGTCTCCTCCAGACGAAATTGGCTAGTTTCATGCCATGACCTCTAGGGCCTCAGAGCTTTTTCAACTATGTCCCGAGGAACGGAAGGAGGGATTCCTTTATCAGCGACGAGAGGCCAAGAGGAAGACCGTGCTCTTGGTCCCCCTGTTGGACATCTGGGACGAGGGGCTGGCCCTCCTTAAGAAACCGTCCTCGGCGAAGAGAGACCGGTACGATAAGAAGTACCGGATCCCAGACTTTGCACCAATGTGCCTCAGAGCGCAGCAGTCTCCGTGACTGTGTCTACTTCCACTTCCCCGCCAGACGGTGAGAAGAAGATGCAGGATACCATGGGACGTCAAGTCATTTCGTCAGCTGTGATGACAATTAAGGCGGCCAACACACTCGCTGTCGTGGCCTGCTATGATAGGGAGCTTTGGTTTAAAATCGCCCCCCTCCTGGACTTCCTCCCAGATGACAAGAGGGCAGAGGCCCTTGAAATCTTACAAGAAGGCGAGGTGGCCACAGACATCGCCGACACAGGCTTCCGCCAGATGGGCAACAGCGTTTGCTTTCGCCGGCGTGGCTGGCTCAATGCCACCGACTTCCGTCGGGAAGTTCAGACGAGGGTACTGGACATGCCCTTCGACAGGAACAACTTGTTCGGCAAGGCAGTAGACGAGTCACTGCAGGCCATCAAAGAAGACACTGAGACGGCCCATGCTTTGGGCACGCTCCATCAACAACGGCGTCCTTTGGCCCTTCGCAGGCAAGTCACAAGGTGCCTACAAAGGATTCAGCGGCAGCTCTTCCTCTGTTACGCTCACCTGATATCCCCGGGGGCGTCTGGAAGGCTCTGAGATCTGGAACCCTGGATGCCCAATTGCCCAGTGCTGAATAATTAATCTTGGGGTGAGCTATCTGTCCTGCGTTTCTTGTGCAGGGGCGCTGGACGAGCTGCCAGAGTTGCTTCACTGGTGCAGTACGCCTTCCTTGGGTCCAGGCCTGCTGTGACCCCGAATCTGCTGGTAGGCAGGTAGATTTGTTAATTGTGAGTCTTTGTTCTGTTTATGGTGGGAATTTGTTAATGTTTTTATCTCCTTTTCGGGTGCGAAGGTCTTGGAGAGGCACGTTTGTAGGTAAGAGAAAGCGCGAAGCGCAGCGCCTTTGTCTTTTGAAGCCAACCTGTGCTTTCTTGTTCTCATCACAGGCCGCTGTGGTGCTGCGAGCGGATGAGAACGTGATGAAAAACAGGCCCACGGAATCCGTTAAGGTAGTACATCGCTGTGCGGTTGTTTAATATTGAAAACGAACCTGAATGTCTTTTTTTCCTTTGCAGATGTTGCTGTGGTGCTCCGGTTGGAAGCGTGGCGTAGCACGATGGAATTCAGGTAAGACTGATGGAATTCAATGTTTTGGAAGCGCGCGTTCTAATATTGTTTTTCCCTTTCTCGTTATTGCAGGTCGCAATGTTCGAACAGCAGCTGTGATAGCGGTTCGCTGGAGGCCTTAAGCTAGTACTCACATGTGAGTGATGTTTCTTCTTCTCTCGGTTTCCACAGATTGCAGGCCAATTGAGATGCTGAGTGCTGGATGGTGTTTTCTCAGGTAAGACAGAATAATCTTGTTCTTGCAGGATTACAGGAAGATGCTGAAGACCAATAGCTGGACACGGTGAGCGTCACGCTGCTGGTTGCAGAATAACACAAAGCATGTTCTGTAGGCAGGGTGCGGTTTATATAGCCCGGGTAAAGTAGTACCAGGGAAAGTAGTTCCAGGCCTGCCACACCCAAAACACTAGAACGCATGGCTTGGTTCTTAGAACTAGACTGTGTGGGTGCTTCCATGTTGGATTTAGAGGCCCATGTACATAAATGGGACCTAGTTTGAACAGCCCTTCCTTCCTACATCTGAGCCTGGTGCCAAAGGTGCCAGGACTGCCTCCAGGAGCCCTTTTGCAGTGGTTTGAAGGCCCTCAGGGTTCTGGTGGGAGCCTGCTTGTGGCACAACTTGTGCCCCCTCACAGTGGTCATGACATCCTCATACTGTCTGGCGGCCCATTCCTCGTCGCTGGAAGCCTACAGAGACTGCAACAAGGCCGGCGGACATCGTCGTTGCCAAGGGGCCCAAGGCGGTAAGGCCTTGGCGAAGCAGGACTGAACCGGCCGTGATGTCGGGGCCCCACCCGAGCACCCTGGTGGGAGGCCGGCTGGCAAACTTCGGCGCATGGAAATAATCTTCACTGACCGTTGGGTGCTGGGTGCCCGGCCCACAGGCACACACTGGAGTTCCAAAGGAAGGTGTCCCTCAACTACTTCTGGAGGTACGAGCAATGCTAAAAAAAGGGCACAATGGAACTCGTCCCGAAGAGGCTCCGGGGCTCCAGAGTATACTCTCGGTACTTCCTCGTTTGCAGGAAGACCGGCGGCTGGCAGCCCATCCTAGATCTCCACAGCCTCAACAAATTCATAAAATTCCAGAAATTCTGGATGGTCACCCTTCAGCATGTGCTGGGACAGCTGGAAGAAGGGGACTTCCTGTCGTTGCTGGACCTGGAGGATGCCTACTTCCACATCCCCATTCACAAAAGGCACCAGAAGTTTCTGCGCTAACGTGGTCCAAGGACGGCACTACCAGTTCAAAGCCCTCCCCTTTGGTCTGAAGTCGGCTCCAAGGGTCTTCACCAAGTGCCTGGCACCGGTGGTGGCGAGGCTGCGCCTGCAGGGGATCCACGTCTACCTCTCTCTGGACGATTGGCTCATCCGAGTGAAGTCAAAGGAACTCGCTGTCGAACACACAGTGAGGACCGTCTGCCTGCTCGCGGAACTGGGGTTCTCGATAAACTATGCAAAGTCCTGCTTGGAGCCATCTCGGGACGCCCAGTTCCTGGGAGCCAGACTCAACACATTGGCGTGCCTAGCCGTACCGTCGGAGGACAGGATATAGGCCAGCCTGGGCAAGGTACAACGGCTGTTGTCCATGAAGGTTGCCAGGGTGAGGTCCATCAAGTCCCTGCTCGGCATGATGTCATGCATCTACCTTGTTCGGCTGTGCAGACTGGATGCGGCCGCTGCAGGAGTTACTCGATGCCTGTTGGATGCAGGCGAGGGGAAGCTTTGAGGACCGGATCGCCCTCAACGAGACATTGCGTCGGGCGATTCTATGGTCGGGGGTCCGCGTGCATCTAGCGGCAGGCACAAACTTCTAGACCCCGGCACATCAGGAGATGATGACAACGAACGCCTCCCTGGAGGGATGGGGCGCACACACCGGAAATCTCCACGCAAGAGGCCTTTGGCTCCCGGAGGAGAAGTCGTTGCACATCATCCTGGAGCTCCGGGCTGTGTTTTGGGCCCTCAAGTCATTCCTTCCGTCCCTCAAGGGCAAGGTGCTGCGGGTCTTCACTGACAACACCACGACGATGTTCTACTTTTGGAAGTAGGAGGGCACCAGATCCCAAGCTCTCTCCAAGGAAGCGCAGGACCTATGGCACTGGGATGTTCCTGGTACCCTTTCATCTGGCAGGAGTGAAGAACACCGGCGCCGACTCACTCAGCAGGGAGTTGCGCTCCTGCCAGGAGTGGGAACTTCGGCAGGATCGATCTGTTTGCGACGGCGACGAACACCAAGTGCCAGAGGTTCGCCAGCAGGTTTCCCAAGCCGGGGAGCATGGGGGCAACGTTCTCGTTCCCCTGGGACAGCATGTTTCTCTATGCGTTCCCAACCTTGCCGTTGCTCTTAGGACTCATCAGTCAACTCAGATGGTCCCAGTGCAGGATGATCCTCATCGCACCGGCCTGGCCGAGGCAGATATGGTACCCAGACCTTCTGGACTTGTCAGCGTCCCGCCCAGTCAAGCTTCCGGCAGATGCAGATCTTCTCGCCAAGGAAGGAGACGCGATCCTGTACCACGACCTGTCGTTGCTGAACTTGCAGGCCTGGCTCTTAGCGCTAGAGTTTGAAGGATACGAGATCCCGGTGGACTGCAAATAGGTGGTTGCCAAAGCCAGGGCTTCTTCGACTCTTAAGTGCTACGGACATAAATGGAAGAGATTCTTCGTCTGGGGCTGTGCACAGAAGATAAACCCTCTACGGATTACGGCCCCTCAAGTGCTGCCGTACTTTCTGTCACTGGCCAAGGTGGGGCTGGCGCAGGCCTCTATCAAGATCCATCTGGCGGCTATCTCCCGCTACACCAGAACCCCGGGGCGATCTTCGCTGTGGTCGCATCGCCTGGTTAAGGAGTTCATGAAGGGACTTTTCAGCTTGTTCCCGCCGGTGACGGCTCCGGCCCCGGCGTGGGAGCTCAATATGGTGCTGACTAGGCTCATGGGTCCCTCGTTCGAGCCTCTGCATTCGGCACCTCTGAAATTCTTGTCGTGGAAGACTGTGTTCCTGGTGGCCATCCCCTCCGCACGACGAGTGGGAGAGATTCAGGCCCTCTCCTGTAAGCCTCCGTATTTGACTTTCCATGCAACGAGGGTCGTGCTGAGGAGGCAACCCTCCTTCATGCCCATGGTGCTGCCGGACTTCCATCTTAACGAGCCCTTGGTGTTACCCGTTTTCTTCCCGTCGCCTTCGTCCCCGGCTGAGAGAACTTTGCACTCGCTGGATGTGGCTAGAACGCTGAAGTTCTCCGTGGACCGCACAGAGAGTTTTCGGAAGACGTCACAGCTGTTTGTGAACTTTGGCCCTGTGAACCAGGGCAAGGGCCTCTCCAAGGCCTCCATTTCCAGGTGGCTTTCTGGCTGCATCACACACCATCACCGGTTGGCAAACCGATCGTTGGTTGACCGTTCAAGAGCCCATTCGACCAGAGAGATCGCTGCAACTACGGTGTTCCTGTCTGGTGTGCCCCTGCTGGACATCTGCAGGGCTGCTACGTGGAGGTCGACACACACCTTCACGAGATTCTACTGCGTTGACTGGGATTCCAGGGAGGAGTCCAGAGTCAGCCAAGCAGTGCTGCGCAACCTGTTTGCTTGAAGGTGAGCCTGGTGAGGAGGTAAGAGATGCTTAATGTTGAGTTGTTGTAATGCTTAATGTTGAGCCTTGCCACCTCCCGTGGTGTGTGTACTGGTGTTTTCTTTTATTCATGAGCATGTGAATCCAAGCCAGACCCCATGCTGGAGAAGGAATAAGTTACTTACCTGTCACTGTTTTTCTCCAGCATGGGTCTGGCATGGATTCACATGCAAACCCTCCCGCCTACCCCTCTGCGGCTCTTCTCTTGGTCCTACTGCCACTTTACGTTCTACCAAATCTGAAGATGGCTGTCGGAGGAGGGGCTTAGGTAGAGGGCAGTCATAGGCTGGGGGCAGTATGACCCAGAGACCAGTAATTGGTTATTAGGAGAAAGACAGTCAAGAAACGAAACTGAAACTGATTTTTTTCTTTTACTGAGGATTCCCAGCGTGACAGGGAATATTTATGAGCATGTGAATCCATGCCAGACCCATGCTGGAGAACAACCGTTACAGGTAAGTAACGTGTTCCTTTTGCCCTAAAACTAAGATGAGAGTAGTCTCGACCATCAAATGATAAACAAAACTGTACTAGTGGAGTCTGTCAAATCAAAATGGCCTATGCTAACAAAAACCTAATGTCTGCGCTATGTCTCGTACAAAAAAGTGTAAAAAGGCGAAATGTATGCAGAGGAAATATCAGTGTTCAAAAGAATAAAGGAAGTTGAACCAGCTCTCCTCCTCACGTTAAACCTTGTGGAGGAAGGCTGTCCTTGTAGGCAGGATTTTTCACTCTAAGTAGTTCCAAACAATGGATTGAGGCCCGTCTGGGATTGAGGCCCGTCTGGCCTTCCACGTTAGTCTCTTGGCGTTCAAAATGGTATTCCATCGTAAAGTTCTCAAAGGCCCCCCTCTGTTGGGCTCAGACCGTTCAACCACACAGTTCACAAAGGTCCCCCTCTGCCAAGCTCAGACCTCTTGCATCTCAGTTCAACACAAGCTTGTAAGGGAACTCCCTTCACAAAGCTTATTATTATTCGGGTCTCCCTCCCCTGTTGGATGTCAGACTTTCGAATGTGCGTGGCTCTCTTTACAGACCACTGCAGGACCACTTTGAGTCAAAGTTCATGTTTACTCTAGCTTAATTCACTTATGCTGTTTGTTCACTTTTTAGCTTCAATGTACCTTTTTGTGGAGACTTTCGAATGGGCTACTTCCTTCCACCGGACCACTACGTTACTTGGTATTGCTAATCTCACAGCTACCTTTAACTTCAAAGTTCATTCACATATCTGCCTTTCTTCGCGTCTCATCCACACACGTGCAGCCTTCACTTGTGATATAATGTTGCTACTTCAATTGCTTTAACACACGCCGTTCTCTCAGGTCGCTGGCCAACTCCCCGGTTATGTGCGCTTCTTTCTTGTTTTGCTATTTCCAATTCACAAGTCAAGGTTAGTACCACATGCTTGGTCTCGCCTCCCCAACTCTGCCGTTTACCCAGGAGGGTCGCTGCCTTCCTTTAAACACAGTGCATGCTTCACTTGTGGGATCTGGCCTTCTCCACGTGTCTTTCGTGGTCTGTCGGAGGCAACAACCTCAGGTAGGGTACCCTGGGGGTTTTTGGCCCACTGCTCTCATCCATTGGTCTGTTGCTCTGCTCCAGTAGGTGTGCCTTTGTCCCGGAAGTTCTGCTTGTACTCTTGTTCCCCCTTGCTCAGTGTCTCATTGGCTGTTGCCTTTTATTCGGGTGAGGAGAGCTAACGGGTATCGGGTGTATGCACTTAATGTAAAGTGCCTGACTACCTGACCCAATTAACGAGACCTGCCCAGTACGATGTGAGAGAGTTAGTCTGGTTACTCCGTCACCCTCTTCCTCTGCCCAATGTTTGTGTAAAAAGGGGGGAAAGTTGGGACTTTGGAAAATCCTACAAAAAAGGATGGGGGTAGATGAACAGGAAAGGGGGGAACCGCGTCTCACCCCCACTCCCTGAAGACCCCTCACCCAGGTGATCCTCCCGCACTAGTCCACCCCCAGAGTCTGGATCCAAAAGTGATGGTCGTGCCCTGGTCAACTGAGAGAAAGATCCCTGGGGACTAGCGAGTGAGACACCCTTTGATTCCTCACAATCGGAAGCACCTTTCAAAAAATCATCTGCAATGTGATCTACCCCTTGTTTTACATGTTTATTAACTTTCCTGCTGATTTTTTTTCAGAGAATTTATTACAGAACAGGACTTTGTTTTCTTCAAAAATGTGCTTGTAGCGTAGACCGAGAAGTCCTGCCTGCTTGGTCTTTCCTTCCTCCACTGTGGTAATTCAAGTCTGCACATTTCCTTTCTTCTGGTGGTTTGCAGGCCTCCGGAGATGCTGAGTATCTCTGTGAGGTAGCTTGGTGACTTCAGGATGACTGCTTTTGAAGATGATGCAACAGGATTTGAAGATGATATACCCTTGCAGTGGGAGCCAGTGTAGTTCGATGAGGGTTGGGATAATGTCGTCTAATTTGCGCAGTCCTTTAATGTGTCTTGCTGCAACATTCAGGACACATTTCAGGGGTGCTAAGGTAGTTGACGGAAGGCCTTCCAAAAGGGCCTTTGTCACCATCCAGATTGGGGAGGACCAAGGTTTGGACAGCAGATCTGAAGTTGTTTTCTGGGAATAAGGGCTCGATTTTCAGCAGAAGAGAAATGTGATCAGTGTGAGGCAGGCTTTGAGCCTGTGGATGTTTTTAATAGAGGATATCTTGAGGTAGATCCGCGCATCATCTGCATATTGATGATGCAGTATTGGGTTGTGAACTTAAAAAGAGTAGGTAGCATAGAATATGTTCACCATGGAATGCACATAGTGTAAGTGAAGTGAAGTGAAGTGGATAAGGAAGGCATCCCCAAGGTATGCATTTTTCTACCATTTAAATAAACTAGGATATGAGCACTAGAGGGCGCACAAAGCCCTTATGTAAATACTTCACTGCTGGTAGCTAGATATTGCATGAATACTAATCTTCAGTGTTTCTAGTGAAATGTTATTGGGTCTTCCTACAGTGAAGGGTTTGCTGTCAGCATGTTCCCTTGGCGGTTCCTGGGCCCACAACCTAAAGTCTTTCCACTTCTGATCAAGAAAATTACTATTTCGGTATTCTTTGCCAAGCACACTTGCTCACACAGTCATGACCACCATTCCGCCTTCTATATCTCCTAGATTCCTTATTGTGTTATCCCTGAACCTCCAAGATATTCGGCAGGGTAACCGGGTTGAGCATGCTTGCTTCTGGAAGTCCCTCTCAAATCACATCTTCTGGAAAGGAAAATTGCCAAGATTCTGCAAAGGTCTAAAGCCGGGGATCTGCAACTGCGGCTCTTAGATGTGTTGGACTAGGACTCCCATTATCTCTCATTGTTGACTGTTCAGGCTACGGGTGGTGCAGTCCATGCAATCTTGCAAGCTAATTTTTGCAGACCACTGGCCTAGAGACTAATTTACTTTGAACCTTGGCACTGTAAAGCTCTTAAGCACTTCATTTTCCTGACTATTTGGAACCCAGCGCTGCATGCCTCTAATCCGATTGCTCAGTAAACTTTGCCCAAAGAGTCTACTTGTGAAAAACAGTATTTTTAGAGGCTTGTCCAGTGCTCTACAACCTACAGCATTGCATTCTTCCACCTTGGTCAAATTTGTTGGTATATTGTAGGGTTTTATATAGCTCTCTAATCGCCTAAAAGGCATTATTACACTACTAAATATGAAATGACAGTGAGGTCACAGAACCTACAGACACCGCCCCAACAAGCCACGATTTAAGCAACCGGTTATTTTTAAATGTGTTCCTGAAACATGGTAAATTCGTTTCCTGCTTCAAAATGAAAGGATAAGGCATTCCTGTTCTTTTCAGCTACAAACAAGAATAATGTTCCACATGTTCTGGCTTTATAGATTGTTGGCATCCCTATCCCAATACAGGATCTAGAGCTTATTTGCTGATTCAGTTGATATTGCAGGCAGAGATGTAAGGTGATGTTTGGGGTGCTCCATAAATTGCCTTCTACACCATACACATGCATTGAAGACTACTCTTTTCCTAACTGGCAACCAGTGCAAGGATATGGGGCCGTGGGAAATGTTTGCATTTTCCAAGTCTAAGCAATAACCGGACACCCGCATTTTGAACCAGTTTCATTCTTTAGAGGGGGGGGTCTGTTACCCAAGATTAACGCTATTACTGGAATCCAAATGTAAAACAATGGTATATAAAATGAGCTAAATATTGAGTGAAGGAGAGTAAAGGATGCACATATTCAAATTTTCTTATTTGGAAAAACAGATTTGACCAGCTGAGCTATTTGTAGATCCATAGAGAAATGCTTATCCATTGGAATACTTATATTGTACACTACTGGCGAGGAAGGCCATGGATGCATAGAAGCATTAACTACCAACACCAGTTTATTTTTATCTGGGTTTATTTGCAGGAAATTGGTATCCATCCAGGTCCCACTGAAAGGCATTTCTTACATTTCATTGAGTCTGTTTCCTTAGAGGGCAACCATGATTTCATGTAATCGGCACAAGTCTCATATGGGAAAGTCTTGTCAAGTTTAAGTGGGCTAAACTTGGTATGTAAATATTAAATAGCTGATGGGCTAACGGTGACCCTTCTAAGTACTCCACATTTTAGTAACATATGTTTTGACAATATCTGATGGTAACAAACTGTAATCTCCAGTCTTTTCAGCCAAATAAAGAATAATTCTTTCAAACGAATGTGTCATTTGTTTGCTATGAAGTGCCACAGACTGATCCAGCTGGATGGCGTCAACACCATAATCCACTTCCTCTCTGTGCTGCTCAAGTTTAGATGTAGTAACCAATCCTGTACTACCTCCTGGTCTAATGCCAAGTCAAGCCATATCTAGGCGGTCATTCTCCTCAATACAGGTTGTTGGGGGAATTTCTAGGAAGGCAAGGTCGTGCTAAGGGTCGGCGTGCTCCCAGCTCACTGAAGGCCCTAACTCCTTCCCTTGTCCTAAAGAAGTTGAGGTCCACGCAAGAAGTGAAGAGTTTATTGTGGTTTTATTGTACAAAACACACATGGTTCATATGCACGGAGGGAAGTCCAGGCACATCTCCGCATTCTGGCTCGCAGGCCAGTTTTATAGACCTGTGACGCCATAGCCTTCGTTACTCAGCAGGCTCCCTCCCCCAACCTAACAGTACTCGGTAATGGTCACTGAGTGGTAGTTCAGTATAGGAACCTATAGAGAAACAATATTGGTGGATGCTGCTGTGTCAAGTGGTGTACTTGGATCATCCCCGAAAACTGCTACTCCAATTACATTAGGTAAGCCCTGTGATTGGTCGATGGCCCCCGCTATCCGCCCTCACACCCCACTGTCCTGATTGCTCAGGATGTGGGCCCCCAAGCCTGGGACAAACTCTGCTCCCAGCCTGCGAGACACCTGTTTTTGTTACATGTATATTATGTGTCAGCGTGGTGCAACTATTTGTCTGCGTTATACAATAGTGTGTAGAAGACTAATGCCATGAGGGTGTTCCATTCCCATCGTGCAAGGTAACTGGAGAGTAGCAAGTATGTTGGGAACCGACGTCTAGTCGTGGGACGGCTGTTCTTTCCCAGCCTCCGAGTCTTGGCCCAATATCAGCTTTGCCAAGTCGCGTGGTTGGAGACCACTCATGCAGGCTCAGTGGTTTCGAATTAGCTTGTATTTTGCAGGGAATATTCTTTACTGCAGCCGGTGTCACCGTGGCTCTGTGTGGGGAATGCTGTTTGCAATCATCGTGGGCTTGGCTGCCTTAGCCCTAGCTATAGCTGTTCTGCTTGCACTGCATCTTGTGGCTATTTCTACGAGACAATCATGGCCTATTGTACTTTTCCTAAGGCCTGATCAGGCTTCTATTACATGTTCTCCAGAGTGTCCATAGAGAAGTGAGTATCCTGGTTGATCAGGTCCCTCCAGTGCTCCTGTTCTTCAATAGGGTTAGTTGCATGTAAGCATTTGCAAGCATGTACACTAGCTCTTCTGGCTTCTTGCGTTTCTGCGTTTCTGTAGCAAACCTAATGGCAAAATAAAAACGTGCCGACAGAATGTATATGTCACTCTCCTCTAACTCATAGGGCTGTGAGCGTGTGTTTTTCGTGTAGATTGTGTGTGTGAGTGTCCCGAATGTGCGGGCTGCACATGTACTTCCTGTCTAACGTGGCTATGTCATTTTGATGTCTCCAACAAGTTGAGGCATGGCTTGTTGGTGTTTTTTGTCTATTCTGTCCATGTAGCTGTTTCCAGGTCTGTCTTGTTTCTTCGTCCACTCTAGGCAGAGTTCGTATAACTGCTGGAGTGTATGGTCGGCTGGTTGGGTAACTTTTGTGACAGCTGTCCAAGGTGAGCGCAGTGGGGATGGGTAGGAGTGCATAGGATCGGTGGCCATATTCTCGCTGGTGCTTCTTCCGGTTAGGGGGTTTTCTGGGACTGAAGGCATATTCCGATTTTCGCTCTTCAGTCCCTCCTCTGGTAGACTTGTCGACCACACCAACATTATGATTTCTTCTGTTGTCCACCAAGCGCCATACCTTGGTAATTCCTGCCAAGTGTCCGAAGAAGTTGACATGGTCTCAAGTGACCAGTACACGTAGACTCAACACCCTCCGGGCTTGCAGTAGACCCACTTCCCTACGTATTTATTCAGATTGCGTGGGTTCTCTAGTTATCGTAGGTGGATACATATCTGATGCCGTTATCTGCTGTCGTAGTCTTGCTGTTTCTTTTATTATGTTGTCCATGGGCCCATCGCTGTCCGTGTCCATGAAAAGCTTCATCTCCACCACCTCTTCTGCTGTCGTCTTGCATTTCGCCATGCATACCTTTATTCCACACAGCATACCTTTATTCCACACAGCAATGCTGTCACCAGGGGCAGTCCTCCTGCTAATGCCGAATGAATGTGCTGCAGGAAGTTCCTATTTTGGCGCAAACACCTCCTTCTGTAGTCGTGAGGAGATCTAACACATCTGTTCTGTAGTGCCACCAGTCGTATTCCTCTAAGCTCTTCTTTAATTGTGTTGAACCCATTTACTGTTGAGTTTATAGTCATCATCAGTTCCCAGCGCGTTATCTGAAGCCACTTGGGGTTGGCATAAGTTTGAAATCCGGGATGTATCAGTGTTGAGAAAAACATATCTGTCCTGCTGAATAGCCTGTGATATGGTGGCACCTCATCGAGTGCCGTCTCCGACCGTCCCCAAACGTAATTTCCTTCTCTTTTTACTCTTCTCATTGTCTCCTTCTGGGTTTTGGCATTACTCTGAGGACGCTATGTTGATAGGAGTGATCTCTTCTTCCTACTCTTGCCTTCATCTATTTTGGGAAAGACGTCTATTTTGACATGTTTCTTAGGGACTACCAACAAGTGTATGTTGACATGTGCCAGGGAGCATATTGCTCCCCACTATGGTGGGAGTTTGTTATATGCTTTCGACCCACAGGCCCAGTATCACAGGGCATTTACCCTTTGGAATCTTCCTTGTGTTTGGAACATTACAAAGTAGAAGAGGCGTTGTGCTGTTGCTACTTACTTTCGTCGCTATGAATGTCTCTGAGGCGCTCATGGCATATGGGACCAGTGAGCAGACGTAACGGCTCTCCTGAGTTGTATCTTTGCCAATTTTTGACATGTGCTTATACCACATGTTTGTTGTGTGCAGTGCCAGGAATGTGTCAATTCTGTTATTGTCTGTACCAACACTATGCTTAGCTCTCCTTACCCTATCAGCAATGTCTTCTGTGCTACCTGACACAGTAGTCCTTGCAGCTTGGGTTGGGAGAATGTTAGTATTGGATTCCGCAGAGCCATGCAAAGCAAGATACAATTGCCAGAGAGAAATTGCTTCAAGGCCAGTTGACAATAGTAACCACACAGCTGTCATAATAACTTTTATTAACAGAACCATTGTTTCCCCTTACTTACACCGCTGTTGCGGTCGATGAGTTGATAAAGTTGCCCGCCTGAAAGTCGAGATAAAAGGCATTATTGTTTTAGTATTTGTGAATACTTTCAAGATCCGTTTACTAGATATCATTCACTGCCCATGCAAACCATTCTTCCCATATTTTCCGTATGGATCTATGTCTAAGTGTAGGCAGGACAGGGTACACACTCTGCTCAAGTTGTGGGTGTGTTTGTGCTAGATACTGAAGGAATGTGCAGTAGTAAATTCATGGTGGCCGTGGTCTGAAATGTGCAGGCCTTCTTATAGCGTGGATTAATTGATGAGACAGTGCTTCAGGGTGGTCAATAGGACATCTAAATTAGATCTGAATACCTATGCCTATCAACATTAATACATGTACAGTCAACAGTCGCAGAACCCTGCATGTGCGAATAAGAAGAATATTAAGACGGTGTTAACACAGTGTAGTGACCCGTGATATTGTCTGTGCGGAATGATCAGATTCACTTTAGAGTACAGCAATTTGTTACAATATTTCATTCGAGGCAATAACAGAGATATTGTACAAGACATATAATTATATTGCTTTCGGATGCCGTTTGTTCCAGGTATGAGGACAACGTTCTTTTTATTGGTCGATTTGTACTAAGGTTGCAGTTGGGATATCATGGACTTGGGAGCGTTTGACCATTGGATGGTCAATGCACTCTTTTTCACTTACAGTTCGGGAATCCTCAAGTTCTGGAGTGTTTGAGATTGGGGCACTTATACTGTCTGAAACGTTGCTTGTTGCTGTAGCGTTGGCTCTGTGAATTTCCGTCGAGGCACGGTGGGGCGAGGCCAATGCTTTGAATGGCTTGATGTCTTGGTCTTGTGTGTGATGCCAGACGGACCGTCCTTCAAGTTTAACGGCCCTTTGTGTCACTGCCTCGAGAGTGTGTGGGCCTGTGAACCGAGGCTCATTCCAAAGCCTTGTAAGATTGTTTAGGAGAACTTTGTCTCCTAGTTTAATGGGCAGTTCCTTTTGTTCTTCTGAGATGTTGTTGGCTTATTGCTTGTTGTCCTCCATCCTCCCCTTTACCTGTTGTATCTGACAAGAAATAAGAGGCACTAGAAAAAAGTGAATTCACATATTAAAACATTTAGTTATTGAAAATCTGAGGCCCCCTCACAATCCCTTAGAGCCCTTGTGTGTGGAGCTAGTGGGAGGTTCATACGGCGTCCTGTCACCACTTCGTGAGGTGTCAAGTGGTGGTCGGATCTGAGTTTGTTTTGTAATTTGAACAGGGCCAAGGGCAAACAGTGTAACAAATTTCTTTGGTGCTTTGCTGGGTCTTAGCTATGCTTTCTTTCAATACTCCATTGAGACTTTAACATATGCCATTAGCTTGAAGGTGATATGCACATGCAAACTGATGTTTTATCCCTAATAGGGCAGTTATGTGCTGGAATATTTCTTTGGTGAAGTGAGGGCTGCTGTCAGACCGCAAGACCTCACAGACGCCCCATTTTGGGAATATTTCTCAGACAAGGAATTTTGCTGCTCTATGGGCGTCGGCATGGGAGCATGGCCCAGCCTCTAACCACCTTGAAAAGGGGCAGACCACCACGATCATGTATCGGTTGCCTTGACATACGTTGATCATGTCCATGCAGTCAATATGGAGATGTAGAAATGGGCCTTCAGGACGAAGAATTGCTCCTCTTATCACGCTTAGTGTGTGTCCAGCAGTGAATTGTTGACACATATGGAAATTGCTGATGAAGTTAGCAACATGGGCATTTAAATCGGGACAACCATGATTCTCCAATGCATGCTGCAATTACTTCTTTCCTTGTATGTGTGGGATGATGTAGTTGTGTTAGTACTGTTTTCAGTATAGCCACGGGCATCACTACCTTACCTGTATTATTTTGGCACCACAAGGCGTCAGTATGAGACATTGAACACCCTCTTTTTACCCAGAGTTCCTTTTCATTCATGGGTGCGGCTGTCTTTGGTTCCGTGATTTGAGTTTCTGGTAAGTGGTTGTACCCCTCTTTCATTAGCATTTGTCTCACCCCTCTCCTCTCTTTTTGTTTTTCTTTCAAATCCTACATTTCTCCAAATTATGATGCACCCTTTGCTTGGTAGTCTGTTGCTTCGTTCCCCTATGAGATTGGGTCTTCTCCATTAGTATGAGCTTGCCATTTTACTAATGCTAGTTCCACTGGATGTGTAACAACCTCTATTAATTCTCCCAATAGTAATGCGTGTTGCACAGGTGTCCCATCTGCTCTCCTGAACCCTCTTATCAGCCATCGTGCTAACCCAGAGGGTACTGTTAATGTTGACATAGGCACTGTCGGAGTAAATGGTAACCCTCTTCCCTTCACATTCCCTGATGGCTAGTATCAGTGCCACTGATAGTACTGCTTGTGCTGAATACTGTGGAGGTAATCGAACACTCTTCACGACTTCGCCTGTCCAGTCCATCTGACCACCGCTACCCCTGTCTCCAAGATGCCATCACTTTGATCAATTGTGGAAGACCCATCAATGTACATCGTCTCCCCCAAAGCCCCCCCCTGAAGCGCGTCTTCCTCTTCTTTCTGTGTTTCTGTGTAAAACTCAATAATTTTATGTGCAATCATGAGTGTATTCTTCTGTCAGTAATTGTGCTAAGTTTACATTTTTGCACCTTACTATCTTTAATTCAGGCTGGGATAATGGCTTGTACCCTGTTGCTAGTTGTGTTCTCAGTGTGCTTGCTGGTTTATGCAGAATCACAAGAGGGCATGCTCCACATATAGTGTGGTGTAGCATTCCATAGTTATTGATGATTCTTTTTCTACTGTGAAAGCTGCAGCAGCCAAGTGTTGTTTGCAAGGGAAGTGTCCTTTCATCACCAGATCTAATTGCCTGCTTGTCTTCTGCGTCAGTACTGCTTTCATAACTAAACCATCGGAATGTGAGAACAGGAAGAATTCTTTTTTGTAGTCTGAGGACCCTAGTACTGGAGCCATAGATATTGCTTCTTTTAGTTCGTTAAATGCCTCAGTCATCTCCCTAGTCCAACCCAGCTGCTTCCTTTACCTCTGGACTTGAGTGCTTTGAGAAGAGGACCTGTGTAGGTGCTGTGATCAAAGACCCATGCGCTGCAATAATTACATAACCCGAGGAATTGTTGCAACTCCTGTATCATTTTTGGTTGGGGTGTGTAAAGTATTGCTTGGGCTCTTTTTGGTACTATGTTCCTGCCATTTTGAGAAATTAGTTGGCCAATATACAGTACCTCCTTTTGACAGAACTGGAGTTTTGTCTTATCTCCCTTGTATCCCTTTTCTGCCAGTATAGTAATCATGTGTACCGAGTCCTTCCTGCATTCTTTTTCAGTGGTGCTGCAGATGTGTTTGTCATTTATGTATTGCAAAACTGTGCTTTCTGTTTGGACGTTTGCCAAATCCATCTGTATGGATGAAGATTCGCAGTACCCTTGTGGTAATCTAGTGTACTTCCATTTCTTGTTGCGGTACATGAACCTTGTCAAATCTTGTGAATCTGGGTGCAATGGGATTGAGGAAAATGCATTTTTGAGATCAATAATGGTGAAACATGTTGCTTTGGCTGGAATGCCACATAGGGTTGTGGCAGGGTTAGCTTGCACTGGGTTCTCTGCTTTTACAATGTGGTTTAAGGGGGCATGAATCCTGGATAAAAACCATAACCCCCACCTCGCCTTGCGAACGGGGTACACTGCAGTGTTGCATGGAGATTCTGATGGTACAAGGATGCCTCTATCGGTGAGGGCACTGATTGTCTCATAAATGCCCTCATCTGCTTCCTTTGTCAGGGTATTTCCTAACCCTTGGCAGGATAGCTTCTTGTTTCAACTTCATGTGTACTCCCCCTATGCTTTTTCTGCACAAGTCTGCATCATACGGACTTGTTGTCCATAGTGTGCCGGGTACCTTTGCTAGATCCTCTTCATAGAAGGGAGGTGGTGGCTCTAATGCCATTGCCATTTTCTGTGCCATTTCTCTGTGTTATGCGCAACCAGAAGTACACGCTCATTCCCAAGATCTCCCTTTCCCCTTTCTTTTGTGAGAAGAGTTCCTCATCAGACACTTGTGTTAACACACTCCATGCCTTTCCCTTGTCATCTAGGGCTTGTACAGCAACCCAATCCTCTCTTGCCACAATCCCCTCAATGTTCATTGATACAAATTCTCCCTCTTTCTCATCTGCTGGTGTCTCTGGCCTAAAGAGGTACTCCACTGGTCTTCTCCAAACCTTTCCAGCGATTCCAGGCAGCCATGTGAGTGCCATGTCTTTCCCGTATTGGAACATTTCTGGGTCAACTGGCTTCCCCCTCTGCACACTCTTCCCACAAAATGCTTGTAGAATTTGCCTGCAATGAGCATTTGAATTCCTGGTGTGGAGCATACTATCCTTCACCGTTTACAACACAATGGCCTATGGGTAACATCAGCAAGCTGAAGTTCTCATGAAAGAAAAACTTTGTGCGTGCACAGAACAACAACGCGTTATGTCAACCCCACACCGAAAACCCCCAATTCCCACAGCTGTCTTCCCACCTCCCAGGAGTGGCGTTTGCTCATCAACTCTGGGATTAACCTGGTCCCATCGCGTCGCATGACGTGTGATATGCCTCTCACCGGGGAGACTTAACCAGTTAATTCACCTTCTGCAATCTAAGATGGCTCGAGCAGATTCATACGGAAATACGTCATCTATTCACCGAACTAAAATGTCCGACGTATAGGAATCAAACGCATCAACACATACATTCACGATCCAAGGCTATTGAGCGACCGATCCTACTTAACACGGGAACCTGTGGCCTTGCAACTTGAATCCTCACTAGACATGGAAAAGGGACGTCTACTTCTGCTCCGGTTCCCTACCACCATGCACGTGTTACCCCACACTTCAATGCCAAATATTATCACAATTGCATTCCCCTTGCTCTATTTACTCATCCCCCACCCACCCAAGATTGTGTTACTAATTGTGTGGACCACACTTACTTTTGTTCCATGTCTGCCGGCGCCGCTTGGCTGCTGACTCTCCACTCTGCTTGTCTCGTCCCCTCTGGACTGCGTTTACATCTCGCCGACCGTGGGCGGGATAATTTTGAAGTCGGCTGCTGACGTCCAATCTCCGGTTGCGTTGTCCGGTTGTCTCTCAATTCCTGCGAGGGTCCCGCAGTCCTCGCAGCACCTGGCCGGGCTTATGTCACAAACTATCTTGCTGGGGCCTCCAACTTGTTAGGGGAATTTCTACACAGGCAAGGCCGTGCTAAGGGTCAGCGGGCTCCCAGCTCACGGAAGGCCCTAACTCCTGCCCTTGTCCCAAAGAAATCGAGGTCCACGCAAGAAGCAAAGAGTTTACTGTGGTTTAATTGTACAAAACACACAGGGGGTCATATGCATGGAGGGAAGGCCAGGCACATCTTGCTGTGTTCTGGATCACAGGCCAGTTTTGTAGACCTGTGTCGTCATAGTCTTCGTCACTCAGCAGTACTCTGGATTGGTCACTGAGTGGTAGTTCCAGTATAGGAACCTATAGAGAATCAATATAAGTGGATGCTGCTGTGTTAGGTGGTGTACTTGGATCATCCCCAAAAATTGCTACTCCAAAAGTGTTACATTAGGTAAGCCCTGTGATTGGTCGCTAGCCTCTGCCATTCGCCCCCAGACCTCAGTGTCCTGATTAGTAACATTCCGATCGTGCAAGGTATCTGGAGAGTAGCAAGTAGGTTGCGAACCAATGTCTAGTCGTGGAACAGCTGTTCTTTCCCAGCCTCCGAGTCTTGGCCCAATATCAGTTTGGCCGAGTCACATGGTTGGAGACCACTCTTGCAGGCTCAGTGGTTTCGAATTAGCTTGTATTTTGCAGGGAATATTCTATATATATATATATATTCTATGTTCTATTATATTGCTGGAGCCGGTGTCACTTTTGCGCTGTGTGGGGAATGCTGTTTCCAATCATCGTGGCCTTGGCTGCCTTAGCCCTGGTCATAGCTGTTCTGCTTGCACAGCATCTTGTGACTTGCAATTTCTTCAAGACAATCATGGCCTATTGTACTTTTAAGGCCTGCTCGGGCTTCTATTATATGTTCTCCAGAGTGTTCATAGGTTAGCATGTTTCATGGTTGATCAGGTCCCTCGAGTGATGCTGTTCTTCTATAGGGTTAGTTGCTTGTAAGCATTTGCAAGCACGTACACTAGCTCTTCTGGGGTCTTATGTTTCTGCGTTGCTCTAGTGAACCTAGTGGCAAAATAATAAACGTGCCCACAGTATGTATATGTCACTGTCTTCTAATTCATAGGGCTGTACGCGTGTGTACTTCGTGTAGATTGGCTGCCTGTGTGAGTGTCCCGAATGTGTGGACTGTATGTGTACTTCCTGTCTAACATAGCTATGTCGTTGTGATGTCTCTAACGAATTGAGGCATGGCTTGTTGGTGTTTAGTCTATTCTGTCCATGTGGTTGTTTCCAGCTCTGTCTTGTCTCTTCTTCCACTCTAGGCAGAGTTCGTATTACTACTGCATTGTATTGTTGGCGGGTAGGGTACCTTTCATGATAATTGTCCAAGGTGTGCGCAGTGGGGATGGGGATGCATTCATAGGATCAGCTGCCATATTGTCGCTGGCGCGTTTTCCGGGACTGAAGGCATATTCAGATTTTCCCTCTTCAAAGTGCTTAGCTATTTTGTGACTATTGGTTCAAGTTGCTTTGCCATAAACGTAACTTGCAAAACTGGCTTAAATTACTCGGCTCGTTAAGATCCAACACAGCATCTGTGTTTTCTAACGGCTAGACACATTATCATCAATTAGAAATGATGTCAATTTTTGGAGTTAAAATTGTAAACGTTGTTTTGGCTATGTGCAGTGGGAGATCATCTGATCGATCGCTGGAACATATTGGTTTATTGAAGGATCTACTCCATCATATAATTCTCGAACAAGATGGAAAGTGAATCAATGCAGGGATTAACAGCCAGGTGCAGATGGACGAAATTTACTCGAGTTGTATGTGCACAAATGTTCTCAATTTGTTGCACAAAGAATCCTGCTCAAACTATCCCCAAATAACGGAGGAGCTATTATTGGAGGCAAGAGCAGTGACATTGCTCATTTTATTGATGCACGAGAACAATTCTTTTGTTGGAATTGTTAAGAGCGCCAGGGGACCACTACGGTGGAGATAGTGCGTGGTATACATTTCCTTTGAAGTGTGCCGTATAAATATCCTTTAACAGCTTTGTGAATAGACTTTTTATGAAACTTAATTGTATCTGAAATTGAATTTCTCAACATAGGTCATATGTCTTGTGCCAGTGTCTCTCCAAATTCAGACCTTTCGCTGAATCTTATGGATCTTCTGCAAAAACTAACCTTCCTTTTCAGAACCCGTACTTTCGAGAGGGAGAGGGGTGGGGGCAGATTGTTTAAGATATTCAATGATTCTGGAAGATAAATTAACCTATTCTCAATGGAATTAGAATAACAAAAATGCACCTGAACTCTCGTACCGAGCGTACAAGGGCCATTTCTTTTTAGATTAAAGAGTCAGTAGTTGTCTCTTGGTAGGTGGGAGCATACACAATATCAAACCTGATCAGCACATGATATCACCATGTTATTGGCAAAGGTTCTGTCTCACCTTCACAGATTCAGTAAAAATCTACTCCAGGTGTGTCCAGTCTTACGAGTAAAGCGGTTTATGAAGCCAGATCGTACAATGCACTCATCAGAGTGGCAATGTTGGGGAGAAGTTTCATTTCTGTGCCACTTTTTAGTTTTAACGCCTGAGTGAGTGGGACTTTTTTTCTCAATATCATGTGTTTTTTGTCTGACTAGGACTTTTGTGTTTCTCACTGTTTTATGGAGTCTGGTAAACTCCTTAGGCATCTGCTTTTTAAATTGTGTTTAACTACATTTTCTTGGCTGAAGTACTGTTCCCAAGAATAGTAGGATGAGCCCTATCTTACCTACCTTTTCTTTTGTGGGGCCAGCTTCCTATGTGGAGTGCTGGGGGGATTACATAGTAACTCCTTTAACCGGTTCATCATGTAACATTCTGTTACACTAACTCACTTGAATGGCTGGTGGCAGTGGTTTCTTTTTTGCTATCTTGTGCCATGTATCTGCAAGCTGATGCCTCCGCTGCAGTACAGCCCCAAAGGTGACAATTCTCTCAATATGGCCATTGTCTTCTTTCTCTATTTCTTGTTAGTTTCTTCTGGGCTTTTACTCTGGTGTTTGAGTCCTTTGTGTGTTTTGCCTTTGGCGGGCTTCAGCCCTCAGGCCCGCCAAGGCTCCCGTGTGTCTGGAAAGGCAGGAAGTGAGGGAGGGTCCCGAAAATGCCCCCGTTTTCTGTCTCTAGGTATGCCTGAGTGAAACCAGTTCGGATTGCCCGTCTGGCTGTCCTGCAGGACAGCCACCCTGCTGGGTGATTGACAGCCTAGGGCTGTGAATGAATGGGGACTTACTTAAAAGGCAAGGTTTTATGGGACTAGAGCCAGAGTCAACCACTGGAGTACAGCAGTTGATGACGACGTGAAGAGATTCCAGCACCACCAACCTGAAGAGCGAAGTGCCTGGCGGAGCCCTGCATCATGTTCTGATCGACTGGGAAGACCCGTATAGGATGACTTTCTCCCTTAGGCTGGTGGGACCAACTATCCTCAAGACAAACTATATTTTGGCACAACCCCCAACTTGCTGTGACTTTACAAGGCTGCAGAATCTCAATTCCCAGGGTCCATTGACCATCTGCGAGTGCATTGTCTTCCGAGGTAGGAATCTGGCCAGAACTTTGTGAGCATCCAGAGGACCCTAGAGAAGCAGGAAATCTGCGTCCAGGGTCCAGGACTGAGGGATCACAGAACTTCTAACCAGACCTGCATGTTCTTCTTTGATGCTGCGCAAAAGGCACCAAAACCACAAAGAGCTGCTGACTCGAGGACAATCTATTGCTGCCGAGTCACTCTGTCGAGTGCTGCTGCAGGAGTTCACCAGATGTCCTCCCTTTCGTCAGCACGACCGAAGACCAGGAACAAGGGTCTTCTGCACTGCAACCAGAAGGCATCCATGTGGAACACATTCTTCAGTTCACAGGTACTTTGGGGCTAGGGGTACATCATCCTTTTGCCATTTGGGGTGTTTCCTATCTAGGGGAGTGCCATTTTACCCTACTCTGAGTTGACCTCAACTCACTTGCACTGGCCTTTTAGCTTGTGCTTCTTCAAAGGGACTCTTGAGTTTCTGTAATTTTCTATTTGTACTACTGACTATTTAAAGACCTTTTCTAAGGAGAGAGCATCAGAACTTTGATCTAACCCATTGCCTTTGTCTGTCCTGGCTCCCTAAAGTCCCTTTCTGAACCTATTTGCTTTGGCAATGCTTGTTCCATTACAGGTTTTAATTGTTGAACACTAGTATTGCTAGGATAAAAGACTGCCTGCATCCCATTGGGAGAATCTGTTTTTATAGAATACCAGTATGTTCTAATCTCAACCTAACCTTTCCCTCCTTTTTATAACTCAATACAGGTAATGTAATGTTAAAGTATATTTATACCGTGAACTAGCACCACCGTAGTGGTCCCATGGCGCTCATGCAGATCTGAAATGGAAAGAGGGTGGGATGGGTTAGTAAGGTTGAGTGGGAAAAAGAGCAAGAGAGCTGTGATTTCCTTTTGGCTGCCTCAGTTCGGGTTAACACTGTTAGCTGAGCTTAGATGTGCTTTTCGGTTGGTAGCCATCATGGGTTGTTGTGCAAGGCTATGTGTTATGTTTTGTTGTTGCGATGTAGTGAATTGCATGCGGTTTGTAGTACTTTGGAGGTGTAGTTGTGTTTGTGTAGAGTGTGAGAGGTGTATGCAGAAAGGTGAGATTGTTTAGTGGGGTTGGTTAGTGGCATTGCTATCTAGAAGCAACGTATGCTAACCTTCACAATCCTGTCTAGATGTGGCGCAGTGCTAATCCTCACAATTCTATCCAGATGTGATGCAAGCTGACATTCACAATTCTGTCTAGGTGTAACGTGAGCTAATCTTTAGAACTGTATCTGGATGGGACGCAAGCTAGTATTAAAATTCTGTCTAGATGTGACACAATGTTAGTCTTCACAATTCTGTTTTAGATGTGATGCAAGCTATTATTACTATTTTGATATGATGGGTAATTTATAACTTACTTAGTACCCAGAGGTTTCTAAGCGCAGATCCGGGGAGCGAACCTGTGTTGCTCCGCGTTGCCTTGCTTCCCAGGCTAGCATGTTGCCCCTGAGCTATCCTCCCTAGACAATTCTCTCTAGATGTGACTGAGGATAATCTTCACAATTCTGTCTGGATATGATGCAGGCTAGTATTACTGTTCTGTCTAGATATGACACAATGCTAATCTTCACAATTCTGTCTGGGTGTGGTGCAAGCTGACATTCACAGTTTTGTCTAGATGTGACGCCAGCTGACATTCACAATTCTGTCTAGGTATGACGTAATGCTAATCTCGAATTATGACACTGGCTCATACGTGCAATTTTATTTGGACTAGCTAGCACAGGGTATAGTCTACCTAGTTGTGAGATATTGCTCACTAATAGTTCTCTTTATGTGAGAGATCTGGCACAATCAGGCTAAATGCGAAATGCTGCTATCTTGCACAATCAGGCTGTCTGGCACAATCAGGCGAAATGCTGCTTTCTGGCATAGTCAGAATATCTGCCACAATCGCGTTGTCTGGCATAATCAGGCTAAATGTCATATTAATAACCTGCATGATCACCGCCAGAGAGGTCCCCTGGTGCTCTTGTGGATCTGACGTTAAGGGGGTAGGATCGGTTAGTAGGGTGTAGCGGAATTAAGGTAGAGCAAGATTTGACGTGTTCTGTTGGCAGCTTCAGTTCGGTTATCGCCATTAGCCGAGCATGGGTGCAGTTTCCGGATCTGTGGGCTCCCATGTGGTGGTGTGAAATACTCTGTGGTTTGTTTTGTTGTTGCAGTGAACTGTTTGCGGTGCAGGAGAGTTTGTGTTTAGCGCTTGAGAGGCGTGTGCCAAGAGTTGAGGTTTTAGTGGTTGGGTTAGTGGGGTTGTCTCGTTCTTTCGGGCATCTGTCTTTGTTTCTTTGTATGGCCATGCTGTCTGTTAAGAGCATTCCCCTGCAGTTCATTTGCTCGGTTCTGCACGAGGCGGCGGCCTATATCGGAGGTTGTCTAGTGCTCCATGGGATGTACAGGAGGTTAGGGCCTCCCCATTCAGGATCGAGATTGCTAAGGTTATCATTTGTTGTTTGGTCGTAGAGTGCTTTGTCTAGCATAGTCTCCCTTAGTTCCTAAGGGGTGATCTCCTCCCTTTGGGGTCTAATGGTCCCTCTCCTGTTTGGTGTTACTTAATGTTTAATGCTCCTACGTCTCTAGCAACGGTCCCTGTCCCTTGGGTTTTGTGTAGTGAGCGTGTTCGACTTCGCAGGTACTGTATTCATTTTGAGTAGTTTCCTGAATTAGACGTGGTCCTTTGTATTTCAGATGTCTTTCGGGAGAGTGTTCCAAGTTTTTGCTGCCAGGTGAGGCCTTAGCTTTTTCCTTGTGTAAGGTTTTGGTTCAAGGCGGATGTCGTTTCATGGTGTAAGTGTTCTGGTCGGTTGGTAAATCGAAATCATTATTTTCTATTGTAGGAATTCTGATCCTTGGCTGTGGATAGCTCAGCAGCAATGTGCTCGCCCTGGAAACAATCCAACACAAAGCAACGCTGGTTCGATCCCCAGGTCCGTGCTTAGAAACCTCTGGGTATTAAGCGTTTTATAAATATGCAACCAAGACATATTCCGGTAACAGCGCCTCAATGCCCCTGGGCTGTGTGAGTGCTTTAAAAAATGCAAATTAAAAAAAACAAAAATGCATATTGTTGTGAACGTGATTCATTGTTTGACTGAAAGCTAGTGTAATGTTTTTAGTCCTGGGGTGATGTGGTCTCTTCGTGATAGTTTGAGGAGGCTGGCCGCTGAGTTTTGGATTTGTCGCAGTTTCTTCAATAGGTGTTCTGGTATTCTAGGGTAGAGGCTGTTGGGGTACTCCATTCTTGACATGAGGGCGAAGATTGTCAGTGTCTTATGGGTGAAGGACAGGAATGGTAGGATTCTTTTTACTGAGTGTAGGAGGAAAAAACATTTCTTGATTATTGCATTTACGTGTGGTTCTAATGTTAGTCTGTTGTCCATTAGGATTCCTAGGATTTTGTTATTTTCTGGGTTTTTGGATATACTCATGATTTCTGTCTTGCTCGAGTTGTTTTAGGCTGTTTGTGTTCATCCAGTCATAGTTCTTTGAGACATTCTCCCAGCGTTGTGTTCTCTTCTTGTGTATCTTTGATGTTATAGATGATTTGTGTGTCGTCTGTGGAGTTGTAGCACGTGAGGTTGTGTTTTTTGATGATCTTGATTAGTGGAGCCAGGTAGATGTTGCAGAACAGTGGGTATAGGGATGATCCTTGTGGGACTCCAGTCGGTGTCCCGTGGAGCGGATTTGGAGGGTTTTACCCAGACAGTTTTCATTCTATTTGCTAGGAATTTTTATCCAGAGTAGGGCTGAGTCTGTTCCTTTTTCTTCTATTCTCTTGATGAGGATGTCATTGTTGACTTTGTCGTAAGCTGTAGAGAGGTCGAGTAGAATTAGGGCAGAGTTTGTGCCGGAGTCTGCGTTTGTCTTTAGGTCATCCCAGATAGATAGGAGTGCCGTTTCTGTTCCCCTTGTGGGTCTAAAGCCAACTTGCACCTGGTCCAGCAGCTGGTGTTTTTCTATGTGTTCTTGTTGGTTTGCAGAGTTAGGTTTCTGGTAGTTTTGCTGGGTAGATAATGTTTGGAATTGGTCTGTAGTTTGAGAGGTCTTCCACGTCTCCTCCTGCAGTGTTCGTTTGATGAGTGCCGATTTGAATGATTGCGGCACTTTTCCTGTTGCGATTGATACGTGAAAAAGATTTCTGTAGTGTTCCAGTGGTGCGCCCTGTGTGTGGATGGATTTGTAAATGTCTGGGGGGGGCAGGGGTCCATGGGGATCCTGCTTTATTGCTATGCCTTACCAGCTTGACAAATGTCTCTACAGGTATTTGTGGGAAGCTTTGGAGTTCATACTGTGGTTCCGTGTTTGGCGGGATTGGTTGTGTTTGGGTTTACCAATCTGCTTTGTATAATTTGATGGATGTCCCTGATTTATTTATTTAGTCGTTTGCTAGGTCGTTGCATAGTTTCTGGGAAGGTACCAGGGGGTTGGTGCATCCCGGTGGGTTCCTCATTTCATTTATGATGTTGAACAGTTTTTTTTGGGTGTTGGCGGTGAGTCTGCTGTCAGTGTTTTATTTCTGGCTTTTTGAATTTCTTTTCTGTAAGATTGGATCTGTCTTTGGAATTGTGCTCGCTTTGTCTGATCGTTTTCTCTCCTCCATTGCAATTTGAGTTTCTTGTTCTTTTACAAGATGGTGAGCATGGAGTAAACCATTTTGCCATTGCTCTATTTCATGACTGGGTGAAAAGGTTTTTCAGGGGAGATGCCGTAGATTGTTTCAGCGATGAATTTGTTAAGTAGCTCTGTTTTTCCGTCCGTCAGCATCATCCAGGTTAGTGGTAGTTGGTTTTGTGAGTTCAAGTTCTATTAAGTTGGTCGCTTTGTCGGCTTTCCAGTTTCTGTTTGTGATAGTTGGGAGTTTATTGGGCTGCTTGGCTGCTTTAGTTGGTAGCATGATCGCAAACTGGATGATGAGGTGGTCTCTCTCCAGAGTATCTCTATTGGCGGCGCAATGGTGATAAGATTTTTGTTTGGCGAAGATTACGTTGTGTGTCCTGCTGAGTGTTGCTCCTTCGAACAACTAAAAGCCATGAAACTACGACAATTGTTCAATTAGCGATTTTTGTGAGTTAGCGTTTTCTTCTTCAACCAGATGTTGAAGTCTCCAAGGATTATCAGATGTTAATGTTGGATGGTTATGTTGGTAATGGCTTCTATGAAGTTGTAGACGAAAGTTGTCGTAACTCGGGTCTGTAAATCAGTATGTTTGTTTTGGGATTAACTTCCAAGTATAGGACCATGGATTCAGTTTTTGATTTTTATTGGTTCGTCTTTTTTTTTTTTCTTTATTTTCAGGTGTTCCTTGAAAGCTATTGCAAGACAGCCTTTTTTTTCCTTTTCTGTTTAACTGTGTGCACTTGATGTTGTCGGGTAGGCAGCTGTGGAGTGAGATTTTGTAGTTATCCAACCATGTTTCTGTGATGAATAGGAGGTCAAGGCCATCGTCGCAGAGCAGGTTGTCTCTGCGGTGTGTTTTGACATTGCCCTGGTGTTGATTAGGGTGCAGTAGATTTTATTGGCTTAGTTTTGTTTGATATAAAATAAGTGCTATTACTGACCTAAAATGACGTCACCCTTGTGGCTGGAAAATGTATAACCTGTGAAAGAATTACTCACCTGCTTTATTGTTCACTTTTTTTAATTGAATCCTAGGTTGTATACGAATTGTTTGAGTCACAATTGCTCGAATGACAATTGACCTTATCACAATTAACGGAATTGTGAACGTCCATTGTTACGTATGTGCAATTCCCTACCCAACGCAAAACCCCCCACCAAAACCCCTTTTATATATTTATTCAGTCAATTGTTAAAAGGTCAATTCGGACCCTTGAAATTAGGTCAATTGTTCATTCAAACAATTGTGTTCGAACAATTTGGGTAATACCGAATCCTAACTTGGGATTAATGTTACTACTAGTTACTGCTTTTTAAAGAATGCTTTAAATATGTTTGTGTATAAATAAATATTATATAACGAAGTGTGTAAGTATTGACTTGGATACCTTTATTAACTGATTTCATTGTACAGCGCACATTACCCCTCTTAAAATGAGCCTGGTTGCTCAGTCACACTACCAACTTGTGTAGTTCAGACCTATATCAAAAGGTAGGTTACCTAATACTAAAAGATAAGTCTTGTGTAGTCCCACATCAGTTGGATTACACCAATTCTTACCTAACTGGCAGCTGCTGCATTTGTTACAACACAAAAACAAAAGGTTTAGATCTTTCAACAACGGGTCATTTTGAGTTACATTTATAGAGGTCAGTATTATTTTGTTGTAATGACAATCTGAGTTTCTCCGTCCCTATAAGTAATGGCACTATCCTCTTTGGAGCTAAAAGGAATTGTTTATAAATGCTTCCCTCACCACCACCACTGCACCTGGGTAGGAGCGGGGTTGGGAGGGGTTGGAGGACAGTGTGTGAGCGTGTGCCAGTGCCATGTTTCATATGAGTTTGATCTGAAAACCTTGTCCCGGAATTTCATTCTCTTCCCTAACCTCCCTTCAGCAGTCTGAAACTACTAAAAGGGTAATTCATGGGAATTCGCACAAGTGTCGCACGCGGTTGGCGCACAGCGTGCCCGTGCGAATGTCTGCGCCAGCCGCGTGCGATAAAATCAATTTCCGCGCACAGCATATTCATGGATTCTCGCCTCCAAAAGCAGACGTGGCGCAGAGTGGCGCAGCGACCCTGCAGCAGCGCCAGTTACGCCCCCAAGAACGCCCTTGCGCAAAGCCATCAAGATCGCAAAACCATCGCAAAGGGCTGCGCCAACCCTGTACCAGTTTACCGGACTGGCAAACAGCAAACGCAAAGCGGGGAACGTGTATTACGGGTTTCGGGAACACGCGTGCGCGAGAAGTTTCACACGCGATCTGGCCTGGAGGAGCGTGTGCGTGTATTTCAGGGGTGCGCGAGAAGTCTCGCACGCGATCGGGCCTGGGGGAGCGTGTGCGTGTATTTCAGGGGTGCACGAGAAGTTGTACACGCGAATGGCCTGGGTGCGTGTATTTCGGGGGTGCGCGTGAAGTTCCACACGCGATCGTGCAGGGCGCGTGTATTTCGGGGTGCGCGTGAAGTTCCACACGCGATCTGGCCTGGGGGAGCGTGTGCGTGTATTTCAGGGGTGCGCGAGAAGTCTCGCACGCGATCGGGCCTGGGGGAGCGTGTGCGTGTATTTCAGGGGTGCACGAGAAGTTCTACACGCGATTGTGCTGGGCGCGTGTATTTCGGGGGTGCGCGTGAAGTTCCACACGCGATCGTGCAGGGCGCGTGTATTTCGGGGTGCGCGTGAAGTTCCACACGCGATCTGGCCTGGGGGAGCGTGTGCGTGTATTTCAGGGGTGCGCGAGAAGTCTCACACGCGATCGTGCCTGGGTGAGCGTGTGCGTGTATTTCAGGGGTGCGCGAGAAGTTCCACACGCGATTGGCCTGGGCGCGTGTATTTCGGGGGTGCGCATGAAGGTCCACACGCGATCTGGCCTGGGGGAGCGTGTGTGTATTTCAGAGGTGCGCGAGAAGTTTCACATGCGAACTGGCTGGGTGCGTGTATTTCAGGGGTGTGCGAGAAGTTCCACACGCGATTGGGCTTGGTACGTGCATATTAGGGGTGCGCGGGAAGTTTTACACACGAATAGCCTGGGTGCGTGTATTTCAGGGGTGCGCGAGAAGTTCCACAAACGATTGGCCTGGTCGCGTGTATTTCGGGGGTGCGCGTGAAGTTCCACACGCGATTGGGCTGGGTGCGGGTATTTCAGTGTTGCGCGGGAAGTTTCATACGTGAATGGGCTGCGTGCGGGTATTTCAGGGGTGCGCGAGAAGTTTCTCTCGCGATTGGGCTGGGTACGTGTATTTCGGGTGCGTGGGAAGTTTCACACGCGCTATCAGCAGGGTACGTGTATTCCGGGGGTGCGCTGGAATTTCCACACGCGAATGTCCTGGCTACATGTATCTTGGGGTGCGCGGGAAGTTTCACACGCGACATCAGCAGGGTACGTGTATTTCAGGGGTTCTGTGGAGTACTACACGTGAATTGGCGGTGTGGGTCCTCCCAGGTGTTCGCTCCACAACCTCCACGGCCCCTGCAGGCAGCCCACACCACGGGGGACTAGCCTGCACCCCCACTCGTCCCCCTGCACCCCCACCCCCCAGCACTGTGGGGCACCCTTCACCAGGCCCCAACTCATGTTCCCCTGCACCCCCACCCCCCAGCACTGTGGTGCACCCTCCACCAGGCCCAAACTCATGTTCCCCTGCACCCCCACCCCCCAGCACTGTGGGGCACCTGCCAGCAGGACCCAACTCATGTTCCCCAGCCAACATGTCATCACAATCTAGATCCCTGGTCCCTATGGTCAGCCTCCAAATGCAGAACACCCACCTCAGTATTGCATCCACCCACTTAGAAATGGCAATAACATGATAGAACACCAGTTGCAAGTTTGGAAACGAACACATGTCCCTCACATACACCCAATGGGTGTCAGTGAATCTCAAAACCCATATCATGATATGCATGAAACCAATGAGATGATACTACACATTGAAGTTTGATCAAGAAATATGTATTAAAGGAAACATAAATTGAATCAAAAATAAACAAACAGAAATGGGAATGTAAAAAAATAAAAAGAAGCATCTCCGTGAAAAAATGCAAAACCAAAAATCATAATCCAAAGGAATGGTGTCCAAAGTCACAGTCCACAAAAGAAAATCCTATGGAAAATAATAATCGAAAGCCATTGCTCCATAGGTAAATTGTAAAATAAAAAGAAAATCCAACAGTGAACTATATACAGATGAACAAGCCAGGGTCCATGATCCCAACAAAAGAAATGAAACCTATCTAACAACACTACCTAATAAAAAAAAAAACTATATACAAAAATGTGGCCCATTGTCTAAAAGGTCCAAAATAAATAAAAAAGCAAAGGAAACCTAACACTAACTACATAACTATTTACAAGGGCAGCGGGCTAGTCCGACGGCTCACTGGTTGTTGTCATGGGCCAGGGCATCATCGAACTCCTGTTCAATGGCTTGGAGGCGGGCATGTTCCCTGGCCCCGAGGTCCCACAGGGATAATGCAGTGTCCAGCTCCAACTCCCTGCGAAGACCCTCGAGGCACTCAGCCCGCCTCAGCGCCCTCCGCATGGAGTTCTCCGCCCTGACCATTGTGAGCCGTTCCTCCTCTGCCCGCTGCCGCTCCGCACCTATCTGCTGGCCCAACCGCTCCCACACGGAAGCCACTCCCATTCCAGGGTTCTCCTGCCCTCCGGCCGATGCCTGCACCCCTGATGTTGATGGCCCCGAGCCATGATGCCTCCCACGTCGAGCCTGCCGCTGCCTCCGACGCAACTGCCTGTGCCAGCACGACGGCATCCAGGCTGATGGAATCTACTGACGCCGTCGTGCCCGTTCCCTGCCCGATGATGCCGTCACATCCTCCATCTGCTGGGGTCCAGTTGCTGGTGGGTCCACCCCTGCTGGACCTCCGACTCCCGACTGTGGCAGGGATGGGATCCCCACCGAGGTGGCTGCATTGGTCTGGGCAGGTCCACAGGGGGCCCTGGTGGCATCTGGGCCGGAAGACGGCATGGAGTACGACTGGTACATAGCCTCCACAGAGGAGGAGAGGGTCGCCAGAGTGCCCGACACATGTACAAGACCCCCGACCATGACCGCGCCCAACTGGGCCACGTTGCCATGGTGTTCTTCGTGATGACATGCGTGCTCCCTCTGGGAAGCACGCACCTCATCACGAATGACAGCCGTGCGCAACGCGACACCAATCAGGACCTTCTCCATATGGCCAGTGGTCCCCTCGTCCGCAGGTGGAGGGGAGTCAGATGACATGGACATCCCCCCTACCTGGGGACGGGCCTGGGATGGGGCATCCCTGCTGGTGCATGGTGGTGCATTCACAGTGTCAGGGACAGTGCCATGCACAGACACCTCCACGGCGACCTGTGCTGCCTCCTGACCCTGGACTGCACCACTTGCACCAGCAGGGATGCCCCCACCAGGCCCCATGTGCGGCTCAGTAGCGGCCTCCTCCGCCTCTGTGGAAACCACCAACCTGGATGGCTCCAAACCGTCTTCCGCCGTTGCAAGCCCCTGTGGGGGCTCACCCACCCCTTCCGCTGCAGCCGTGGGGGCATAGCTTAGCTCCACAGCGCCGTCTCCGCCCTCTTCTTCACTTTGCGATGTGTAGAGGGAGACATAGAACACAAGCATCAGGGTACTGTACAATGGTCCCCCTAGACAGGAAGCAACAGCAGATGAGTGGCACTGTCAAAGATCACTTCCATCATGTCCCTCCACAACACATGGGTCAGTGCAGGCAAAACACATGCAGTAACAGGCATGGCGCATGCTATGGACATAAGCAAACATGTCCAAGGGACTCTTGAAGCATACAATGTTGTTTTTGGACTCGCATGCATCATGGGTCATGCCTATCACATGCACACACTTCAACGTACTTTCATCCATCTGGACTCGTACACCCCAGACACAGTGGATGCAAGGATAACTAGGCTGGATCAGTGATTCTGAACATTGTCACAGACATGTGTCATGCATCCATGGCATTCACAAGTCACAGACGCGCAGGTCAGAAACACAGACATGGACACATACATGTACATGGCATCAGCACCCATCCCTCACCCCCACCCATGTCCAGGAACAGAGACTGGCATGCTCTCATGTGTCCATTCCGCATAGGGCTCCCCATGTTGCATTTAAACACATACACCAACCGTGTGCTTCACACATTACTGGTCTCACATGCATGACCATGATGTCCCTGCACAAACACACGTGTGCATGGCCTATGTCACACATACAGGCAAGTATCAGACAACCAGCACACTGCAACATGCCCTGTCTCACACAGCAATGCTTGGCCACTTACCGCTCGACTCCATACGGGTCTGCCTCTCAAGGATCTGGGCATGGAGCGCTGGGCGTACGTGTTCCAGGACCCTCAGCTGGATGGTACTCATGCTGCCCCGGCCCCCCTCCACGAGGCGCCGGGCCTTTATGAGGGTCTTGGACCTGAAGTCCTCCCAGCGCTTCTTGACTTGCTTGATGTTGCGGGTTGCCACCCCCTCCACGTTGATGGCAACCACAAAGTCGTCCCAGATCCTGTCCCATCCTTCCTTGTCGGCGCGTGGTGATCCGAAGAGGGCATCATAAGCTCCACCAGGACACCAACTTCCTTCTGACTGAAGCTGGTGGCCCTCTGCCCCTCTGGCTGGGGGTCGCCAGTGGTCTCGGATGGTGTTTGCCCCGACATGGCGACCCCAGAGGCAGGCGTGGGTGGGCAACTGGGTCCTGGGGCTGGGCTGTGGAGCGATGGTATCCCAGTCGGGAGTGTTCTGTTCCAGCAGGGGTGGACACAGCAACTGGACCCCTGCAGATGGCTGATGTGCAGGCACCAAATGGCAGGGCACGGTGGCAGCAGGCAGGCAGGCAGCAGCAGATGGCTCGTGGGAGGCTGCTCGGGGCTCTGGGGGGCAGTAATTCGGCCTTTTGGGCAGGAGCGTGGTCTTCCGTGTGCTTACTCGTGGCCAGCTTGATAGGGAGTGATTTGGCACGTGAAAATTCTGCACGTCGGCATGTAAATCGAGGAAAGGCCCTTAGCGCGTAAGCGCATCAGCACGCATATGCGATTCCATTGGACCAAAGGCCCTTAGCACGTATGCGCGTCTGTGACGTATCGTGCACGGCGTTGCTTTTCGTGGGATGCGGTGCGTGTGTTTTGCAGGCGTTGGGCTTCACACGCTATTACTTCACAGCGGGAGGGTGTTGGCTATGCGTACTTCTACACGCAAGGCAGACGGTGAGTGGTACCCTGCTCCCCCACGCCCGATCGCGTGTAAAACCACCCGCAAGCCCCTGAAATACACATACCCCGCTCCCCCAGGCCCGATCGCGTGTAAAAACACCCACGAGCCCCTGAAATACACGCGCCCAGGCCAATCGCGTGTGAACTTCTCGCGCACCTCTGAAATACACGCGTCCAGGCCAATCGCGTGTGGAACTTCTCGCGCACCCCTGAAATACACGTGCCCAGGGCAATCGTGTGTGGAACTTCTCGCGCACCTCTGAAATACACGCGCCCAGGCCAATCGCGTGTGGATCTTCTCGCGCACCCCTGAAATACACGCGCCCAGGCCAATCGCGTGTGGAACTTCTCGCGCACCTCTGAAATACACGCGCCCAGGCCAATTGCATGTGGAACTTGTCGCGCACCTCTGAAATACACACGCACAAGCCAATCGCGTGTGAAACTTCTCATGCACCTCTGAAATACACTCGCCCAGGCCAATCGCGTGTGGAACTTCTCGCACACCTCTGGAATACATGCACACGCTCCCCCAGGCCCGATCGCGTGGGGAACTTCTTGCGCACCCCTGAAATACACGCGCCCAGGCCAATCGCATGTGGAACTTCTCGCGCACCCCTGAAATACACGCGCACAGGCCAATCGCGTGTCGAACTTCTCGCGCACCTCTGAAATACACGCACACGCTCCCCCAGGCCCGATAGCGTGTGGAACTTCTCGCGCGTGTAGAAATTTGGCGCACATTTTTTGCCTGCGCAGGGACGCTACCGCCTGCTTTCGTGTTGCGGACATGTATGTGCCTGTGCGCGTCTTTGGCCGTGCGCTGTTTTTCCCTATTCCATTCCATGAATACGTGTTGTAGGCGAGCGTGTGGGCGTTCCGCGCACTTGCCTCCTGTACTTCCCCCGTGACGCCCACATTTTCACGAGTTGTTCCCCATTCTGCGTGTAACGCCCCGTGTTACGCCTACTTTTGTTATGTGCGCCGCGCTATGTGCGAATTCGCTGTGGCCTTATCGCACAGCGTTCGATGACCTGTGTGCCAGAGTGCGCCAGCGTGTGCCGCTCACTTTTTCAGCGCACATCCCACATTTTGCGCGTGCACGGACTTCCATGAATAGATGTGCGCTGTTTTCTGTGCGATAATCGCACTTGCACTGCGATTTTCGCTCTTTCACTGCGAATCTCACGTTTTCGCACGCTGGCGCCGAAATTTCCGCGCACATTAATTCCATGAATCGGCCTGTTGGTCTGTAAAATAAATATTACCAAAAATAAAAAAATGATCCCTTACGTGGCAACCTTTTTTCCCCATTTGTGTGCAAACAATCGTGTAGACTGGAACAGAGAAGCTTGGCCATTACCCCAGCTAGATGTTTTGTGCCAGTGGGTGAGGGGTTTAGTGGGATGGCAGGGTAGGTTCATTGCTTTATAGATCAAGACTACTGTCTGTACCGGGAGTCAAGTACTGGTCTTGGACATGGGGTCCAGCTTGCAGTTATCCAAGCTGAAACCCTCAGGCCCACCTCAGCCTTTTTTCAATCAGTTTGATGATAGTATACCATTAAACTGTGTTTTGCAGTGCTTGGAGGGGGAATGAATCTGACCTGAATTGCCACATCAAGACATGATATATAATATCCTTATTATTTATTGCCATTATTGCACGCTATTTAAATCCAGTCCTATACACTTAAAACAATTAAGGGACGGCAGCAAGTGTGGATCAGTCAGTCTCTCTCACACCCACACTAATATATATCACTCTAATACAATGTTTGTCTTAAAATGCTCTCAACATTATTAAATGAGGAGTAATGCAAGGTGCCAGTGGAGCCACCTGCAGAGGTAGAGCAAGGGGGCCGCATTTTCCAGGAGTATTGATAATTTCACACCTAGAAACACTTGTGTACAGAGGCGTTCTAAATCCCATATCATTTACTGCTCATTTCTTTAAATCGAATGAAATAATATTTTCTGCTGTCTTCCCCTTCCATCATCAATGAGCACCTGCCTGTGTATGATCCGGTGAGGATGTGGGTTCTTTATGACAATGCTGCTCTCTATGGGTCCTAGAATTGATGGGGTATACTTCCAGTGAATACTACTAGAATGCCAACAAAATTAGACCGGTTTCAAGTGGCGAATGATGGCCTCTATTTTGGTTATTGCGTGTTTAACCCGAAATGGTCTGCTTATGTTCAGGTCGTTGATAACCTGTATTATGAAGGCATGCTGTTTTTTTTTTTATTTTTTTATTTTTTTTTAAGAACATCCAGTGCTTCCTAATGTCTGATTTATGTTTTTGTTCATTAGAATTTGGCAGCGCCTACCCAAGGAGCGAGTCCCCCTAGTGTGTGCACGTCGGTGAGCTCTCAGAAGCGACAAGGAGCCTCTGTGCCGGGAGCATCAAAAAAAGCCTGCCTGGGGCCATGAAGATGAGCAAAGCAGCTATTGGGTAGTGCGAATGCCCGTGTTTTTGGGACCCTCTGTGGGCAGCCATTCTGCCTCAAAATGTCAATAGGCTTTGACGATTTCATTCCGGTCTTGCACAAACTTGGGCACAGACAAGAACAACAAAATAATGTAGTATTCCTTTTGGATTATATTTCTCCAGGACTGTCCCTGCCACTTTTTTTCTCGTTTTTTATTTTTAGAAGCTGTCAGTTTGGCAAGCTTTTCTCTTATAAAAATGACTGTTTGGTGACCAGGCACTGGTTGCCCCATGTGTTGCCTTCCCACTACAGTGCCTTGATCCTTTCCTTGCTCTCGGCATGCCAGAACATGCACAGAAAAGCCAGATGAATGTTGCCTTGCTGTGTTACCATACTAACATGTGTGGGAGGCCTGCAATACGTGTAGTCACTACATTGGCGAGGAGGCGAGAATGTTCCATGTTTGTCTTTATATATGTTAAGCTTGGACATTAAAGTATTTTCAAAGCACAATCATGCAATCTATGTGGAAGCGTTTTTTCTTTTTGTGTCCTAACCTGAGCACAGACTCTATTGCTTTGTGGAATTCCTTTAGTAGGAGCACTGTCCTTCTATATCACACATTCATTACTAGGGACTGTACAGCAGAATAGACCCAGTAGCAGTCAACCATTGTCCTCCAGTACGTATATCTTTTTGCAGGGCAAATTGATGTAATAACCATTGGCAGGGGGAACATGGTTTAGCACTCTTAGCAAAGTGACTTATTATTTATTTTAAATAAACTTGGTTTAATACAGGCACCAATTTCATTTGAGCTTTCGCATAGAGATGTCTATAAATGTGCTCACTGGGCACCACTTAAGTGTGAAGCAAAACGGAATACCGCGGGTCTTCCTTTCAAAGAAAAGGAGAGCTGGCTATATGCATAACTGTGAACCTTGTCTTTGATCACGGCAAGTAGAATGGTATTCAGCATTTTATCTTCTGCAGGCCCGCATGCATTGCATAACTGTAGGTTGGGGGTCTGCAACCTGTGGCTCTATAGATATTTTAGACTGAAACACCTGTGATCCTTTGCTGTTGACTATGCTGGCTTGGGTTGAAGAGTTGTGGTCCAAAACAACTAGCGAGCAACAGGTTGCTGATCCCCCTCGTAGGTTAAAGAGCACAGGGGCTCGCTCACGCTTTCAGTTGAACTGATGGACCGCCTTGAATGCTTGGCATGGAATCTAAATGGAATTCTTTGCTTTGGGTAGAAACAGTAGCCTTTGCAAAAATAACATTATTGCAATGAGTTATTACAGAACATCCTGATACCCACCATCTTCTGGGCTCTTAACAAGTTGGCCTCTGGCCATTACAAACATATTCTTATGTCTGTTTTATTATGTCTCGGAGTGAGACAGTGGCATTCTCTGTGCTGCTCTTAGTCTGTAAACTGCATTTTAAGCAAGACGCCATGGCGGATTACTTAAAATGATCTGTCACCTTCATGAGATCGGCTTAATCAGATCTGGCCCTATGCTGAATTGCATCTCATCTGATCGTTCTCCAACTGTACTGCACCAGTATTTTCTCTGTTTACTTTTACTCTTTATGTGATGGTTCTCTTTGTTCTTCTTTCCCCAATTTTATTTTCAAAAATGTTCCATCTTTCATTTGCTGCTCCGATTCAGTGTATTGCGGTCCACATTTCTAATTATGCTGATGGGCCCTCATTCTTCTTCTTCTATTGGCCCTGCCTAGTTTGTGTAATATGTCATACTTTGCCTTTAAGAAATGCATGTCTAAAAGATAAGTACGTACAAAAATGAAGGCTGAAATGTACAATGGTGTAAACAAATATAGTATGTATATACAATGGAAACTGTATCAAAATAGCCTTAATAGTTTGAAATATTTTATGGGGTTATCGCCAATGACCACAATACAACCCAACCCATACCACGTCCGAAAGATGCACCATGAAATAAAAACCTTGTGTCCGGTCTTTTCAGGAATTGCCTAACCTTTCAACCACCCACCTCCTTTACCCTGGCATTTGATAGCTACTAGGGAACCCCTCCCCGCTCCCTTTAGTCTGAAGCACCTGGCCCGTCTTAATTTCCTCTCATCCACCCCGCACATCCAAATTGCACTACTCCCCATCTGATTCTAAATCTATGCTGCTGAAAGCACATGGTGTTGAATTGAGTTCTTTAAAGTTAAAAGAAGTGTCTTTTTTAAAACTATTTTAAATCCTGCATGATCCATGCTAGACATTCTAATTCCCTTTTAAACGCAAAGACAACATTCTCTATAATGTGATCTTCTTTATTATAAACACTGAGTAACTCAGCCACAAAACACCTTTTCATAAAAATGCCTTTTTAATTTACAAAACCAGTCAAATAAAATGCCAAGCATGGCCTGCTTTTCGTTGTTTAAAATCATTCCTCCATATGTGCACTGCTTCTATACTGAAACTATGACCCTCAGCCAAAAGAACTGAACAATGAAACTGCCAACTAGACCTGGAGAGAAAAGTCAGTACGTAAGCACCATGTTGTAAAGTTACACACCAAGACTTTTATAAGTGTATAACTAAGTTTATTCGTCAAGCCCCCGGAGAGCTGCCTCCAAGGTGAAACCAGCAAACACAATGGTTCTGGAATGGCTACATTCCAGAACCATTACAGCTTGGATTCCACACGCTACGCAGTAGCACCGCATAACGTGTGGAACCCATACATAACATCGCCCTTCCTTATATTAATGTTTAATTAATAATGAGATGCGTTGCACATAACCATACAATGACCAAAAATTCAGTAACTATAATAAAGGATATGCAAATTCAGGAACGTAGTAGAACACTAGTAATATATGTAGTCACCTTTAAAATTTTGAATAATTCTGCGATTTCTTTTAGATAAAAAAACTGCAGGTGGGTACACTGCTACATCCAGTCTCTTCGACGTGCCTCCCTTGATTTATGTCCTGCACTCCATCGTCCATGGCATCCCTTACCACATATTTAGTAGAGTTACTGGTGCTGGGACATTCAGCATCATTCTGTACCCAAACAATGTCATCAATAGACCACCTCTTGCCATCCTCCAACACAACTGATTTTCCTGAACAGCTCTGCACCCGCTGTGGTGATCTGAATCTGGATTCACCCTTCATTGTTTTTTTAGGTTCCTTGACACAGACAAAATCACCTTTCTTGAATGTTTTCACAATAACAACTTTCTTGCGATCATAGTATTCTTTGTACTTTTCTTGTTTCTCACCCACTCTCTTTATGATTTGTTCTATATACAAATGTACATCTCCAGCTTTAGAAAACATCCAAGCAGGTCTCAAACGATTGAACGCTTGCCTACCCCTCATAATAGTAAAGGGTTCAATTTCCGTAGCTGTATGTGGCGTGGTCCTACACGTGCAAAGGGCTTCCTTGAGGGCTTCCTTCGAGGGAAGCGAGTTTGAAACAGCTAATTGGATCACTCCTTTCACAAACTTGTTCATCCTCTCGACAAGTCCGTTCGCAATAGGATGGTACAATGCTGTTTTTATGTGGTTGCTTGCTCTTTCCTTGAGAAATTGTTGGAATTCCTAAGAAGTGAACTGGGGCCCATTATCTGACACTATTTCCTTTGGGTCCCCTTCTCTGTTAAAAATGTCACTTAGAAAATTCAGGATTTTTCCGGTAGAGACATTCTCGTCAACAATTCCCCACTCCACCCACTTAGAAGTGTAATCCACTGAAACCACAATGTAGATTTTGACCACCTCCAAATTTTCATATGGTCCCATGATATCTATAGCTAATTTGGACCAGACTTTGTCAGGAATTTCCACAGGCTGTAGCGGTGTCTTTCTCACCATCTTAATTTTGTCACTCGTGGCCCATGCAGCATAATTCCTTACATTTTCTTCCACTTGTCTCCACAGACCCGGCCACCAGTATGAACTTCTTACCCTTCTCTTAGTCAAATTTCTGCCCAAATGTCCTTCATGGGCTAAGGCAATTATCTTACTTATCAGTCCCACTGGAGGAATTACTCGGTCTCCTCTATATATGTATTCTGGGTCTATCCAAATCTCATCTTTGATTTGGGCATAATCTCCAATACTTTGGTCATATTCTTGCCAGTCATTCTTGATTGCCTCTCTGATGTACTCCTGTTCCTGATCAACATCAGCTATGTTTCTCCAATCCTCTTTGGTCACACCCGGATTTATGGTGGCAATGATGTCCTCGTCTCCTAACTGTAAGTCTATCTCAGCATTCTCCATTTCCTCACCGGTCTTGATACATTTCTCAGGTAATCTGGATAGACAATCAGTCACAGAATTCAATTTACCCGGTGTGTAGCAAATGCAGATGTTGTAGTGCATTATGTCTAGAATCCACCGTCTGATTCTAGGGGAGATTAAATGTGGCGTTTGGATTGCAACACATGTACAAGAGGCTTGTGGTCAGTCTTGAGAATGATAGGTAGTCCATACTAGGTTTCTAAAATGTTCCAATATCCATTTCACTCCTAGAGCTTCTCTCTCAATCGGTGAATAGTTCAATTCAGCATCTCTTAAAACTCTTGATGCAAATGCTATTGTCACCAATCTCTTGTCTTGTAATTGTTCTAATACACCTCCCAAACCGATTTTGCTGGCATCAACTGAAATAATGGTTTTGGCTTTACAATCAAACATGCCTAGTAATGGGGCTTTCATCAGATTTGCATTCCTCTGACCATATGTATTTTGCAGATTTCTTTAAAAGAACACACCAGTGTCTGAAAATTCATTGTAGTGGCAGTTGAGCCACTCTTTGTTTTTATGCTCAATGGAGCAAGGATGTTCTGAAACTTCATGTTTTTGAGAGAAGGAACAACTCAGAATCTTTACTCTGTCTTTTTTCCTAAGAATAGAGTATTTTCCTATAGTGCAGTCTGGTGTACCTGAGCCTTTTCTGAGCACATACTTGCTAACTGTGCTAAAATCCATCAACGATAATCCTGTTTTCTATGTTTGCCGAGGCATGAATATGGGGAAGGATACAGCAGACAGGTGAGTTTCTTCTTCTTTATTTAAGAGCCTATCTACGCCCCAATGGCTTCCTTTAAGCCAGCTCTCTTTCTGTCACTCTGTGCTTCTAAAGATGCACATTCTAATTGAAGATGCATCTTCTTACCATTCCACATGAAGTGCTCTACATTCTAATGTTCCAGTCACAGATGTCACATAGTGCGGAATGTTACACATCTCCCTTCTTTACAGATTATTCTGACAACAGAATACTCTTCTTTCACATGACATGGAAATAGACAGTTAACTATATACTGACACATCCTATTTGCAAATCGAGTTGTTTACAATTGGAATGAAGTTTAAAGCGAACAGGGGGAATGTAACCATAGAGTACAAGTGGTAATCATCAAACCTTGTTGTCTGCAAATCCCCTCAGTCCCTTCAGTGGTGGTGGTGACAGAAATCAATCAATACATTCCCTCAAGTAAGATGGCTTGCGACATTCTCTTCTTGGACGACCTATATCTTTACTAATAGATGTAGTGTTAAACACCATTTCATTATTCCTTTTCCGATGGCCGACCCTACTGTAACACCCTATTTTTGTTCTAAACTTTACCATCAGAAGTTCTGACAGAACCATGCAGCACCTTTATCAATTTGATCGGTTCTGACCAACTCGCCACACGTTCTTTCCTCCCTTGAGGCAGTTTAACACGCACTTCATCACCCACTACTAACTTCTTCTCTTTCACAGCTTTCCGGACATCAAAGCAATTCTTATTCTGCAGTTGTTTCTTACTAATTTTATTTCTAATGTGCTGTACAGCCACGCTTCTCACCCTTGTTCTGCTAAACCACGCAAGACAAAATCTTGTATTGGGCTTCCTACCCCAGAGCATCTCAAAGGGTGAAATGCCCGTACTGGAATGAGGAGTCAACCTATACACTACCACCACTTCATCTGCAGCTTTCCTCCAATCGCTCCCATCAGCAAAGGCCCCTCTAATGTTATCCTTGAGGACACGATTAAACCTTTCTACTATCCCATTGTTTTCGGGATGATAGATAGAACTTGTCTCATGCTGAATTCCACTGCTTTGAAAAAATGTTTCCATCTCCTCTGAAACCAATTGCCATTATCTGACACCATTATCTGTAATGATACTTGACGGATATCCTTCCCTCTAGAATACCTGATCTAGGAATTTAACAATGTCTCTTGTACACAGTTTGTTCCCATGATGTCTCCACCCAATGAGAAAAGATGTCAATTAATACTATACAGTACTTTAAACCTGTTGCACCGGTCCCACAATGTCCAGACCCGCTCCCACAGAATTTCAGGAAAGGTCATTAAGGTAAATGGCTCCACCCTTGTGACCGAAGATTTGCCAGATTCTTCATAGATGACATTCTCTCACCAACCCCTTTCCTTGTACATCCATGCCTGGCCACCTATGCGCCTTGATGCCTGCGGGCTATGGTGCGGTACAAATAAATAATCTTGTCTTAACAGCTGCTTAGTCTTTGTCATACCATGATGGCCATCATGTGCTCTAGCCAGTATTTTGTTTCTCATACCTTGAGGCACTAGCTTGCCTCCCCTCATCAACATATCTTCCTTCCAGCTCATCAAATACTAGTCTCATGGCATCAGGTATAGAACGACTTCTCCTTATTTCATTGCTTTTCATTCCACATTCAATACGTTCTATGGCGTTCCTCAATATCTCGTCTTTTGGCATAGCTTCTTCCTCCGATACCACATCCTGATACATTTCAATTACCAACATGTGATCATCTATGTCTTCATCATTTGCACCTTGTTCCTCACCCACATTGGTCAATTGACGCAAACCATCTGCAGCTTTGTTTTTTACTCCTGGTACATACTCCAACTCCCATACATAATCCTGCAGGCTGGCCATCCGCTTCCTAATCCTGGAGGATACCTTGTCTAGACCCTTTGTGGTGAACATTTTTTTTTTAAAGGCTTATGGTCTGAGCATATTGTAAATTTAATGTTCGACAAAAATGTCCGAAACGTATCTATGGCCCATTTGACTGCCAACAACTCTTTCTCAATTGAGTAATTTTTCTTATTTAGCACTCACAAAGCAAAAGACACAGTAGATTCCTTACACACTTGTATTAGCACAGCTCCTAAACCTTGATTAAAGGCATCTGTCATTACTATAGTTCTCCAGCATTGGATCTTTCATGGATTCACATGCTGTGAATATTTCCCATGCTGTGAATATTTCCCCGTCATCTGGCTGGGAAACCTTGGGAGCTTTAACTTAGCGTTTTCCTATGGAAAACATTGACACTTTAGTGTCCTATCGATGTAATTTCTGGGTGCTTTAGGCCCCACCAATAGGACGGCTGGTATAAATAGCCCCACCCCGTGGCTTCCCTTCAGATTTCAACCGTCTCCAAACAGTTGGGATCATCTCGTGTTTCTTCATGTTTTTTCACGTGCGTTTGGTTCGTGGGCTAGGATGTCATCGGTAGCCCAGAAGTCTTTTTAGGCCTTGTGCTACCTGCGGCATGAAGGTGTACGAAGGGGATGGTCATATGGACTGTCTTTACTGTCTCTACCCCCATCACTTGGCAGATGCCTGCGAGATATGTCAGGGATTTTCGCAGAAGACCTTGAAAGACTGAAATCGACGGCTCATATGTTGGCTTAATGAGGGCACGACCCTGCTTCTGAGATGGGTTTGGCCCAGGGCAGCCAGTCTTCAGGAAGAGCGGAGAAGTCCGCGGAGCATTGCCGAGCAGCATCGGTGGAATCCCCAGCTAAGAAGCAACGGGCAGCGTTGCCTGCGTCGGAGGTTGGGAAAGGCAGCAAGTCAGTGTCTAGGCCGCATTATCCGAAGAGGGCGAGTAGCTCTTCGTTGTCCAATCATGGTTGGCCGGACAAGTCCAAGGGGTCTGGTGATAAGCCTGAGAAGTCTATGGTGTCGGAGAAAGACCTGGCAAAGCCAAAGGAGTCTTTGTCGAAGCAGTAGTCATCCAGGGACCATCACAAGTCTTCGTCCAGCTATGAGTCTTCGAATCACTGTTCTGGTTCTTCCAAAAAATCTGTGTCTCTGGTGAAATCGAAGCCAGGGGACGTGGTTCCGACGATGAGCTTGTCGACGGTTGTTCCGTCGTCGACTGTAGTGCTGCAATCTACGGTCCCATCGTCAACGGTGGCGTTGTCGGTGCCGTCCATGACTCTGATGTTGGTCCGCTGCTGTTGTCGTCACAGATAGAATCGGAAGGGTTGTTGACGACGGGTGGGGTGTGGCAGTCAGCCGCCTTTGAGTCCATCCTTCCTGAGAACATTTTGCAGCAGGAACCAGCTACGTTTTCTGTTTCTTCGGGAATGGAGGAGAAACAGGAGCTGGTGTTTGACCCGTCGGATCTGGGTCTGCAGAGTGTGAGGCCTTCGACATAGAGTAGGGTGGGGACTGGGCCGCCCCTTTCTCTAATGTCGTTGCAAGCGCTGTCTACGCTTCAGTCTTTGTTGGGGCAACTGGATGCGAAGTTGCTGCCTCTTCCCAAGTCCGGCGGGCCGTTGGTTGAAGAGTTGCCTGGTGAGGCACCTAGGAAGTCTCCTTCGGCACGGTTGCCATTGCTGTTTCCGGTGGGGTTGGGCCGTCCATGGTCTCGTCCTGAAGAAGGCAAGCTACCTGAATCGGATCCTGAGAGTGTTGTCGCCGACGAGGGATGACAAGTGGGACACGGACCCAGAGGTGAAGCAGCCCTGTTGTCCGGCACAACCATCGTCTCCGGATGATATTGGGGTGTTCCACGCCATGATGTTGAAAGCGTGTCTGGAGTTTGGGCTGGTGCCTGAAGAGGAACGTAAGGACTGCTTCCTCTTCGACCATATGGGCAAGCGGAGGAAGGCGGTCTTCTCAGTGCCAATTCTTGACCATGTGTGGCAGGAGGGCCTGCGCACGATGCGCCACCAGTTTTCAGAGCGTGCAGTGAAAGGTCTCCTTGAAAAGAAATACGAGGCTCCTGAGTCTAACCTTAGGTGTCTGGTGTCGCAGCCCACACCTGAGTCCGTGGTGTTGGCAGGTGCCATTCGTAAAGCCAGGAGCCAACATAAATGCGTTACACCTTCGGACAGTGAGGCCAGAACTCCTTTGGAAAAAAGGTCTTGACGGTAGGGGCTACGACTGTGAAGGCTGTGAATTCCTTGGCGATTATGGCCAGATATGATTGTGAAATGTGGCATTGGCTGGCCCCGATTCTTGAACATCTGCCGGAGCAACACCGAAAGGAAGGTCAAACTTCCTATTGCACCTCCTCAGAGGTACTCTTCCTTTCCTCTCCTTCCCCCAGAAGCTCATGGTCTCCCAAGATGTGGTTCTCTCTCTAGGTTGGACTACTGTACAGCCTCTTGCTAAATCTACCTGCCTCTACTCTCCGCCCTCTCCAACTAATCCAGAAAAGGACTTGGAGACTTGTCCTTGGCCTCAAGCCCTGGGATCGTATGTCTCCAGCTCTGAAATCTCTCCATTGACTCCCAGTGGATGCAAGGATGAGGAGAACCATCTCTGGTTCCCGAAGCACCTCAAGACCTTCCTCTTTGCTGCTCCCTTCGCTCCCTTGCTTCCCTGCTGGTCTGTTCTTTTTTGTTCTTGGCACGGTGCACCTGGCCACCCTCTGTCCTTTGGGCCCAGGTACCTGCTCACCCTGCCACACTCCTGCACTGCCTCCAGGCCGCCCCTTGCACTGGGGTCTGTATCTGTACCCATACAGCCTTCCCTCCTTTTTCTTCCTGCACTTATCAGACCTACCCTGTCTGCTGCTTCAAACCCAGCACTAGCCAATTGCTGGCTGCACTACCACTGTTTGTTGCCTTATTTATTTATTATTCATATATTTCTCCTTTGCTCCGCACTTTCCACTTCTCCTCCCTTCCATGCACTGTTCCCCTCCCTCCTCCCCCTCCCCCATACACTTGCGTGTTCTCAATGTCACTGGGCCTAGTAAGATTGTTGTTTTTGTTCTACCCTGTTCCCCTCCCTTGCCTTGTCGCGCTCTGAAACACTTGTGTACGAGCGCAATAGAAATAAAATATCAATATCAAGCAATGCTGTTGGTTCGAGAGGGAGAGGGGGTCTCCAACCACAGCATCAATATTGCTGTGGACCTGGTGGAGTCAGGTTTTAAACAAATTAATAATGGGGTGGTGCTCCGATGGCAGGCCTGGTTGAAGTGCACAGACTTTCGCCCGGAGGTCCAATATAAGGTCATCGACATGCCCTGTTAGGCCAAACACTTGTTAGGCGCGAAAATTGATGAGATCCTGAAAGGGATGAAAGAGGATACAGAAATCGCTAAATCCTTGGGTTCCTTGCAAAGTGGTCGCTAGTTTTGCTCCTTTCAAGCTTTTCGTGGAGCAGCTTGGAATTCTTAAGCTTTTCTTCCGCCAGAGATCGAGGATACGGGTGCTCCAGCTACTCGTCTGAAGTTTATCAGTAATCAGTCCAGTCGGCTCAGAAGGGCCGGGACATCCAAGCTCAGCGAAAGAAAGGTTTGCAGTCCTCTGCGGCTAAGGGACGGCAAACAAAAGCTCATAATGATTGCCATATTGACAATCTGCTGGGGGGCAGGGTCGCCATCCATGTCGACGAGTGGTAACATCGGATCGCTGGGTGCTCGACACGGTGCGTCTTGGCCACTCGTTGGAGTTTCAGCGTCCTCCGGTCTGTATTCTGCCCGTGCATGTTCTGCAGCCGCATCTTCCAATCCTGCAGCAGGAGGTGGTTCTCATGCTAGAAAAAAGGGGCGGTAGGACCAGTTCCGGTTGCGGAACGGGGCCAAGTGGTTTACCCCGGTAATTCAGCGTGAAAAAGCCCAACGGCAAGTGGAGGCCTATTCTAGACCTTCGGGTGTTGAACAGCAGTCTGCAACGCCTGAGGTTCAAGATGCTCTCCCTTCAAGATGTCATCTGTTCGGTGCAGCCGGGCGAGTTCCTGGCATTGTTGGATCTGCATGATGCCTATTTTCACATCCCTATGAGGCGGAAGCACCAAGTTCCTGCATTTTGTAGTCAGAGAGGAACACTATCAGTTTCGGGTCCTCCGGTTTGCCCTGAAGTCGTCTCCCAGGACGTTCACAAAGTGTCTGGCCCGTTGGCGGCCTTCCTCCGGAGGAAGGGTCATCATGTGTACCCTTACCTCGACGATTGGTTGGTGAGGGGTTTGTCGCAGGAAAGGGCACGAGAGTCTCTCATGGCGACCATGCGGCTTTTGCAATGGCTGGGATTGGCCATCAACTTTGACAAATCATATTTAACGCCATCCAGAGAGTTGGTGTTTCTCGGGGTGCAGTTTCTTATCTGGAAAAATCTGATAAAGCCTTCCAGCAAGTGTGTGTAAAAGTTGCGGGCCAAGACAAGTGAGTGGAAAGGGGGCTCTGTGGTCTCGGTCCGAGGTTACATGTTGCTATTGGGGGCCATGGCATCGTGTATCCCTCTTCTTCCCAATTACCGCCTGTTCAAGAGGTCGGGGCAGGAGTTCCTCGCAGACCGATGGTCGCAAAGTCGAGGTTTGTGGTCGGACAAGTTCGTGGTCGATGAAGGCTTGGTGAACACCCTTCGCTGGTGGACATGCACGACCAATCTTGTAAGGGGCATGCCCTTGCTGGAGCCGGAGTTCCAGTTTACGATCGTAGCAGACGCTTCCCAGGTAGGGTGGGGGGCACACCTTGACAAGTCACAAGTGCAGGGCCTGTGGTCTTGGGTGGAGATTATGTTACATATCAATGTGTTCTAGTTGAGGGCGGTGCACTGGGCCCTGAGGTCGTTTTTTCCGCGGATCAGTGGTGAGGGTGTTAACGGACAATACCACCGCAATGTTCTATTTAAGGAAACAGGGGCACACATTCCAGAGTCCTGTCGAAGGAGGCGCAGGATGTTTGCCATATGTCTCTAGCTCAAGGGATCAGCATTGTCGCTTTCCATCTGCCCGGAGTTCTGAATGTTCAAGCGGATGTGCTCAGCAGGGATGCCAGACAGCTGCATGAGTGGAGGCTGAAGGAGCAGCAGGTGACATGAATCTTCCGGCAATGGGGGCATCCTCTGTTGGATCTGTTTGCTATGAGGGAAAACAAGCAGTGTCTGGAGTTTGCCAGCAGAGTGGCTCATCCCGAGTCATTGGGGGATGCGTTTTCGTTCCCGTGGACGGGCCTCTTCGTGTATGCGTTTCCCCCTTCCCATTCATTCGGAGGACCATCCAGTGGATTCGGAACTACCGGTGATGGGTGATTCTGGTGGCCTAGTTCTGGCCCAGGCAGACATGATTTTTTGATCACCTGCATCTGGTGGTGGAAGAGCTGATTCGGTTGGGAGCGGATCTGGATCTCTTGTCTCAGGACGGCAGAGTGTGGCATCACGATCCGGCATCTCTCAGCCTAGCGGCGTGGCTCCTGACCACTCAGAGTTCGGTCATCTAGGAATATCCAGAGTGTCGACGGGTCTTGGAGGCAGTGAGGGCGCCTTCCACGAATGTCTCGTATGGTCATAAATGGACGAGATTCTGTGAATGGTGTAAGGGTCATCCTGAGGTTGAGCCTTTGGACGTTTCCCCGGCTCAGGTTCTCCCATACTTGTTACACCTGGCGGAAGGAGGCCTGGCGTTGTCATCCATTAAGGTGCATTTGGTGACGATTTCTAGGTTCACGAGTAAGCGCCATGCTGCTCCTCTGTTTATTGATCGCTTGGTGAAACATTTTCTGAAGGGGTTGTTTTGGACATTTGCACCGGTGTGGAGCCTTAATGTGGTCCTTTCGGCTTTGATGAAACCTCCTTTTGAACCCATGTCGACGGCTCCCTTGACGTTCCTCTCATAGAAGGTGGCTTTTCTAGTGTCGATTACCTCGGCCAGGCGGGTGTCAGAATTGCATGCAATGGTCATTGACCCGCCTTACCTAAGGTTTATGAAGGACAAGGTTCTCCTGGGCACTAACCCGCACTTTATCCCGAAAGTGCCGTCGGCATTTCACAAACTTGCCTCTATTGCTTTACCCTTGTTCTTTGCTAATTCATCCACGCCAGCTGAAAGGGCTTTGCATTCTCTGATGTTAAGAGGGCCCTAAAGTTTCATCTGAATCGCACACAGGACTTCAGGAAGTCATGGTAGCTGTTTGTGGCGTATGGGCCTTCCAACAAGGGGCAGGCCATCTCCAAGCAAGGACTTTCCCTCTGGGTTTCCACTACATTTACATTTTGTCACACAAAAGCTGGCAAACCTTTGAGGGGTGCTCCGAAGGCTCATTCTATGCAGTCCATGGCGGCGTCAGCGGCGTTGTGGTCTGGGATACAGCTAGTGGACATTTGCCAGGCAGCCTCCTGGGTGGTGCTGCATACTTTCACCAGGCATTACTGTCTGGGGAATCAACATGTGGAAGATGTGCATGTTGGGTGTGCGGTCATCGAACGACGGTTTCAATAAGGTAGGCCCTGCAGCTTGGTGTTTTTTTCTATGTGCTATGACACTTGCTGGGTTTGTTGTCTCATGTATGTGTTAAGTACTGTTCGTTGGTTTGCCTGTGAAACACTGCCACATATTGATTGTACTGCCATGTAATCTATTCACAGCATGTGCATCTATGAAAGATCCAATACTGGAGAAGGGAGTTGTTTCTTACCTGTAACTCCATGTCTCCAGCGTTGGTATCTTTCATGGATTCACATGCGCCCGTCGGCCGCCACTGCAGGCAAACCTGGATTTGGGTTCCCTCTACTTTGGAGGTTAAAATCTGAAGGGAAGCCGGAGGGCTATTTATACCAGACGTCCTATTGGTGCGGCCTAAAGCACACAAAAAGGACGTTGATATGACACTAAAGTGTTGAAGTTTTCCATAGGAAAACGCTAAGTTAAAGTTACCGAGGTTTCCTAGCCTGACGATGGGGAAATATTCACAGCATGTGAATCCATGAAAGATACCAACGCTGGAGAACTGGAGTTACAGGGAAGAAACTACTCCCATCTCTTACTAGAATCATGGCTTTATTCAAAGCACCCTTGATCGCCTTAAATTCAGTTTCACAAGTATGATCCCATTGGAATTGTGCACCTTTCTTCACTAATTTCCTCATATTCACAGATTTTGTGGCTAACCCAGGGATACATTTTGAGTAATACTCTGCCATTCCCAAAAAGGAAATTACTTGAGCCGTATCCGTGGGACTGGGAAAACCCAAAATATTATTCACAAGTTCCAATTTGGGACTTATACCATTTTTAGAAATGGCATGTCCTAAATACTGAATTGTGGTTTTATGATACTTGCACTTCTTTGCTAAGGGTTAAACCATGTAACGGGAAAATATCAAGAACTTTCTCTAGTCTCTTATGCTCTTCCCTGGATTGGGCATAATTTAACACATCACCTTTAAAACATAGAATTTTACCCCTCCACCCCCCTCTGGATATCACTGAAGCTTTGATACATCACACTCTGCAAGACCGCAGCAGCATACACTAAGCCAAAGGGCATGTGTTTACATTGGATTAGACCCTGGGGTGTAGTGAATGCTTTCACATTCCTAGAATCCGGATGAAGAACTATTTGATGGTAGCAGATCTCAAATCTAGAGAGCTCATGATTTTGGCGCCTTTTATTGTGCTAACATTTCCGTAATGTATGCCTATCGGGTACAACTGAGCGATTCACTGAACTCAAATCGATACAAAGTCTTACTTTTCCATTGGGTTTGTGTACAACCACCATGGGCGAAAACCATTCAGAGGTTTCGGCCCTCTCAATGACAACATTCTTCTCCGTTTCTTCAAGTTCATCTTTGACTTTCTGTTTAAGACTTATGGGAATAGGTCTAGCCTTTTGTATTAATGGAAGAGAGTCCAGTTTCATGCTAATTTTGTCCATGTAATTTTTGATCCATCTCTAAAAACCTCATGAAATTCAACGTTCCTCAAATCGCCAACTGAGGATAACACCCCCAGGCATTCCATCAACTGCATACACCATCTCTTCAGCCTTAGGGTCTAACTTTATTCTTAGTCTCTTTTGAAGAGACCAACTCAACAATGGAAGTGTACCTTTATCCGATACGTATACCTTTTTCTTTGCCTCCATGAGAAACCAGGACAGGCTCGCTTCAAGGAAAGGGTTTTTTCCTGCACAATGTGACCAATGGCTTGCAAAACAATAAGGAACTAAAGAGCGCGTAAGCCCTCAAGTGAGGCATTGTTCCGCCCTGGTCCGGTCCCATAAAGCAAGGTGTGAGGGCTAACCTCTCAGCATGTGCAGCCAGAAGCAGTGGGGCCATGGTGGCTCCAAAAGGGTTAGAGCAGGAACCTAAAGGAACAGAAGAACACTAAGAGGGGTGTCGCAGTGCCTTCCTGAAATCTAGGCCCTGGTTATCGGAGAATGTGTGGGGTTGGACGAAGGTCAAGTGTAAAGTCTTTCTCAATTCAAGTGTACAGCACATGCTGCGAGTGGCTGCAGGGTTTTGGCAATGAACCTTTCTACCCGGTCATTGGACACTAAATCCCCAGCATTCTTAAGGCGGGCAACTCGTGCAGAAGTGCCCAAACCTAGCTTAACCATACAAAAGTAAAAGAAAAATCAAGATGTGAATCCTTAAAAAAAAACAAATAATAATAAAAAAAAACACTCCTTGACTGCAATTCTAGCAATAGAGGCGACCACCAATAGAAGAGAACGCTGAAGAAGCCAGGTGCTATTTAAGGTTCAGCAAGGCAGCTTGTGCCGCTTAGATTGGCACTTATGAGCAGAATGTTCTAAACTGCCTGTCTTTTAGTTTTCCAACCAGCCCCAGTTCTCGGCCTTTGTGCTGTTGTATAGAAGTTCAAATCTCAACAATCTTTGCTGGCCCCAACGTATTCTGAAGACCGTCATGGTTGGACTTGATCCGGAGAAAGTATTGGTGGGAAGCTTCACTAATAAGCACAGGTCTCTGATACATTTAATGCAGCAATGCACAATGCTAGATGTAAAAGCTTGGATTACAAGGATGTACAACCAATTAACTGCCACCTGGAGAGACGGGAACGCATCCATGTGTGTTAGTGGATTTCCTTAAACCGATTCTAATCCCTTTAATCGAAAATAAAAAAGGTGGTCAGTAGATGGATGGAAGGAGAAAATCGGGAAGAAGAAAAAACGACCTCACCCAAATAAAAGCAGCATCTTAACTTTGCTTGAACCCAGGCATGCCATTTTTCTGAATATTGGATGGAATTGTGCATTGTATACTACCGCAGGCTTTACCAAATTTAGTGGATTCTTATTTTTTTGGCCTTGATTGATTTTCTTAGCTTGTAGGAAGGACAATGCAGTGATGCTTTATGTCTTAAATGGTTTAATTTTCCATAAAATTGAAAAAATGTGATTGTTTGTATTGGTTTTTATCATGTATGTATCTGGGTGTATTCTGGTTGGACTTTTTTTTTCAAATTTGTCACTGATCTATTTTTTGCTTGTTCTGCGTATCACCATTGTGTCTCTGTGGATAGAAAATAATGGATTAATAATCACTGGAACAAATTAATTTAGTGGATTCATTTTTGTTATACTAATATTTTCCATTTATGGTTTCATCATGGATTTTATTTTCCACAAGATACCTCAACAACCTACACAGCAGTATAAAATAATGTAATTGACACCACTGTTCTTTGCACAATATCGGGTAATGCAGAAATGCAGAACAAGCGATGGGTATATGCTGCGGTCCCTTCATTCGTCCTCTCCATACATTAGGCCAGGTCTGTCGATCACAGCACAGAATGTGTTTTAGGACCTGCCATGAACCCCTCCACCCCCAGATAAATACACAGTATGAGCGTGAGAATACATTTTTTCTTAATTTTTAATGCACCTGATTGTTGTGTACTATACTGGAATTCGTGCGCATGGTCTGACGTAACAAAACTGCTGCAGTTGAAGCTGCTTGGAGGCATTGTTCTGAATTTTTGACCCACCAGAAAAATATAGCACGCTGGTCCCAGTGAAGCTTAAGTAAAATGCCATCAACATCCTCTAGGTTGGAGTTTGAGGTACACTATGCCTTTATAGTTCGTATTCTGTAAAATGTTGGTGACTGAGTGTGAGTTATGTAAACCTTCCTTTCATCGCCGAATAGAAGTAGATCATTGGATCCTGCAGGCTCATGTGGTATTTGAAAGAACATATTGTCCTCCTTTGTACAGTAACAAGAGAATCCAGGCATAGTCTTTAGCTTTAAATTCCACATAGAGGTTAGATGTTAACAAATTATTAAGACAACTCTTTAGATTAATAGTGTGGCAATGGTCATCTAATGAGAGAATAATTATATGAATACATGTCATATTACATAATATATTAAAAAGGCAAAGGAATTGATTTAGGTGCTTCATCTGAAAAGGGAGTTTTAAAAGGTGTATAATCCTGTACCCCCAACCACCGTAAGGTTGCAGACCAACATGCTCTGAACATAGACCTTGATCCTCATGATGCTTTAGTTCTTAAAATTCAATTCATTAAATTCTCAAATGTATTTAATGATTACCAGTGTTTGAACTACACCGAATCTTAAATGCAAGGAACATGGCCTGGCAAAAGGATCACATCTATACTGGCTTCAGAAAGCCCAAAAGGTACATGTTTGGCAATAAACATGACAAAGTCTGTTTTATTCAAGGGAGCAATTGAGCTGGGGAAGATTTCAGGTTGCAATTGATACACCATACATAGTCACTTATTCCTTGCATGAAGGCTTAGTCACTACATACGGTGATGAATCTGGCAATGTCGTCACTGTTACCATGGGGGAACATTCCTTAATGTGGCCAGGGTGAGGCAGACGCTCTCTGATCTGAACCCTGTGGCAGCTATATGAAGGAGGATCACATGGGGGAGGCGATCCTTAGGGGGGATAACATGGCATCATCAGATGAAAACACATATCCCCCTTTCCCTTATGTGGATATCCCCTCCATGTCTCATGCCTTTATGGCTTACTGTGATAATTCCCATTAACCCTCCACCAAACTTACTGAGAACATCTTTGTGTGAGATGTGAAGAACTGCCTATCGTTCCCACGTATATGCGAATACTGGGACAAGGAAGATGACTGGAGCGATACAGATCACTGATGCAGAGAATCTGGAGACACACTTGGGTGGTTGTAGGTGTCTAACAAGCTCCGGGACATGTCAATGGACTGCACTTGGAAAATGGACAGAGAGAGTGACCACTCCTGACTCGGGTCGCGGTGCCTGGAGGAAGCAGACGGTCATGTAGAAGGAAGCGGCTCAATGAGATGGAACTTGTGGAAACCCTGCTGGGAGAGATCCCCAAGTAAGCAAGGGAAGAGAAGCCCCTCCGATGCCACGGGAACAGGAGAAACGCCAGCTTCCTACCACGACCCGAAAGAGGAAGCATCAAAGACTGCGAGCAGCTCAGGAGCAGCCAAACCTAGCCGGTGAGCCCTGTGAGAAAGCAAAGGGTGTCTTGCCTGCTAGTCCTCGGGGACTTGTCATCCAGGTGGCCAGGACACAGCCATTGTGTCCTGGCCTCGGGGACTTGTCTGATCCAGGATCCAGTTCCTGCTGATGGACCAGTGCCGGAGGATTACCTGGGGGAGGTGTTTTTAAGAAATGGGGGTGAGGCCGCCGATGGTGAGACGCGGTATTCCCCCCTATTTTGTTCATCTAATCCATCTTATTTTTTAGGATACTCTGAGGTCCCAACTCCCACACCCCCCCTTTCTTACACAAACATTGGTCCGAGGAAGATGGACAACTGCCACAAAAGATACTCTCTCTTTAGGCCCTACAGCCCTGCAGCAGTACGAATTCTACCCAGAGTAAACGAAGATACAAAAAAAGGAGTTGGAAACAGCTACATGGACAGAATCTACTAAAGCACCGAGAAGCCATGCCTCAGGTCGTTGGAGACATCACAATGACATAGCTACGTCAGACATGAAGCACACGTGCCATCTGCACATTCTGGACACTCACACACCCAACTATACGAAGAACACGTGTTAAAGCTCTGTGAGTTAGAGGACAGTGACATATACACACTGTCTGCACGTTTATTATTTTGCCATTAGGCTTGCTGCATGAACGCAAGAAGCAAGAAGGGCTTGTGTAAATGCTTGCAGATGCTTGCATGCAAATAACCCCATGATATGGCAGGTACACTCGAGGAACCTAACGGCCATGACGCACTAACCTATGGCCACTATGGAAGATGCATATAGTAGAAGCCAGACGATGGCGTAGGAAAATCTAGTAGGCCACGATTGTCTTAGAAGAAAACTTAAGCCTCACAGAATGATGTGCAAGTAGAACCACTGTGGCGGGAACAAAGCCACTACTAAGTTCGCAATGTTGCAAAGGACATTACTCACCCTGAACCAAAGTAACGCCGGCTGCAGGAGAGGTGTGTTCTCTGACAAATACAGAATAATTTTGAGCACCTGGGCTCACAAACCTGGTCTCCAAGCACGTGATTCGGCCAAGCTGATGAGGAGCCAATAAGTGGTGGCTGGGAAGAGCAAGAATCTCAAGCATCAGACAATGATCGCAACAAAGTTGTTACGCTACAGTTCTGCATTGCGAAACGGAGCGCTCTCATGGCAGTTAGGTTTACACACAATTATGCCGCAGACACATTGTTGTACATCAGCAACATATAGTTGCACATGCACCATGAACAGGTGTCTAGCGGGCTGGGAACTAAGGTTGTCCCAGGCTTGGGGGCCTGCAGCTTGACCAATCAGAAATCATGGCCCATGGGGTGGGTATCTGGGGTCACTGACCAATCACAAGGTCTGCACACTGTAACAAATAGTATCAGTTCTCTGGGATGGTCCAAGCCTAACACCGGACGCAACCTTGTCCAATAATAAAATGGCAACCTATCTGGAGTGGAGTTAGGTTTTGGAGAAAGGCCTAGAGTGTGGTGGCAATTATGACATCACACGTCATAAAAACTGGCCTGCGAGCCTCATTGCGGCGAGATGTGCCTGTACATCCCTCTGTGCATGTAATCCCTGTGGTTTGTTGGCTGTAATAAACCTCAGTTGCACCTTGCTACTTGTGTGGACCTTGCGTTCTTTTGGGCAGAGGAAGGAGTTAGGCCTTCCGCGAGTTCGGCATCTGTGGACCCCTAGCATGGCTCGGCCTGCCTGGGAGTCTACCCTAACGGAAGCGAAAAAGCAAATGAACAGTAAAAGTGAAGCAAGCAAGATTACCTCATAGAGAAGGAGCGAGTGAAAGTTAAGCCATGAACTTTAAGAAAAAGTGGTCTGTAAAGAAAGCCAGGCACATTCGAAAATCTTAGACATCTGAAAGTGGTCCAAGCCCAACAGAGGAAGACACAAAGTATAATAAACTTGGGGAAGGGAGCCCCCTTGCAAATTTGTGTTGAACTTAGTCATGAGAGGTCTGAGCCCGACACAGGGTGACCTACATGAATTGTGTGGTGAAAGGTCTGAGCCGAGAGAAGGGGCACCTTTGTGAACTTGGTGTTGAAACATTACTTTGGAAGTCAGGATAAGAGACTTTAATGTAGAAGGCCAAACGGGCCTCGATCCACGTTTTGGAACTGTTTATTGTGTTGGAAACTAAGCCAGAGTGTGCTATCCTACCTACATGGACAGCCTTGCTCCTTGCAGTCTAAAGCATTTATTCTTTTGAACACTATTTTTCCTCTGCATACATTTCCCCTTTTTTACACTTTTTGTACAAGAGATAGGGCAGGCATTAGGTTTTGTTAGCATAGGCCATTTTTGATTTGACTGACTCCACTAGGACCGTTTTGTTTATTGTTTGATGGTCGAGACTACTCTCGTTTTAGTTATAGGGACCCAACAACTTCAATAAAGGTTTTACAAATTGTGTCCATTGTGTCAATGGCATACTTATCCATGCCTCCCCTACAGCCCGGAGTAGGAGCTGGGACACTGGAGGTGCTTTGCTCAGAGAATCGCGTAGGAAAGCAAATCCCTAAGCAAGTGGAAGCTAACCCACATCAGGGATTTGAGATGCTTTGGCAAAGGTGTTGTAGAACTGATGATTGTGAGAACGGGTCAGTGACCCAGTATCTGGGGAAAGGAGAAACCAATTAGAAGAGTGAAGTAATGAGAAAACGGTTACAAACCTGAAATCCACAACCAATTGGGAGAGCTGTATTACATGAGAAAGCCCTGGCAAGTGAGTATACCAGGAAAAGTCATGTCTGAAAGTGTGTGAAGTGAAAGGCCTGGCAGGAGAGTATACCAGGCAATGCCAAGTATAGAAAGAGAATCCTAAGGAAGACCTATGCCCTTAGAACTTTGAAGTATATTGAAGGCAAAAGAACCCTAGCAAGAGAGTATATAGGTGTTCTGCAAGTCTAGGACCTGCACCCAAGTTGTAACACTATGAAAAGAGAATTACGAGGAAGACACAAGCCCTTGAGATTCTGACTTATTTTGAACATTTTCTGTTTGGAAAGAAACCTGGGGAAGGAAGTCATCCCCTGGAGCTGTGAACATTATCCATTTGGAACCTTTTTGTTGGAGTTAACCTTTTTGTTTGAACTTGAACATGTGTGTACTTTCAAGGCCAGAGACAACACCCTTAGCACCTTAGTTTTAGAGTGTGAGGGCTGCGATAGGATTTCAGACCAACACATTTTGCTTTGGACATCTTGAAGCACAACAGACCCTTAGTTATATTCATTTTTTCAAGAATATAGCGCACTAAATCCAAGAGCATCAAGGTGCTCTTAGAAAACCAGTTACACATAAGTAATGTTAAATTAGAAGAAAAGTGTTTGAGTATTCAAATGCATAGATTAGGTGAACAGCCAAGTTTTCAGGGCCGTTCTGAACACCCAGTAAGGTTGTTCGGCTCTTAATGAGTTCGGGAGTGAGTTCCACTGATTTGCTGCAAAGGTGGGTAAGCTTCCTCCTCCTGCTTTGGAGCGTTTGAATTTCAACAAAATGAGTCTATGTGAGTAGGTCGATCTCAGGGGCCTGGTCGAATGGGCTCTGGTGATGTTTTGTGACAAGTACTGTTGGGCAGTGTTAGAAAGACATCTATGCACTGGCATTCTCGGTGAACACTGCAATGGTTCTACCTTCCACAAAGGAGGCAACCCAATTGGTGGCTTCTGTCTACAAGTTGGCAGCAGTGGTCAGATGATGGCATAGGATTTGGTGGTCAAGCAGGTCAAACTAAGCTGAGAGATCGAGGAGGAGGAGAAGTGCAGGTTTATCTGAATCTCTGATCTCATCAAGCTGGTTCTTCAGGTCGAGCAAGGCGGATTCTGTTCTGTGACCTGGCCGGAAGCCAGATTGGGGAGTACCCAAGATATTGTTGGTCTTCAGAAAGGACTGAATTTGGATGTATGCTGCTCTATCCAATATTTTCAAGAGAAAAGGGACAGTAGTGATTGGTCGGTAATTGTTAGAGGCAGCAGGATCAAGTGAGGTTTTTTTCCCCAGGAGTGGGAGTACCCAGGCTTGAGGTAGGGAAATACCTCTTAGGGTAGGGATAGTGAGGCATTTTCCAATCCTTTTATTATTTCAATAAAAGGTTGTAGCAATCACTATGAGTCCTCTGTGTCTGCGTCTCATTTCTGGTCCCTCACAATAACCACAACAAAAAGAAACATTTAAATTCACCAAGAAAAAAGGACACTGCAGGTTTTCAAAGCTTGATTTGGAAATACCAGGTGTTAGGAAAGATTTCATATTTGAATGTAATTTTCCTTCTATGTGGCAACCCCCAAACTTTTTGCTGCTGTTTTACATCCTGATCTAACCTTTGCCAGAGAAGCGCAGCCCTCTGCCACGCTCCTCTGGGCTTTTGCTCAATTCTTATGGGGAAACTGACATGCCCTTAAGACAGTCAGTACTGGGAGACTTTGTTTCCCTTAGTCCTTTCCTCATGTTGCAGCTTTTGTGCAACATGTAACAAGAGTGCAATGTAACTTACTTTACCGCACTCTTGGGTCGCTAGTCATTCCAAAGGCCCTAGAAACTCTCGCTGGACTTATTATGAACTGTGCAGGTGTGTCACGGACAGGACTGGTGCCAGCTATCATTTATCTTCTGTTTTGAACCCTTGCCATGTTATCCGCGCTTACCGCGTTTGGCACGAATAGTTGGCCTGGCTCCCGAATGGCCATGCCACGAGGTTCTGTGTCCTGTCCTTTGGCCATCTTGCCCCTTCACCTTCCCCAGGTCGAGTCGACCCGGGTCAGTCCTTATTTGGTCATGCACTTTCCCGCGAAACCCAAAGCTTTTGCGGGCTTCTGCATGCCTTGTGTGTGTGCCTCCAGGATGTGGGCTGGGATGTCTGCTTCCAATACACATCCTGGGTGCCAGAGAGTCTGGAGTGTCCTGAATGCCTGGGACCACCGTGGTCCGTGATTGGTCCACGTATGGAGTGAGTGTTTGTGAGCAGATCTCCCATTGGGTCCTCTCCGTTTTGGCGCAAAGGGAACTTTGGATAAGAGGAGGCTGAAAACACCACTACCAGGTCGATCTCCTGAGTTCACACCGCACAAGGGATAAGGAGCCAAGTATCCTGCAACAAGAAGCCGAGTCGAGGAACCGCTGGTGACCCGCTGGAAGGTTTGGCACCCTGAGCCCGCTGTCGTCCTGCGAGACCCCTCTGCATCTGATCGTCCTAGAAGGTCTGTGAAGGCGCTTCGACCCATTGGAATAGTGGGACCAACTATTCTCGGCACCTTCATCAAACCCTGCAAGTAAGCCTCTTCGGAAGTGTCCCTGGGCCAACCATGGGCTGACCAGCTTACACGGGACGTTTGCTGTCACCGCCGCCGTTTCGGGGAAGCCCTCAAAACTTGGCCTACCGCTAGCTCTGTGTCCACGGCACCCTCACACCCAATTTCGTACACTTGGCATTCCCAGGTCTGAAGTGAGACGAGTGCGCCCCGACCAGAGTTAACGCGGTTGCCGTGTTGCCCTGCTGGGGTAACGACATGTGCACGTTTGCTGCATTTGGGAACCCCTCGATCCTGAATCCTGCTGCTGCAGAATCTACATGGTGTCGAGATGTTCTGATTGTCGCATCCGAACCTGCTAGCAACGTGAACTGAACTGGCGAAGTCTGGGTCTGCCTGCGTCGCGGACCAGTGAGTAGTCCATACCCCAACCGGTGGCCCCTAGCGCAGGAACCCATTTCTTTTCTACCGCTGTTGCGAAATAGCAGATCCATCCCACACTCTCACCCTGCCTCTGCCCGCAAGTGGAGGTCTTGCTTGAGTAGTGGGGACTTGTTCTTCATTGCTTCATCCACCTTCCTGAACTGTCAGAGACCCTTGAAGAGACCCGATTTTGTCCATTGGCACAAGCGTGTGCATGTACTATTGAGAACAAGGCTCCTCTCTTTGTAGGGCTTGGACTGCCTCCTAGTTAGATGTATTTCTGATGTCGAACTGGGTCTAATGATTACTTGCACTGCCTGTTTTCCTCCCCATCTAGGTGGTCTACATATGTCGTGCTCCTAACTCCTGTGAGGATGTGAGGGTGGATGGTGGGGGAAAGCGGGACGCATGGCCAAAAGAGGCCGCTGTGCCGCGGGCGTGTGCGGCTCCGAACGCGGGCGCCGGGAAGGCGTCCCTGTTAAAGGGAGAGCCTTGTCGGCGTCCCGCGACGGTGCCGGCGTTGCGGCCGCGGCGCCGCGGGTGCTCACAGCCGCAGCGCTGCGTGTGCCCACGAGGACCGGGTTCACTGGCGCTGCGGCTGGGAGACCCGCGAGCGCAGCATACCTCGGCGACCTCCGGCGGCGAGGCTCGGGAACTGGAGAGCCCGACTCGTGCCGACCGCTCGGCGTCGGAGGTGCGCCAGACAGCTGGGCAAGGACCCATCAGGGGCAACCCACCAGAACCCCCTCCTTACCTCATGTGGGGCAGACCCAGAACGGTGGCTTGGGGCCTCAAGCAGGACGGGCCTCCGGGAGACATGTCTCGAGGGAGACACATTGTTGGGGGGGCGGGGCCAATGGAGGGGGTGTGGCTGACAGCAGGGAGGGGAAGCTAGAACCAGGCAGCCAGTATAAAGGAGGAGGTGGGGAGGAGGCAGCACTATTCATAGAGGGTGGGTGCCTAGGGTCCCCACCAATCAGACAGGGGGGAGGGAAGTTGTCCCCGATTGGCCCTTTTTCCCTCCAAACCCCAGGTATAAAAGGGACTGGCCTAATGGCGTTTTTGTTGCTTTTTGCAGGGAGAAGGAGAGGAGAGTGAGAGCAACTGGTGGGCCTATCCGGGTCCGTGAGAGTAGGAGACACTCAAAGAGAAGAGGAACTCCTGGTGCCTTTTACTCACAGTGAAGTAACTGTGGGGTCAAACCTGGAGTTCAACTACCTTGGTTAAGACACTGTGTAATAAAGGTCTACAAAACTCCACTTCGCCTACTGTCCTGATTTCTACACTCCTTAAACCCCTCGGTCTTGTATATATATTGTATTGTTTGTGATGTGTTGGTTTACTTTAGTATTATTGTGATTCTTTGCTATTGTCGATGTTACAAAGGCCTTGTAATAAATGTGTCTATCTTTAATATAACACCTGCCTGGAGTAATTTGTAAGTGTCCTTACTTTGTGTGCTCAGGTTTTTCAGTCACCCTCACCCCTCTTGAGACTTGGTCTTGACCGCCGCCATCGCTACCCTGATTGGTCTGGCTTGTCCAGAAGTTACCCTGTTCCAAGAAAGTAGGCAGGCCTTCTGAACCTCTGCCCCTCCAGGTCAGAGTTCAGAAATCCATTTTAACACCAGGTTAATTAATATTATATATTATATAAAATAAAACCTTCTAATGGCTCTCACCAAGATTGTATCCAGGATGCATTCTGATTGACCTTCATGAAGATTCGGTTGTTGCAATTGAAGGGTCAAATCTGAGTTTAGGCGTAGAGCCATGATTAAAAAGAAAGTCATCTACGACAGTTAAACAAATCAGGTGGGTTCACATACATTTTCCCAGCTATGGATCTGGTGCAGGCACATCACAGTTTACCATGCAAAACATGCGCTATTGCAATGAATGCAAATAATGCTGTTTAAGGATTTGCCACATAAACTGTCAATTCAGTTTGTGAGGTCACCAAGAATGGGCATGTATGCTGCTGTTTGGACTGAGCCAAGATGGTCTTCAGTTATCTGTGATATCCTTAATCGAGTAACTGGGGTTGTTCATAATGGTATTGAGAGACACTGAAAGCACAAGGCCAGAGATTGTGCATGAGCAGTGAGTGCACAAAAATAATCGTCTCATTTGTTAAATTGTGCATATTGATTGAAGGCATTTCCATATAAGAGGAATGTTTGAGTTTGCAAATCTAGGGTCAATTTATCAAAACTTTGCTCTTGTGTAGAATAAGTGGAGAAAATGTATTTTGCACCAATTTTGCTGTTAGATAATACAGAATGTAGTAAACACGTTTAGCTCCAATCGGTAATCTCAAAAAGAAAATGTTACCAGGGCAAAATTGGAGCAGAGTGTTTTATTAATTACGTTTGCTGCATACCACAAAGAGAAATGTAGCGAACACTGTTTTTTTGTGTTATGCAACACACCTTGTACAAAAAACAGTCTGATTTATTTTTGGCATCATGAAAATGTTTGTTAGATAATATGGATTGTGACAAAACAGGTTTGCTCCGTTTTGTATTATCAAAGCATTTTCTCACAATTTTTTCACTGATCCAAATGTTAAATAATCTGGCCCCTGGTTTCTACCATTATCGGCAGTCCCAAGAGTGAAAATGACAGCTTTGTTTGGGAATGACTCACAACGTTGAGTTGTTCTGGATCCTGACCTCTGATAGTTGATATGTGAGCAGCTGTGATATTATCTTATGTATATTTATAGAGCGCTAATGCCCTTGGGCATCGGGGTACTTACACAAACTCAAGACAACACCACAGCAGCAAGACGCCAAAACACTAGATGACTACACTACTCGAACAGAAAGGTTTCACATGTTTCCTGAAAGGACGATGGCATTTATCCCCTCATAGTTCAATTGGTATTTCATTCCATGCCTGTGCAGCCAGTACTGGGAATGATCTACCATTCCCTCTCGCACATTTAAAACACGGGATGATGGGCTGCACTGTGTCACAAGACCGCAAAGGGTTGGCAGGGCTTGTAAATAGCCAGTTTTTCTTTTAAATGGGTAGTGGAGTCACCAAATAGACAGTCATGCCCCACCATAATTATTTTGAATCAGACTTTTGCCGCCACACGGAGCCAGTGGAGCTTTTTTTACAGGCTTCGATACTGGTTCCCTCATGGAGATGCGGTCTACAATGTTTACATAGTCATTGTGGATTCTCTGTAATCCCCCCAACATTCTTTGCTTGCTCCCCTAATAGGGAATAACAATAATCCAGTCTGGGTAATAGATGGCTCGAACTAGCGTTTCAGTTTTTTTGAGAAACGAATGGTCTGATCTGCCGCAAGACTTTCAGGTAATAATAAGAATTTTTTTACCACGTGGTTCATGTGCGCATCCACATTCAGGGAAGCTTCCATGTAGACACCCAACGTTTTTACCTTGTCAACTACTGAGATTTGACCACCTTCGATTTCAAAACCATAGTAGGCCTGGCTCAAATTTGACCTAGCTTGTTTAGACCTGTACACCATCAGCTTAGTTTTAGCTGTCAAGCAGAGCGAGTTTGTTGGCATCCAATCTTTGATAGCCTTGTATGCTTGATTCATTTTTTTCCTGATTTAAATCATGATCACCACTAAGTTCTATAAACTTATGTCGTCAGCATAATTGGTGAACTTTAACCCAAGTTCTTCTATTCTGACACACAGTGGTTTAATGTAAAGATTAAACAGAGACAGGCAGGCACTCTGTGCTACCCGATGGAGGATTGCAGATGAGTCTGATGAAGCATCGCCCGAACAGACCCTAGATTCGCTATCCCTGAGGAATGAGTCCATCCACTTGATCACCTTCTGTGAACAATTGCCAGTATCTGCCAGTGTATCAAGCAGCCTCTTGCGATCAGGCAGGTTAAAGGCTGTTGATAGATCGAGGGGTATCAGCAGCCCCATACTACTCCTTTCGAGGGCGGTCAGTATTTGTGTACGAAGGGAAGCAGAGCACTCTACATTCCATGGTTCTGTTGGAACCCCCATTTCTTCATATGTAGAAGATCATACTGAGGACTTAAAGAGAATTTCTATGGAAGGTGTGTAAGTGATTTCAATCCAGCACTCCAACTAAGTCAACTCCTAGTATGGGATGCCCAATGGAAATCCTTATTTATATATTTTTATGTCAAAAGTTTATTTAATTCTGGATGATGTACCATTATATAACGCCCCTCTCTTTTAATTCCCCCGGTCTCACTGAACCAAGAAATAGGTTTGTTTTGCAAATTAACAGATTTATTTGAAGAAGTGAACAATATATATGTTACACTTGAATATGAATAATATCTGAATATCACACTTATGAATATGAACAATGATTAGCAATGGGTAATATTACAATAGCAACAATCTCTTTAATCAATTAGGAGTAGGAATAGGAGGATTAATGTAGCAGAGAATACTTTGTATGGTTCAAGAAAATGCAGTGATATGAAAGAATCCAACACAGAAATAAACTTTATGAATTCAGTCAAAGACAAGGTGATCCCTCTTTCCCCCTGTTATTACTCACTCCCCCCCAATACTCAATATGAAGAGATTGAATGAGGGCCCACAGGTATCAAGAATAACAATCACAATGCAGTTCAATCCCAATTCCCCCCAGCAAGTTTAGAGAGAACAGGAATGCTTTTAAAAACAGGTCAAAATGCTTTTGAATGTGATTTGCAATGAATGGGAAAATGCTAAAATTGATTTTAATTTGCTAAATGGGATTCAGAACTAGTGAGAGTGGCTTTGGATTGGTTCAGGTCAACACCAGCAGTGATTATAGAATGATTAGCAGATTGAAAACGAAATTCAGAAGTTGAAGCAAGAAATAGCAGTTTTTTACATGGGGTGAAATGAAACCAAATGAGAAATCGCTGCAACTCTTGAGTTTGTTTGAAAGCTGAGGATGTTAGCTTCAAAATGACACTTAAATTACGTTTCTAGGACGTACGGTTCAAAAGTTAGAGGTTTTAATAAAGGTTGATTTTTCTCAAAAAGTCAAGATTTCAAAATGAAGGATGCGCTGTTCAAGATTTGGAACAAAGATTTCTTAACACTAAAGAGTCTATGGAGCCGCAAACTACACGACAGCCCAGCCACCTATCCAGAGGTGCTTCTGGATGGTTTCTGTCTGCACGAGACGATTGCCTGTAACGCTCACCTGGTATCCACAGGGATGCCACCTGATCTGGTTGGACTGCCTTTGACCCAGATCCTTCTTCCCTGGGTTCCCACTCTGCCAAGGATCTGATCTGGAATACAGGAGTTTGGATTAGCCCAAAGCCTCCTCCTCACTGGGCCCACCTCCCTCGTGAACCCTCAGACTCCCAGTAGAGCCTTCCTCACCTTGGATTCGGATATGGTGCGCTCTCCGTCCTGCAATTCTGTGCAGGGGTGCGTTGTGGTTGGGGCGTTTTGCCGCCGAGTTGCTTCACTGGCGCAGGCCCACGAGTCTAGTCCTGCTGCGACTCAGTTCTTCAGGTAAGTCTTTGGCTTTGTATATTTGTCCTTAATTGTTACTGCCCCTGTTAATGTCTTTTATCTCCCTAGATGCGGGAGGAATGGCGGAGGCGCCGAGCAGGCTGGAGCTGTGCCTGAGATGGTAGGTGACTGCGCAGAGCGCGGCGCTATGTGCGCTTTTATGATGTGCTTTTATGATGTGCTAACCTGTTCTTCTTCTTCACAGGTCGCAGTGATGTTCTGGATGAAGGCTGGCGAAAGGATGCGGAGCGGTGGGAGGAAGATGTCAGGATTCCGTCGAGCAAGTCTGCAGCAGATTGATGGAAGGCCACGATGAGAATAAGCCAACCGCGACTTCCACTCAGGTAAGCGTTTTTGTGAATGATGGTTTAGATGCAGATGCGAACGCTTACTAATGTCGTCTTTCGTTTCCTTTCCTTCCTTCAGGTTGATTCCAGAGGGAGTGTCTGCTGTGATGCCAGAGGTGCAGGACACTGGAGTGAACAACAGACGCGGGATTCTCACAGGTAAGGATGAATAATGCTGTTCTGCTTATTCTTTCCACAGATGCAGGGCCGGAAATGCAGAGATCAGAACTCAGTGAACGTCACGCTGCGAGTGCAGATCAACGCAAAGCGTGCGTGTTCTGCAGCTCAGGGGTGTATTTTATAGTCTGTAAGTATCCCAGGTGTCTTCAGGCCTGACCACACCTAAAGAGCTAGATTGCATGGTTCAGTTCTAGAACTGAACCATGTGGAGGCATCCATGTTGTGCTATTGCCATTGGAGATTATGATCTCTCATTCAATAACATGAGCCTGGCACCAAAGGCGCCAGGCCTGACTCCAAGAGAGTCTTTGGGAGCATGATTGGGCCCTTGAGGCCCCGCAGGAATACTGCAATGTGGTCCTGAGGGCCCGAATGCCAGGGGCTGTGGTTGTGAAAGCACTACCCCCCCAAACACCCCCCCCCCCCCAAGGCCCCTCTCGGGGTGGTCCTTCTGTCTGGTCCTGGCTTGGTGGGATAAGCATGATGAAAATGCCGTATTAAACGTGGTGCATGGATGTGCTCGCTAGGTTCCCATGTTCTGTCCTGCGGGCCATATCCTTTCCAGTCGACTAGATAATATAATGTTGCTCTGACGTATTTTGAGTCCAGAATGTCCTTGACTTCAAATTCCTGTTCTGCATTGACCATTACAGGTTCTGGTGGTGAGGTCACCCGTGTCCCAGGCTGAACTGGTTTTAAGAGGGATACATGGAACACAGGATGAATATGCATGTTGGGTGGCAGGGCCAGTTTAACTGCAGCTGGATTTATGATGGATTAAATGGTGAAGGGTCTGAGATATCGTGGTCGGAATGTTCGGGTCCCTTTTAGAGGTACCGGCTTTGATGCTAGCCACACTCTGTCTCCTATTTGGTAGTTGGGGGGCCTTTTCACGACGTAGGTCTGGGTATGTCTTCTGGTGAACCTTGGCTTGACGT